>NC_133502.1:15103928-15415714 GCF_049354715.1 Callithrix jacchus
TTCGCTCAGGTCAGGAAACCAATGAGAAGAAAAGTGACAACCACGGCACCCGTGATGGAGGATCTCCTCTGCGTCAGACACGCCTGGCTTTACTCATTTATACTTCACTTTACCGGCAAGCGGCATCATTATCCCCATTTCACAGATGAGTCAAATGAGGCTTAGAGAAGTGAAGTGATTTCTCCAAGGTCAACCACATGGAGGAGGCAGCTTCTCCGGGTGGGTTCAGTTACAAGGTGATGGAAGCTGGGGCTGGAGGTGGCCAAGATATAGGCTCTCCCAGATCTGAAGGACGCAGGGACTTTGGGGCGCTGTTCTTCGGGACAGGTAGAGCTGGGGCTGTGGATGGTGCAGCTGTGGCTCGGCCCATACCCACTGATTACTGCCTCCCTCTGGGCCTGCCCCAGGAAAGTGGAGCTGGCACCGCTATTGCCTCTCTGTGGTTTGTACATCTGTGTTCTGGGAGCTGCTCCAGCCCCATGCGTGAGCAGAGCAGCAGTGTGGTTGAGCTGCCCAGGTGCTGCCTTTTTTGCCTTTTCTTTTTTAATGACGAAGAGGAAAGGAAAAGTACAGCACAGATGTACTTGTTCCCCTTTTTCTCCATTTGATCATTGATAGGACTGCTCGACGCTGGAGTAACGCACTTACTCACCCCTGCAGCGCTTGCCAAGTGTCTACACTGTGCTGAGACCTCTCAGAACCAACTAGGGCTTCTGCACAGACAGGCCCTCCCTTCTGGCCAAGTAGACTGGTAGACAGGTGAGAGCTTTATGGGGTGACAGGCACGCCGCAGACAGAGTGACTTCAGGGTGCCAAGGAACACACAGGAGGAGGCTCTTCCCGGTCCCAGATGGCAGGGAGGCTTCCCAGAGGCCAAGCTTGAGGATGAGACAGTCTGCTTGAGGATCTCCAGCTGCTGAGACAGAGGGATGGAGCGCATGGGGGATGGTGTCCCGGAGCCTTACTCTCCCACCCAGAGGGTCCTTGTCACTTTCGCTCATATTTCATTGGACAACACAAGTCATGTGGCCACACCTAACTTCAAGAGGTGAAATCCCAGCACTTTGGGAGGCCAAGGCGGGCGGATCACCTGAGATCAGGAGTTTTAAAACAGCCTGGCCAACACAGTGAAAGCCCGTCTCTACTAAAAATACAAAAATTAGCTGGGCGTGCTGGTGCATGCCTGTAATCCCAGCTACTCGGGAGGCTGAGGCAGGAGAATCACTTGAACCCGGGAGGTGGAGGTTGCACTGAGCTGAGATGGTGTCACTATACTCCAACTTGGGCAACGCAGTGAGATTCCATCTAAAAAAAAAAAAAAATGGTGGAATCCTGCCATGTGCTGGGAGCAGCGCCGGAAAACCATGCTACGAATGCCTACTCTCCAGCCCCGGACTCGTGTCCAGCTGGATCCACTGGAATCAGCAGACATGCTCAGCCCTGGCTCTGCCACCTTCCCACAGGCCGCTCCACCTCCTGGATTCACCCATCCCCATGGAGCACTCCCCAATGCCATCCTGCCTGCCCCGACTTGCTCTTCCTCACATGCCATGGCCTCCCTCACTTTCAGTGCTCCCCTCCCCAGAGGGGGCCTCGGCCCAGGCCATCTCTCTCCAGGACAGCCACAGCGTCTCGCTTCCTGGTCTCCATCTTGATTCTCCAATCCAGTTCACTGTCTACATCCCGCTGAGGATTGCAGAGTGAGTTTGCTAAAGGCACAGCTGATGGTGTTATTGGCTTCCTAAAATCCTTTGGTGGTCTTTAGGACAGGATCCTAATTCCATGACCTGGCATCTGCTATTCTCTCTGTCTGGAATGCATTTTCCCCTTCCCATGGATCCTGATCAACTCTACTTAATTCCTTCTCACACAAGACTCAGCCCTCCTCCAGGCAGTCTTCCTTGACTGTCCCCCCCCACCCCGCATCTCATTTCCATGATCCCCATCTAGTCCCCAAATGCCTCTATGTTAGTGTATGCTGTAAATGACTAGCGTCTGTCACATAGGGGGCTGCAAACTCTGTACAGGGAAGCTGCAAACTCTCCCTCATCTTCATCTCCTAGGGCCTGCACTGGGTCAGCGTGGCGGGTGCATGGTGAATGATTACTGAATGGCAGGGGCAGTGGTGCCTCCTGTTTCAAACCTGCCCTCCACAGCCCATCTTCCCACATCTTCCAGAGACTTCTTCCCACAGGACCCATCAAGCATCTGCTTGGCTCCCTGTGCTGGCCCCTCGGGAGGGGGTGTGATGTAGTCTAAGGCACACCCATGGCCTGCAAGGAACTTAAAAGCTGAGTGGAAAGTTGAGAAACCCAAAAGTCACTGAGAACCACATGGCACTCAATGTGGGGATGACAGCTGGGGATGAGAAGCCACCCCTCATGTCTTCCCTGGGCTTCATAGAGTCACCACATAGAGGAACTTGACCGAGGCACCTGTCTAATCTCTCCAGGTTGCAGATGAGGATGCTGAGACCCAGAGCGGTGGGATGAGTCATTCTGGTCACCCAGGTAACTACCAATGTCACTGCAACCAGACCAGCCTCAGACCTCTGCAGCAAATGCTCTTTAGGAAAAAGCAGACGTGGGTACCTCCCACTTCTGTGCAACATGCCGTGGACGTAAGAGAACCCTCCAAAATCTAAAACCAACCGAGTTTTTTCCCCTGTACTCTTCCTTCAAGAGGAAGTTGCAGTTTAATTGAATTACTTCTTTCTCTCCCTTAGTCAAAAATTGTGATTTATAAGCACCTTTTGTGTTTAAGGCACCATGCTGGCCACCGGGTGATGATCCAAGAGAAAAAACCACCCTCGCTTCAGGCCACAGGGACAAGGCATATGTCCCTTACATCAGTGAACCAAGACGGGAGGGAAATGCCGAGGGAGCGGTTCAAGCAGTTGGTCAAAATGTCACAAGAAAATGCCCCAAGGAGGTTTAGTCAGAAGAGCAACCTCTGGGGGGATCCCTGGGTTCAACCCAGTCCCAGGCCCTGACCGTCCCTGACCTGTGATCCTACTGTGCAGGTGGCTTCGGGGCCCTGAAAGGGGCAGAATCAGTAACCTCAGATGGGAGCCCCTTCCCTAGTTAGACTTCGTTAGTGCCAAGCTCTTCAGCAGGAGGGAGGTGCCGTCCTTCCCCAGTGCCTGCCTCAGTCACCAGCAGCCAATGTGTGCCCAGGGTTAATGCAGGCACTCTTCTTTCTCCAGCTCCCGTGGCAAGGGGGCAGCACCATGGAGTTTGATGGGTTCAGGCCACACTACCCCAAAACATGGCATCTTGGCATTTAAGAAAACACAAGGAGCAAGACAGTCACTCTCGCCCCCACCAAGCCCCTCCTCCCCCAAGCAGGACATAGACCCTCATTTGAGACGTGCCCCTACACACCCAGAGGAAAGGAACATCTTTACCTCTGAAGGCACCAGGGTCACAGGGAGGAGCTAAGCAAACAGGCCTGGCTAAGGCCCCCAGGCTCTCCCTGTTCCATCAGATCCTTTCCTCCTCCAATCTTATTTCTCCAAAACCATCCACTCTTCATCAAACCTAAGCACAGGAAAAACACAGGTCCCTCTGTTTCTTTTGGTCTTCAATTTCTTTTTTTCCTTTTTCTTTTTCTTTTGGAGATGGAGTCTCACTCTGTTGCCCAGGCTGGAGTGCAGTGACATGATCTCAGCTCACTGCAACCTCTGCCTCCCGGGCTCAAGCGATTCTCCTGCCTCAGCCTCCTGAGTAGCTGGGATGGCAGCTGTGTGTCACCATGCCCGGCTAATTTTGTATTTTCAGTAGAGATGGGTTTTCACCATGTTGGCCTGGCTGATCTTGAACTCCTGACCTTCAAGTCATCCTCCTGCCTCGGCCTCCCAAAGTGCTTACAGGATTATAGGCGTGAGCCACCACGCCCCGTCCTGGAAGGAGGATATTACGATCTGTTTTCTGGTGAAGCAGGTCAGAGGGAGGATTCCTTTGTGGCCATCTGTCACATAGAAGGTTGGGGAAGGGTCTTGTGATCATCTTGTTTCTTTGTTTTGTCAGTTGCGAAGGTGCCGTATTTTGGGGTATCATGCTCCAGCCCAACAGGTGCAGCTCATCTACAGTGCTAATAGTTGTGGTTCATTCACTCTCACTGTTACATACTATTCATTTGTTTGGCTGTACCAACACTTATATATTCATGCTCCTTTTTTTTTTTTTTTTTGAGACAGGCTCTCGCTCTGCACCCAGGCTGGAGTGCAGTGGCGCAAACATGGCTCACTGCAACCTTGACCTCACAGGCTCACGTGATCCTCCCACCTCAGCCCCTCAAGTAGCTGGGACTAGAGGTGCATGCCACTATGCCTGGCTAATTTTGTATTTTTTGGTAGAGATGGGTTTATGCTATGTTGTCCAGACTGGTCTCAAACTTCTGAGCTCAGGCGATCCACCCGCTTCGGCCTCCCAGTGTTGGGATTACAGTCCTTCTCCTTTTGATGAGTATCTGAGTTGTGTTTCATGGGGGGCTCTTACCAACAGTGCTGCTGTGAACATTTCTTACACATCATTTGGCGAACTTACATACTCAATATCTTTAAGATGTGCCCAGAATGGGAAATGCTGAGCCATAGGGCATTTCAGTTCAGCTTTAGTTGAAACTACCCTCAGCTGATTTTTTTTTTTTTTTTTTTTGATGGAGTCTTGTTCTGTTGCTCAGGCTGGAGTGCAGTGTGTGGTCTCGGCTCACCACACCCTCCGCCTCCTGGGTTCAAGTGATTCTCCTGCCTCAGCCTCCCGAGTAGCTGGGATTACAGGCATGTGCCACCATGCGAAGCTGATTTTTGTATTTTTAGTAAAGACGGGGTTTCACTATGTTGTCCAGACTGTTCTTGAACTCCTGACCTCAGGTGATCCACCCCCCTCGGCCTCCCACAGTTCTGGGATCACAGGCGTAAGCTACTGTGCCTGGCCCCTCAGCTGATTTTTAAGAGAAAACATTTTAAAACTTAATATTTTTTAAAAACTGAATATAAAATTTCAGCATGACCAATGTTCTGTGAAAGAGGCACTTTTCCTCTGTGATTGAACAATTAGACTTTTAAAATAATTGGAGGAGAACTTAAAGATGTGTAGTCCAGTATTTTTCAACCATTGGGTTAAAATCCACAGTTTGTTGGTTTAAAAAAACAAAAAACTGTTTTTGGCCAGGCCAGCTGGCTCATGCCTGTAATCCCCGTACTTTGGGAGGCCAGAGCAGGAGGATCCCTTGCGCTCAGGAGTTTTAGGCCAGCCTGGGCAACATAATGAGACCTCATCTCTAAAATAAAAATTTTAAAATTAGCTGAGCATGGTGGTATGTGCCTGTAGCCCTAGCTAGTCTGGAGGCTGAGGCCGGAGGATTGCCTGAACCTGGGAGATGGAAGTTACATGGAGCCATGACTACGTCACTGCACTCCAGCCTGGGTGACAGAGCAGGACCCCGTCTTGAGAATAAAAAATTTAATCATGATAAAATATACATAACATTTACTATTTTAGCAATTGATGGTGAGTTTTGAGATCATTTTAGTGGGCCATGATCACAATTTTTAAAAATGAGCTAGAATAGAAAAGGAGGCCAGGCACAGTGGCCGGCACATCGGAAGGCCGAGGTGGGCGGATCACAAGGTCAGGAGTTCGAGACCATCCTGGCCAATATGGTGAAACCCCATTCTCTGCTTAAAGTACAAAAATAGCCAGGCATGGTGGCAGGCACCTGAAGTCCCAGCTACTCTGGAGGCTGAGGCAGGAGTGTTGCTTGAACCTGGGAGGCAGAGGTTGCAGTGAGTTGAGAATGGGCCACTGAACTCCAGCCTGGCGACAAAGAAAGACTCTGCCAGGAAACGAAGGGGAGGGGAGGGGAGGGGAGGGGAGGGGAGGGGAGGGAAAATGCATCATAAGGACAAATACTGTTTTATAAGACTTCTGTTTCCGTTGTGTGTGCTCTGTGTTTTCGAAGTTTGTAAAACACGGGTCTAGTCCAACTCTTTTAATTTACAGACAGGGAAATACACTGAGAGACAAGTGATAGTCCCTAAACAGCTTGAACTAGAACATGGCATCAGCTTCCAATTCAGGGTCCGATATTCTCCAACTCCCACCTCACCATCTTTGCTGCTGACCTCACCAAGCTCACGTGCTCCATCAGGCCGTACCTTTGTGGCCCCGTATTTTCTTGGGCAAAGTGTCTCCTGTTCCCTGCCCCTTGAGGTAGTCCCAGACAGGCTGCAGCGAGGAGCCAGGACTCAGCCAGCACCTTCTGAACGCCACTGTGACAACCCAAGGGTGCCCCATTTGACCTTGTCTACTGTGGGGTCAACCAGGAATAGTACAAACCTAGAACTTAAAAGAAGAGAGGGGAAAGGACCTGTGGTTTGACATTTTTCAGAAATTTTCTCTGTGTGTGTTTCAAGAGCACTTTTCATGCAGAGCTCGGGAGAGGAAGCGCTATAAATAGAGGGCCTGGAGGAGGGGGGGCCGCGGGAGGAGGAAGTTCTCAGAACATCTGCTTGTCTCTAAATCAAGGGCCAGCGGGGCTTTTCAGGGGCAGTTTCCAAGCAGGGCCCTACCCAATCCCCAGCCAGAAACTTTCCCAGGCTCTTCTTCAGCCCATCAAAACCAGTGCTTAGCCCAGCTCTCTGGCCTGGACCCCCAAGCCCCAGCTGCACCTACAACCCCAAGTCCACCCCAGAACTCTGGGAGGGGCGACCTGGCCCTTGGATCTAAAGTCCCTGTTCACTCAGCTCAGAGGCAAGGGCTGCTCTCCAGCCCGGAGTTGACCTAAATGTCACCTCAGTCCACACCTGAGCAACACCTTCCCATGTCTGAGGACAAGGCCCATCAACAGCAGATTGAGGGTCATCTCTGACTAGCTGGCGGGATGGAGAACAGGGACCGTTTGAGGCTGTCTCTACAGCAGCCACTGTTTTTACTTGGAGTGTGTTTCTCTGGGGACTGCCTTTGGTAGGAGAGGAAGAGGCCATGCAGATTGCTTGGGGCGGGGCCAGTCTCCCCCCTCATTCCTCCACTTCCTTCTCCCCTGCCCTCTCCACTCCCAGCCCTGCACCCCTCTTCTGCCGCTTAGTGGCCGAGGGCCTTTCTGGTGCCACTGCTGCCTGCTCTTTGCTTCTCTCCTCTCCTTATCTGGGGGCCTCTCTTGCCTTTCAAGTCTCCACCTCAGTATCACCTTGGCCAAGAGCGTTTCAAGGACCTCCCTGTAAATTACAGCCCCCTGGTTACACGACAGGCTCGTCCTCCAGATACCTTATGTGTTCGGCTCAGGCTTGGATTTCTGTCATCATGAGGTTACTCTGTCTCTCCTGAAGCGACCTGTGAGCTCTGAAGATGGGGCCAAGTTGTTTTGCTCCCTGTTCCTACCACCTTCCAGCACAAGGTCCAGCAGGAGACAGGCCCAGAACCTTCCTCCAGCCAGCAGGGAGGGGAGGGAGGGGAGGACGCAGGAGAGATGGGGGAAGCGGGGAGGGGAAGAGAGAGGGGAGGAAAGAAGAGAGGATGCAGGGAGAAGGGACAAGGTGGAGGAGAGAGTGGAAGGGATGAGGGAGGAGAGGATGGAAGGAATGAGAGGGTAGAGGGGAGGAGGGAGGGCAAGGTCAAAGAGAGCAGGGAGGGGAGGGGGTGGAGGGGAGGAGGGAGGGCAGGAGGAAGAAGGAGGGAGGGCAGGGTGGAAGGGAGGAGGGAGGGAAGGATAGAGAAGAGGAGGGAGAAGGAATGGAAGGGAGGGTGAATGGAAGGGAGCGTGTAAGGGAGGAGGGAGGGCAGGAGGAGGAAGGAGGGAGGGCAGGGTGAAAGGGAGGAGGGAGGTAAGGATAGAGAAGAGGAGGGAGAAGGAATGGAAGGGAGGGTGAATGGAAGGGAGCGTGTAAGGGAGGAGGGAGGGCAAGAGGAGGGAGGAGGGAGGGCAAGAGGAGGGAGGAGGGAGGGCAGGGAGTCAGTTTTCAGCAGGAATTGGACAGCTGTCTTCCTCTGGTCCCTCCATGAAAAATGGTTTGAGAGTTTTCCCCTGTTCTCACCATCATGTGGTTGTTTTAGAATGGACCCCAACTTCCTTTCAGGGCACACCCTTTCTTCTTGGAAACAACCAGGAAGCAGCCAGGAGCCAGCGAGTGGTGTGCCTCAGCTTCCCTCCGGAGAACACATGTCACAGGTTTCCCACCCTCCAGCACTTGGGCATTGAACAGCCCTGGGGAGGCTGGGAGCCCATAGGACTCACCGTTTCCAGGGCGATTCAGTAAGTTCTAGTTAATTCGGAGTTGTGCAGCGTTACCACAATCCAGTTCTAGAACATTCCCAGTCACTGAAAAAGAGACCTGTGTCCTTTTGCAGTTCTCCTCTGTTCCACCCTGGCCCCAGCCAGCATCTGATCCACTCTCCCTCTCTATAGATCTGCCTTTTATGTTATGGACTCACAAGACGTGTCTCTGGTGTCTGGCTTCTTTCCATGTTTTCATGATTCATGTTGGAGCATGCTCCTATTCGTACATTTTTTTTATTGCTGGATGGTTTTCCCAGGCCTTGGTTTTTTTATCAATGGGGGGAAAATATTTTTAGTCATATAGAAACCATTTCTTCCTACAAGGACACAACTAAAAGGAACATTGGCTTAGGTGAGGCTTCCATGACTGGGAGACTCAGAGACGCATCTCCTTATGGAAATAGACATCACAAAGATATCCATACAGAAGGCATGGCTGTTCCAGCCTGAATACAATGGATGGAAAATGAATCAGATCAGAAAGACTTCAGTGGGACAGAATGATGAGTGGAAATCAGTTAGGTCAAATATTCTTTATGATCCTCTTATTTGGTTCAAACATCAATTGCATATGTTGCAATCAGTGTACCAGATGGCACCTTGGGGATTCAGGAGAGCGGACCTTAGAGCATTGTCCAGGGAGCTTCCAAGAATTCCAGTGCCAGGGCCACCCTTGGAGCAAATAAATGAGAATCTCCATGAGAAGCCCAGGCATCAGTAGTGTTTAATCCTCCCAGGTGATTCCAATGTTCAGCCAAGGTCAAAGTCAAGGACGACTGTGCTAAATGGTTATTAGGCACCCGAAGTAACTGACTGGCTTGTACCACGAGGCAGGATCCCATGCCTTCCTTTCCAGGGGGGTGGAATCTGTGGTCCTCTCCCAAGCAGCCCTACCAAACCTCCTCTTCTGAAAGGCCACCAGAGGTCACAGCTATGGTCCCTCACATCCTCCACACTAACACTGGTCCCAAGGAGAAGGGATGGAGCAAACAGCACGGTGCTGCACCATCTGAGACCCCTGAGCCTCCAACCATACCTCCCCTGCTGGAGAAACAGACAAGGCCAGCTTGTCACAGCACTAAGAAGCCTGGGTCTATTTCATTTAAAAAGAAAAGTACTACATGACAAGTACTACATGAATATATCCTCATAGAAAATCCCTAAAGGAAATGTCCCCCAAAACTAACCACAATAATGGTTTGATGTGTATCCTTCCAGGCATTTTCCATGCATTTCCCTCTGTCTATAAATATACCAACATACCGTTGTTGTTTATGCTTGAGGAATTATATTAGAACTTTGCTTTTCAGTATAACACCGAGATCATTCCAGGCCAGAACTCACAGCAGTGCTTCCTTTCTAGATAAAACAACTGCAAAATGTGATGTGCCATTGTTCACTTAACCATTCTCCTGTTGATGAAAACACACACTGGTCTCCACGCCTTTGCCCTTGTAAGGGTTACATCTTTGTGCACATGTCCACTCTTTAAAAACGGGGCAGATTCCTAGAAGGGGCTGGGAATTCTGGCTGGGACTCTCCACTCAGCTTCGTACTTTTATTTGCCTGTTCTAATTTTTAAAAACTCTATATTCTGGTTTCATTCTTGGTTATATTATGGATCTTGTTGCCCTTGTGAGTAGCTTCCTTTCCTGCCTCATTTTCTCACTAAAAATGAGTGATTTTAGCCAGGTACAGTGGCATGTGCCAGGAGTCCCACTTGCTTGGAAGGCTGAGCAGGGAGGACACGTGAGCTCAGGAGTCTGAGCTGCAGCGAACCATGATGGTGGTCACGCCACTGCACTGCAGCCCGGGCAAGAGAGCAAGACCCTGTCTCAAAACAAAAATGATTCGTAAAAAATCACTGATTGTTTTTATTGTGGTAAACCCCATATAATATAAAATTTACCATTCATCTCCAGAACTTTATCTTCATCCCAAACAGAAACTCTGTACCCACAAAACACTGATCCCCCACTTCCCCTCCCCCAGCCCCTGGCACCCACCATTCTATTTTCCGATTCTAAGAATTCGATGACTCTAGGTACCTCATACAAGTGGAATCGGATAGTATTTGCCCTTCCATGACCGACTTATTTCACTTGGCATAACATCCTCAAGGCTCATCCTGCTGCAGAGTGTGTCAGGATTTCCCTCTTTTTGAAGGCCGGGTCGTATTCTGACGTCAGCACACAGCACGGTTTCTTCAGCCACCTGTCTGCTGATGAGCACTTGGGTAGTGTACACCCTTTGGCTATTGCGAACAGCGCTGCCATGAACAAGATTGTATAACTCTTCAAGTCCCGGCTTTCAATTCTTCTAGATACATACCCAGAAGTGGAATTGCTGGGTGCTGTGGTCATTCCGTATTTAATTTTCTGAGGAGCTACCAGACTGTTTTCCACAGTGGCTGCAGCATTTTACATGCGCACTGTCAGCTCTCCGCGTCCTCACCAACACTGGTTATTTTGTTTTACTTGGTAATGGCCAGCCTAATGGATGTGAAAGCTATGATTTTTGTGTGGCAATCTTGTATCCATCTCACCAAGCTCTCAGATTAGGTTTTCATTCGATGTCCTGGGTTTTCTAGGCTTATTGTCACATCATCTGCAATAGTGACAATTTTGATTTTGGTCACTTCAGTATTCGTGCCCCTTTTTCTGACTTGACTACACTGGCAAGGACCCACATTACAAGGTTGGAGAGAAGCAGTGATGGCAGGCACCCTGTTCTCTTACGTGTCCCTATCGTATGTCTTAATCTGTGCACGTTTCTGTAGCCACCCTTACCAAGTTAGGAATGCGGCATTCTGAATCTGGATTGCTAAGAGTTTCATCAGCGATGTTCAAATTTGCCAAATGCCTTTGGGGTGTGTGTTGAGATGCCTGTACGACTCAATGCAGTGAATTACATCACTGGATTCCCTAAAGATTACTCATGCCTTCGTTAGCTAATCCTGCCTGTCGTCAGGCGCTTGTGTCCCACCCAGCATCCCAATGAGATAAGGACTCCACAGGGACTCAGGTCTGCACTAGATTGCCCCGAATGAACAGGTGTCCAGTGATTGCAGAAAAGGAAACAGTGATAGATATGAATCATGTCTCTGCCCCAAAAGGGGGCACATCCATGGGGAAATGTCCCAAAGGAGCAAGATTCTTCAACGAATGATTGATCCTGTTGTAATAAGATGGAGAAAGGTGTATTCATTCAAAATTAACCTTGAGGAGAGTTGTGGGTGCATTCAGGAGAAACCCTTTGATAAATAGCCTGAAATGATTGAGCTGATGACCCAAGCAGACCTTCATGTTGGGCTGAGAACCCGAAGTCTGGTCTGAGCGAGCTGGGGCAGGAGCGTGGACAGAGCCTCCTTGTCTGCGGAGTGACGGAAGAGGAAGCCAAGAAGGAAGGCGGAAAGCCAGAGAGCACAGCAGTGCTGGGAAAAAGGAGAAAAAGACAGGACAGGAACCCTGGCATTGAGACCTCCACACAGCTGCCAAGGCGGCCCCGGGAGGTGAGAAGCTGCTCCGGCTGCAGGTCTTGCTGTGGTCTGTGCCTGTCACTCCCTGCTTGCTGAGGCTTCTGTGCCTCAGCAAGGATCCACTGGGAAGCAAGTGAAAGTGCCCAGTTCTGTCTCTAGTAGGAGGACATCACTCAGGCAGGCAGCAGGAGCACCTGACTTACAGCAAGGCTAAGGTGCAATGCGAAGCCCCTCACACCTGAGCCCCCCTGGGGGGTGAGAGGTGACAGGCTAACTTGGGAGCTGAGCAGCTGAGAGTCCTGAGATTTTTTTTTATTTTTATTTTTATTTTTTATTGCATTTTAGGTTTTGGGGTACATGTGCAGAACATGCAAGACAGTTGCATAGGTACACACTTGGCAGTGTGTTTTGCTGCCTTCCTCCCCTTCACCCACATTTGGCCTATCTCCCCATGCTATCCCTCCCCAGCTCCCACCCCCGCTGTCCCTCCCCTATTCTCCCCAGTAGATCCCAGTGTGTAGTGCTCCCTTCCCTGTGTCCATGTGTTCTCATTATTCATCACCCGCCTATGAGTGAGAATATGTGGTATTTCATTTTCTGTTCTTGTGTCAGTTTGCTGAGAATGATGTTCTCCAGATTCATCCATGTCCCTACAAAGGACACGAACTCATCATTTTTGATTGCTGCATAATATTTCATGGTGTATATGTGCCACATTTTCCCTGTCCAGTCTATCATCGATGGGCATTTGGGTTGGTTCCAGGTCTTTGCTATTGTAAACAGTGCTGCAATGAACATTCGTGTGCATGTGTCCTTATAGTAGAACGATTTATAGTCCTTTGGATATATACCCAGTAATGGGATTGCTGGGTCAAATGGAATTCCTATTTCTAGGTCCTTGAGGATTCGCCACACTGTCTTCCACAATCGTTGAACTAATTTGTACTCCCACCAGCAGTGTAAAAGTGTTCCTATTTCTCCACATCCTCTCCAGCATCTGTTGTCTCCAGATTTTTTAATGATCACCATTCTAACTGGCGTGAGATGGTATCTCAATGTGGTTTTGATTTGCATCTCTCTAATGACCAGTGATGATGAGCATTTTTTCATATGATTGTTGGCCTCATGTATGTCTTCTTTCCTAAAGTATCTGTTCATATCCTTTGCCCATTTTTGAATGGGCTTGTTTGTTTTTTTCCTGTAACTCTGTTTGAGTTCTTTGTAAATTCTGGATATCAGCCCTTTGTCAGATGGGTAAACTGCAAAAATTTTTTCCCATTCTGTTGGTTGCCAATTCACTCTAGTGACTGTTTCTTTTGCCATGCAGAAGCTGTGGAGTTTGATTAGGTCCCATTTGTCTATTTTGGCTTTTGTTGCCAATGCTTTTGGTGTTTTGTTCATGAAGTCCTTGCCTACTCCTATGTCCTGAATGGTTTTGCCTAGATTTTCTTCTAGGGTTTTTATGGTGCCGGGCCTTATGTTTAAGTCTTTAATCTATCTGGAGTTAATTTTAGTGTAAGGTGTCAGGAAGGGGTCCAGTTTCTGCTTTCTGCACATGGCTAGCCAGTTTTCCCAACACCATTTACGAAATAGGGAGTCCTTTCTTCATTGCTTGTTTTTGTCAGGCTTATCAAAGATTGTATGGTTGTAGATATGTTGTGTTGCCTCCGATGCCTCTCTTCTGTTCCATTGGTCTATAGCTCTGTTATGGTACCAGTACCATGCTGTTTTGATTACTGTAGCCTTGTAGTATAGTTTGAAGTCTGCTAGTGTGATGCCTCCTTCTGTGTTCTTTTTGCTTAGAATTGACTTGGCTATGCGGGCTCTCTTCTGGTTCCATATGGAGTTCAAGGTGGTTTTTCCAGTTCTGTTAAAAAAGTTAATGGTAGCTTGATGGGGATAGCGTTGAGTCTGTAAATTACTTTGGGCAGTATAGCCATTTTCACGATATAGATTCTTCCTAACCATGAACATGGAATGTTTCTCCATCTGTTTGTGTCCTCACTTATTTCGTTGAGCAGTGGTTTGTAGTTCTCCTTGAAGAGGTCCTTTACGTTCCTTGTTAGTTGTATTCCTAGGTATTTTATTCTCTTTGTAGCAATTGTGAATGGCAGTTTGTTCTTGATTTGGCTCTCCTTAAGTCTGTTATTGGTGTATAGGAATGATTGTGATTTTTGCACATTGATTTTATATCCTGAGACTTTGCTGAAGTTGCTTATCAGTTTCAGGAGATTTTGGGCTGAGACGATGGGGTCTTCTAGGTATACTATCATGTTGTCTGCAAATAGAGACAATTTGGCTTCCTCCTTTCCTATTTGAATACCCTTTATTTCTTTTTCTTGCCTGATCGCTCTGGCTAGAACTTCCAGTACTACATTGAATAGGAGTGGTGAGAGAAGGCATCCTTGTCTAGTGCCAGATTTCAAAGGGAATGCTTCCAGTTTTTGCCCATTCAGTATGATATTGGCTGTTGGTTTGTCATAAATAGCTTTTATTATTTTGAGATATGTTCCATCAATACCGAGTTTATTAAGGGTTTTTAGCATAAAGGGCTGTTGAATTTTGTCAAAGGCCTTCTCTGTGTCAATTGAGATAATCATGTGGTTTTTGTTTTTGGTTCTGTTTATGTGGTGAATTACGTTTATAGACTTGCTATGTTGAACCAGCCTTGCATCCCCAGGATGAATCCTACTTGATCATGATGGATAAGCTTTTTGATGTGCTGTTGCAATCGGCTTGCCAGTATTTTATTGAAGATTTTTGCATCTATGTTCATCATGGATATTGGCCTGAAGTTTTCTTTTCTTGTTGAGTCTCTGCCGGGTTTTGGTATCAGGATGATGTTGGTCTCATAAAATGATTTGGGAAGGATTCCCTCTTTTCGGATTATTTGGAATAGTTTCAGAAGGAATGGTACCAGCTCCTCTTTGTGTGTCTGGTAGAATTCAGCTGTGAACCCATCTGGACCTGGGCTTTTTTTGTGTGGTAGGCTCTTCATTGCTGCCTCCACTTCAGACCTTGTTATTGGTCTGTTCATAGTTTCGGCTTCCTCCTGGTTTAGGCTTGGGAGGACACAGGGGTCCGGGAATTTATCTATTTCTTCCAGGTTTACCAGTTTATGGGCATAGAGTTGTTTGTAATATTCTCTGATGATGGTTTGAATTTCTGTGGAATCTGTGGTGATTTCCTCTTTATCATTTTTTATTGCATCTATTTGGTTATTCTCTCTTTTCTTTTTTATCATTCTGGCTAGTGGTCTGTCTATTTTGTTGATCTTTTCAAAAAACCAGCTGTTGGATTTATTGATTTTTTGAAGGGTTTTTTGTGTCTCTATCTCCTTCAGTTCTGCTCTGATCTTAGTTATTTCTTGTCTTCTGCTAGGTTTTGAGTTTTTTTGATCTTGCTCCTCTAGCTCTTTCAATTTTGATGATAGGGTGTCAATTTTGGATCTCTCCACTTTTCTCATGTGGGCACTTATTGCTATATATTTTCCTCTAGAGACTGCTTTAAATGTGTCCCAGAGATTCTGGTATGTTGTGTCTTCATTCTCATTGGTTTCGAAGAACTTCTTTATTTCTGCCTTCATTTCACTGTTTATCCAATCAACATTCAGGAGCCAGTTGTTCAGTTTCCATGAAGCTGTGCAGTTCTGAGTTAGTTTCTGAATTCTGAGTTCTAACTTGATTGCACTATAGTCTGAGAGACTGTTTGTTATGATTTCAGTTGTTTTGCATTTGCTGAGGAGTGCTTTACTTCCAATTATGTGGTCAATTTTAGAGTAGGTGTGATGTGGTGCTGAGAAGAATGTATATTCTGTGGATTTTGGGTGGAGAGTTCTGTAAATGTCTATCAGGTTTGCTTGTTCCAGGTCTGAGTTCAAGTCCTGGATATCCTTATTAATTTTCTGTCTGGTTGATCTGTCTAATATTGACAGTGGAGTGTTAAAGTCTCCCATTATTATTGTGTGGGAGTCTAAGTCTCTTTGTAAGTCGTTAAGAACTTGCCTTATATATCTGGGTGCTCCTGTATTGGGTTCATATATATTTAGGATTGTTAGCTCTTCTTGTTGTATTGATCCTTTTACCATTATGTAATGTCCTTCTTTGTCTCTTTTGATCTTTGTTGCTCTAAAGTCAGAGACGAGAATTGCAACTCCTGCTTTTTTTGCTCTCCATTTGCTTGGTAAATCTTCCTCCATCCCTTTATTTTGAGCCTTTGTGTATCCTTGCCTGTGAGATGGGTTTCCTGGATACAGCACACCAATGGGTTTTGGCTTTTTATCCAATTTGCCAGTCTGTGTCTTTTGATTGGTGCATTTAGCCCATTTACATTTAGGGTCAATATTTTTATGTGTGAATTTGATACTGCCATTTTGATGCTAGCTGGCTGTTTTGCCTGTTAGTTGATGCAGATTCTTCATTTTGTTGATGCTCTTTAGCATTTGGTATGTTTTTGGAATGGCTGGTACTGGTTGTTCCTTTCTATGTGTGGTGCCTCTTTCAGGAGCTCTTGTAAAGCAGGCCTGGTGGTGAAAAAATCTCTGAGTACTTGCTTGTTTGCAAAGGATTTTATTTTTCCTTCACTTATGAAGCTCAGTTTGGCTGGATATGAAATTCTGGGTTGAAAGTTCTTTTCTTTAAGGATGTTGAATATTGGCCCCCACTCTCTTCTGGCTTGTAGGGTTTCTGCCGAGAGATCTGCTGTGAGTCTGATGGGCTTCCCTTTGTGAGTGACCCGACCTTTCTCTCTGGCTGCCCTTAGTATTTTCTCCTTCATTTCAATTGTGGTGAATCTGACAATTATGTGCCTTGGGGTTGCTCTTCTTGCAGAATATCTTTGTGGTGTTCTCTGTATTTCCTGGACTTGAATATTGGCCTGCCTTGCTAGGTTGGGGAAATTTTCCTGGATAATATCCTGAAGAGTATTTTCCATCTTGGATTCATTCTCTTCATCACATTCAGGTACACCTATCAAACGTAGATTAGGTCTCTTCACATAGTCCCACATTTCTTGGAGACTTTGTTCATTCCTTTTTGTGCTTTTTTCTCTAATCTTGGCTTCTCATTTTATTTCATTGAGTTGATCTTTGACTTCTGATATCCTTTCATCTGCTTGGTCAATTCGGCTATTGAAACTTGTGCATGTTTCGCGAAGTTCTCGTATTGTGTTTTTCAGCTCCTTCAATTCACTCATATTCCTCTCTAAGTTGTCCATTCTTG
Organism: Callithrix jacchus; assembly: GCF_049354715.1. Lineage (NCBI taxonomy): Eukaryota > Metazoa > Chordata > Mammalia > Primates > Cebidae > Callithrix > Callithrix jacchus. Next base: position 15,120,903 of record NC_133502.1, read on the forward strand.
TTATCATTTCCTCAAATCTTTTTTCAAGGTTCTTAGTTTCTTTGCATTGATTTAGAACATATTCTTTTAGCTCACGGAAGTTTCCCATTACCCACCTTCTGAAGTCTGATTCCGTCATTTCATCACACTCATTCTCCGTTTAGCTTTGTTCCCTTGCTGGTGAGGAGTTTTTGTCCTTTGTAGGAGGCGAGGGGTTCTGGTTTCGGGTGTTTTCCTCCTTTTTGCACTGGTTTCTTCCCATCTTTGTGGATTTATCCACCTGTCGTCTGAGTAGTTGCTGACTTTTCGATTGGGTCTCTGAGTGGGCGCCCAGATTGTTGATGATAAAGTTATTTCTGTTTCTTAGTTTACCTTCTAACAGTCTGGCCCCTCTGCTGTAGGACTGCCGAGGTCCACTCCAGGCCCTGCTTGCCTGGGGAACTCCTGTAGCAGCTGCAGAAGTGTGAGGGTTGCTACCAGATTCTTCTTCTGCTATCTTTGTCCCTGAATGATGCCCGCCAAATGTCAGTCTGATCAGTCCTTTGTGAGGTGACTCTTTGGATATACGGGGGTCAGGGAGCTGCTTGAGGAGACTGTACTTTATAGGACCTCAAGTGCTGAGCTGTGAGCTCCATTGTTCATTCAGGGCTGCTAGGCAGGAACGTTTAAGTCTGCTGCAGCAGATCTCATAAAGCTCCTTTTTTTTTCTCAGGTGCTCTGTCTTGGGGAGTTAGGGCTCCATTTATGAGTATCTGTTGCACTGTCCTGCCCAGCAAGGGGGCAGTCTAATCACTGCCTGCCTGCAGTGGCTATGCTGAGCTGCTGTGGGCTCCGCCCTGCTGTCATGTGCTCCGCCCTGTTGCTGTGGGCTCCACCCAACTGCTGTGTGTAATTCCCTGTAGTCCTGTTTATATGGGTGTGCTCACCTCTGCAGTGGTGGACTCTCTCTGTTATTGCGGGTTGCCCTGGCAATGGCGGGTTGCCTTGGCAACAGCAGGCTGCATCAGCAATGGCAGATACCTCCATAGGGGTCGTGTGCCTCAGTAATGGCGGACGCTCCTCCGCCTTCGAGCTGCACCGTCCTGGGTTCCACTGTGCTTGCTGTGAGACTCTCAACCCTGAGCATTTCCAATAGCTGTTTTGTTTGTTTTTGTGGGGGTGGGACCCACCGAGCCTGATCACCTGGCTCCCTGCCTCAGAGCCCTTTTTTTTTTTTTTTAAGTTGAGCGGTTGACTCTCTCCCAGGTGTTCCAGTCACCTGCTGCAAGGGCGCCAGGATCTGTGTGATTTCCCGTGCAGTGACCCACTGCAATGGCTCAAACCACGTTGCTGCCCCGGAATCTCCTGGGCTGGCTTTCTGTTTAAGTCTCGTTTAATCAGATGAATGTGCTAATCTGCCTTCCAAAATCTGCAATTGCCGGTTTAACAGGGCAACCAAACCAGCGTATTTTGTACGGAGGGTTGCTGCACTGAGGCCTCAGCCCAAACAGCCAAGCCGGCCCAAACTGCCGCATGGCCTGTGGGGCTCTTACACCTGGGAATCTCCTAGTCTGTGGACAATAAAGATCCGTATGGAAATGCGGCATCCACTCACCCTCTGCGGATTGCCTGGGAGCTGTAATCCTGAGTTGGTCCTACGGCGCCATCTTCCTAAGTCCTCTCTTCTTTTTTTTTTTTTTTTTTTTTTAATGAGACAGAATTTCGCTTTTGTTGCCCAAGCTGGAGTGTAATGGCTCACTGCAACCTCCGCCCCTAGGTTCAAGTGATTCTCCTGCTTCAGCCTCCCAAGTAGCTGGGATTACAGACATAGGCCACCAAGCCTGGCTAATTTTGTATTTTTAGTAGAGAGAGGATTTCTCCATGTTGGTCGGGCTGATCTCGAACTCCTGACCTCAGGTGATCTACCTCCCCCCCCGGCCTCCCCAAGTGCTGGGATTACAGGTGTGAGCCACCACGCCCAGCTGAGTCCAGAGGTTCTAAACAGAGCACACATGGACCCTCAACGGACCTGAGAATAGAACCCAGAGCGCTCGGGAACTGAAATGGGGGAAAATGACATCTGTTTTCATTCGCCTCTCATGGAAATGGATAGGTTCCTTGCAGTATGAACTCAGGTGGCAGCCACTTAGTATTAGCCAGCAGAAAGGACAGGAAGTTTCATTGATTCCACGCTTTCGTTATTGCTAATATCTCAAAATGTTGTTCAGGCTCATTGCTATTTCAAAATCCCATGGTCAGAGACCCCTCCTCCTGTGTATTGGGAAGTGTGGGAGACCTGACCCGATGGCCACCAGGCTGCAGGCAGAGGGGCAGGGCCCACTTGGACCTGAGGGTGTGCCATTCAATCCACAAAACATGCATTGAAACATGAGGGACTATGTTAACTTCTCTTCCCGGGTCCACAAGGCTCTGGTTTCAAAGGCAAGAACTTCCCACCACCATGCCTCCATCCACCTCCCCAACCAGGAGCCTAGCGATCTTTGTCTAACTTTCCCACTGGCAGGAAAGGTAGACAGCCCAGGTGAGCTTCCTTTGTTTAAAAAGACCGCCAAAAGCCTTGGAAGGAGGGGCTCTACTGCGAGCCAGGCAGCCAATCCAGCATCAGAGTCAAAGATCAATCACTCCAGAGGAAGTCTGGAAGAAGTCCTTTCACTGGAGAACTTTCTCTCCACATGCGCACCCTGGCGCCCTCTCTCCTCCATCTCTGGATCCCCTCCCATGACAGCGTGGGAGCTTTCTCTCTCTCTGCCTAATAAATTGCTTTTCTGCAAAGCTCTTTGGGTCTGATATTTACTTCAACGATATCACTGCGCCGCCAGGGTCCTCCTCCCCATTCTTGGGTGAGTGAGGCCCAAGGACCTGGGAAAACACACCGGATCCGGATCGGGGAATAGTGAACGTCTTTGGGACACCCCCACAGCCCTGCTCCTGTCACCCAGTTACACACATTCTCTGTGCCGGCTACCAGGTCCTAAGATGAACAAGGCTGAGCCCCGGCCTGGAGTAACTCAGGGAATGCAGCAGACACAGACGAGCAAGACAGTAGCAACGACGTGATTCACGCCGAGAGTGCCCGGGAGGGCTGGAGGCCAGGCAGGGTTTCTCACGGGAAGTCACATTTGAACTGGCTTTTTCACACTTGCGAAAGTGTGCCCTAGGATGCAGGACTTTCCTTCACCAGAAAAATCCCTGCTCGCGAATGTGCACGCCTCGGCTTAGAGTGCAGAGGGGCAAACAGCAGAAACTCCCCCCCCACCCCCCGCGTTGTGGGGCCGAAACAGGAAACCACCCAGGAGCCCTGTGCAGAAGCCGGGGGGGATTCCCAGTTCCCCAGGACCCCGTGGGAGTTTTCACAGGAAGCCTCTCAGGGTGAAGCCCCCGCGGCGCCCCCTCCCCATAGGGATGGAGGCTCCATGAGGTCACAGGTGGTTGTCTGTTTTGTTGGCTAATGAATCCCAAGCATCTATGCCTGGCACGATTTGCGTTCTACAAATATGTGTTACATGAATGAAGAAATGCAACTATATCCTTCCAAAATTCATAAGGCCCAACAGAGTGGCTCACACCTGTAATCCCAGGACTTTGGAAGGCCAAGGCAGGAGGATTGCTTGAGGCCGGGAGTTTGAGACCAGCCTGGGCATTGTAGTGAGACCCTGTCTTTACAAAGCAATTTTTTTAATTAGCTGGGCGTGGTGACGCAAACCTGTAGTCCCGGCTACTCTGGAGGCTGAAGTGGGAGGATCACCTGAGCCCAGGAGGTCAAGGCTGTAGTGAGCAGTGATCACACCACTGCACTCCAGCCTGGGCAATAGAATGAGACCCTGTCTATTTTTTTAAAAATGCTGGGGGCAGCTGGATGAGACAGGCCATGGTTCTGTCTCTGTGTGTGGCACTTGTGTCTCCATATCGCCGTGGTGCCCTGCATGTAGGTGACCTAGAAAGCTGCTCCCTCCAGGTCCAGCAGAGGTGGAAGTGTCTCATGGGGTTGAGCAGGTGGCGTGCTGTTCAGGTGTGACTGATCTGCCCTCTCCTGACACTGTAGGGTGTGCTCCGTGGGGGTCTGGAGGGTCCTGGCAGGTGTCTGAGCTACTTGCATTAGGCATCTGTTTCCTCAGCGCATGATCTGAGCTGCAAGGATGGGTTCCAGGCTAGTGGGGTGGGGCAGAGCCTGGGACCATCCTCTCTGGGAGCCTCCATCTTTGGCTCACAGTGGGTGGAGACAGTCACCTCGCAAGGCCTCACACAGGCTGGTCCCCAGTCAGCATAGGGAGAACAGAGCGCTGGAAACCATTGACCAACATCACCTCCATCACTTCCAGCGAAGTCAGGGGCAAATGGCACCCCCACAAATTCGTAGGTTGAGGTCCTCACCTCCAGTAGCTGAGAATGGGATTGTATTTGGAAACAGAGTCTTTACAGAGGTGATTATGGTTAAACAAGGTCGCATGACTGGTGTCCCTGCAAGAAGCGGTGATTAGTCACAGACGCACGCCGAGGGAAGGCCACGTGAAGCCCCTGGCGGAAGACGCCGTGGAGAGGCTGGAGGGAAAGCAGCGCTGCCCACACCTTGGCCAGGCCCGCCCAGCTTCCAGAGCCGGGAGGAAAGACGCGTCTGTCGTCAAAGGCCCTGAGTCTGTCACACCAGCCCCGGGAGACCCAGCAGAGCCTCCTCACTCAGTGAACTTCTTCAATGGACTCCCCAAGGTAACGCCCACACTGTCACCACAAAGAAGAAATAAACAGAACTGCCCTGCAGAGTCATAGGTCAGAAAGGCCTTGTGACTCAAGACGGGGTTCTTGGGGTGGCCTTACTGCTCAACTCGGCAACAAAAACCAGGCTGTGGGGCCCTCAGTTCCCAGCAGCGCGGCCGGCTCCCTCCTGGCTGACGTCAGGGGCCCGAGTTCCGATAAGCCGCCGTCTACACAGGGAGCCTCGGGCCCGAGGGTGACTGGCCCAGTGTCTGCGGGAGCGTAGTGGGTTTTTACGTGAACAAAGAGAAGTCTGATGCCATGGGCTGTCCCAGCAGGGCTGGCAGACACGCGCCTGACTTCACAGCGCAAAGAGGATGACAAGTCAGCCTCCCGAAGTTCCGTGAGGGAGTGGCCGCCAGGGTTCAAGTTTAAACGCGTTTGACTTACTAACCGGGAATGCCTCGGGGGGCTCTGGAAAGCGCGCAGGGACCCCACTCTCTCTGCCCCTCTCGGCACTGCTTCTTCATTACTGGGCTCCACGTTTTTTATTTTTGTTTTTAGTTTTGAGACGGGGTCTCAGGCTGTTGCCCAGGCTGGGGTGCCGTGGCAGGACCGTGGTTCGCTGCAGCCTCGACCTCCTGGGCTCAAGCCCAACTCAGCCTCCCGAGTCGCTGGGACCACAGGTGCGCGCCACCACGTGGGCTCCAGGTGAACACGTCCGAACCTCCCTGTGCCTCTGGAGAGAGTCCAGGCAATTTCTTGGTTTCCAAAATAACAGTGACTGACGGCCAAAACGCCTTTACTCCCACTGCGGCGTCCACCCTAACACAGTCCACACCGCCTGCCTGACATTATTCATCAACCCTTCACGGGCCGAGCCTGGCGGGGCAGGGCAGGCAGATTGCGGAGGTGCAGATTTCGTGGCTCCCTGGAGGAGGAGCTTCCCGATCTGGGCTTCAGTTTACTCCTCCCTAGGATGAGGATCGTAATAGCAGCTCCTCAGAGGTCCTTCGTGAACATTAAGGGAGACACGTGCGTATGGACTGTGTCTGGGGTACAATAAATCCTAAAGGTGCCTTCCCTGCCATCCCTTCTCTCCCCCTGATGGCAGGATTGTGGCTCCTCCTCCTGCCTCCCTCAAGCGCAGCGCTATACACACACTGAGATCCGAGGACAAAGGTCCTGACGAAGCGATTCCCTGACCTCAGCAGCACCTCATCATCTATCACTCACCTGTATCTCCTCAGCTGGGACTGGTTTTGAGGAATGCGAATCTTTAAATTATTTTTTTCTGTCTATAAAAGTAATTCATGCTCTTGTAGAAAGCCTGGAATATATTTCCTAGCACAAAGAAAATAAACATAGTCGGGGACCACCATCCGGAGGTAATCATGGGTTGCTATTTTGTGGTATTTCCTTCCAGTCTTTTTTCTGTGCGTATATGGCCCCAAGTCTGTTCTCCTCAACTGCCTGAGGCTCCATGGTAACTGCCTCAGCGCATCTTAGAGTAACCGCTTGGCTTCTCAAGCCTCCCAAAAAAAGCAGAGCTACGTGTAACAGCTTTTAATCTCACAATAGATGAAGCACTTGTGTATGCTGGGTCCTGTCTCTCATTTCTGCCCTGTGGACAGTAAAAATCTCCTGCACCAGAAACACTGTTGAGAAAGCTGCCTGGATACTTCAAGCCTCTCAGCTGATAGTGAGTACCGATTTAACCCAGGAAGATAATTCAGAGAAAAGAATTTCTCAAGGCTGGGTGTGGTGGCTCATGCCTGTAATACCAGCACTTTGGGAGGCCAAGACAGGAGGATCACTTGGGCCAGGAATTCAAGACCAGCCTGGGCTACACAGCTAGACCTTGTCTCTACTAAAAATAAGTAAATAAATAAATTAGCCAGGCATAGTGGCGCATGACTACAGTCCCTGCTACTCAGGAGGCTGAGGTGGAAGGATCAATTGGGCCCCGGAGGTTGGGGCTGCAGTGAGCTGTGATCGCACCACTGCACTCCATCCTAGGCAACAGAAAATGATTGTCTCAATAAGTAAATAATTTTGGTCCTGAGAATATCTGCTTCTCTGTACAATTTTTCTTCATTGTGTTTATGCTGTACTCTCCACCCTGAACTATACTAAATACCTAGAACACATTATATGGGCATATGTACCTATGATGTGTGTCTGTATGTACACACAGGCACTCACATGCACACACATGTGCACAGAAACACAGATACACACACACAGTCACACACACAGACACACATAGACACAGACACACAGACACACCCACAGACACACAAACACACAGCACACACACACATCCACTCACACACACACAGACACATACAGTCACAGACAGACACACAGAGACATGCAGACAAGACACACAAGGGTAGACACAGACACACACAGATATACATGCAGACACACAGACACACCCATGACACACAAACCTGGAGATTCACACATTCATGCAGACTCATACAGACACACACACACACAGAGATCCACCCATAGATACACATACATGCACACACAGACACACAGAGACACACATAGATACACACACAGACACATGCAGAGACAGACACATACACAGGCACATGCACAGACATACACAGACACACAAACACAAATGCGCAGACTCACAGACACACACAGATCCTCTCATAGACACACAAGCATGCACACAGATACAAACAGACACACATAGATACACACATGGACACACAGACACACACACAGACACACCCACACTGTCCCCCCCCCCCACAGCTTCACTCAGAGCCCAGCAGATATGAAATAAATTACAGCTATTTTTTATCATTGTTGCTTCCGATGAGAGTCTGGCCTTTAGAACCCGGTGAGAACAGGAAGCGGACCCAGAGACGCCCAGGAGCACCGCCTGCTGCGGACGCGAAACCTGCGCCCCCCAGCGGATGCTCCGGGTTCTTGAGCATAAAATAAATTGAGTGCGTGCCTGCGCCCCCTTGTGGTGTGAAGGGAGCATGACGCGGTGACTGGCCCAGGCGCTGACATCCTTGCTGTGATGTCAGCCACCCTGCTGCTGTGATTACCCCACACTTTCCGCTGGCTGACTGGTATTCATGAGCATAATATAACATCAGCTATATAGGGGTCGCTGTGCTAAGGAAGCCCTTTCTGAACCGGATCTCATGAAATATTTATGACGACACTATTGGGTAATATTGTTAGTATTGCCACGTAGACAGCAGGAAGCCATAGCTCAGAGAGGTTGAGTTCCCTGTCCAGAGTCACACAGCACAGAGGAAATGGGTGTAGGACTTAACCCTAGGTCAAGCCCCCGCTCTAAGCCACATATCCTCTGCACGAGTCCCACCAGGCACAGTTAAGGCCTGTCTTAAATGCAAGATCCATGCAGGCCCCTTTGAAAGAAAATACTTTCTTGTGAATTAAAAAAAAATTTTTTTTAAGGAGACTTCAGTTTGAGACACTGCATTAAAAGTAAAAGCTGTGAGGGCAGGAGATCGGCGGGCACATCCCACCATCGACATAGCACAAGCCTGACCCTGCAAGCTCTGCTTCCCTAGAACGCACCGTCCACTTGGTCCAAAAAAACCCTACTCATTTTTTTTTTTTTGAGACGGGGTTTCGCTCTTGTTACCCAGGCTGGAGTGCAATGGTGCGATCTCGGCTCACCGCAACCTCCGCCTCCTGGGTTCAGACAATTCTCCTGCCTCAGCCTCCTGAGTAGCTGGGATTACAGGCACGCACCACCATGCCCAGCTAATTTTTGTATTTTTAGTAGAGACGGGGTTTCACCATGTTGACCAGGATGGTTTCGATCTCTTGACCTCGTGATCCACCCGCCTCGACCTCCCAAAGTGCTGGGATTACAGGCTTGAGCCACCGCGCCCGGCCCCACTCATTTTTTAAGATGATCACAGACATGAAAACATCACCAGATTTAATTCTCAAAGGACATGTGATGAGGCACCATGTTCTTCCCTCCACTCTGCCAAGCATTTTTAATGGGCCTCAATGTAATAAATCCTAGTCTAGAATATGGGTAGAATAAAGCTATAGGTGTCACTTCATCCAGTTGACAGTGATCATAATCACATTTCTAGTTAGCTAGTCCTTTAATCTTCCATTTATAAAACTTCCCTTAATATCCAGATGCAGAAGAATGAAATATCTTCTTATCTCACAACATCTACAAAAATCAACTCAAAATGGATTCAAGACAAACTTAAGACCTGGAAACTGTAAAAGTACTAGAAGAAAATATAGGGGGAAATCTTCATGATGTTAGTCTGGGCAATGATTTCTTGGATATAACCCCAAAAGCACAGGAAACAAAAGTGGAAATAGACAAATGAAATTACATCCAATTGAAAGGCTTCTGCAGAGGAACACCATCAACAGAGAGAAGAGACAGACTATGGAATAGGAAAAAAACCGTAAACCCATGTGTCTGATAAGGGGTTAACATCCAAAATACATACAGAACTCAAACAACTCAATAGCAAGGAAACAAATACTCTGATTTGAAAAATGGGCCAAGGACCTGAATAAACATTTCTCAAAAGAAGACATACAAATGGCCAACAGGTCTACGAAAAATGTTCAACATCACTAATCATCAGAGCAATGCAAATTAAAACCACAGGGAGACACCACCTCACACCCGCTGGGATGTCTACTACCAAAAAGATGAAAGACGTGTTGGTGAGGATGTGGAGAAGGGAGACTGTTCCCACTGTTGGTGGGAATGTAAATTAGCACAGCCATAACAGAAAGCAGTATGAAGGGTCCCAAAAAGTGAAAAATAGAATGGGTAGGGTCCGGCTATCTCACTACTAGGTGAGAGGACAACAGAATCCCAGACAACAAAATCAGTCTTGGGAAGATACCTGCACTCCATGTTATTGTAGATACGTGTTGCTCCCTTCCAAGGGCGAGGGAGGCTCCTTCCTGACCTCCTCCAGCTAAACTTGTGGCCACGTGGGCTTGTCACTCTGACCTCTGCCTCATCTTCACATCACCTTCTCCTCTGTGTGTCCTCACATCTTCCTCTGCCTCTCTCTTAAAAGAACCCTTGTAGCTGGGGGTGGTGGCTCATGCCTGTAATCCCAACACTTTGGGAGGCTAAGTTGGGCGGATCACGAGGTCAGGAGATAGAGACCATCTGGTCAACATGGTGAAATCCCATCTCTACTAAAAAAAAAAATACAAAAATTAGCCGGGAGTGGTAGCGCATGCCTATAGTCCCAGCTACTTGGGAGGTTGAGGCAGGAGAATCACTTGACTTGAATCTGGAAGATGGATGTTGCAGTTAGCTGATATCATACCACTGCACTCCAGCCTGGGCAACAGAGTGAGACTCCGTAAAAAAACAAGCAAACAAACAAAAAAAAAAACACAACACTCTTGTGATGACATCCAGGCCCATCCAGCAACAAGATGGGATGTTCTCCTCATCCAAAGATCCTTAGTCACATCTGCAAAGACCTTTTCCCCAAATAAGGCCACATTTACATTTACAGGCTCCACGGACTGTGATGTGGACAAAAATGGCTTTGGGGAGCCATTTTTCAGCCTACCACACGTGGGATGCAACAGACAAGCCATGCTTGCGTGAGCTGACTTGGAGCTGCTCGCCCTCCCCTGGGCTGGAACCAGAGGCGAGGCTGACAGCACCAGGACAAGAGGCTTCTGCCAGAACGGCAAAGTGGGACAGAACCGTGCACCTTTGGCCAAAACAGCAGAGCTGGCATGCAAGCGAGTCTCTGTGAAGAACTGTGCAGCTGTTTCTACACAAGTGCATATCAGCCAGGTGTTGTGGCGCTGGCTTGATTTATTCCGCAGGAGAGAGCCAGTAACCACCCATCAGTTCTGTCCAGGGAATGGGGATGACAGCTGCTGCGGCTGGTTCTACATGGGTTTGCTTTCCACTCACCTTCGACATTACTGGAATAATCGCAGCAGGTGCCTGCCTGGCCGACAAATCTTGTTCCCAAAGGGCAAATCTGCCCGTGCTCCATCGTATTGGGCCCCTTGGTGGCTCCCAGTGCCCACGTCCTTCTACAATGCTACATGGCGATGCCTCTTTACACTGGCAACCCTTCGGTTTCTTAGTCCCCCGAGTGTGGGAGGTGGGGATTTGAGGACACGGTCACGGTGGGTGGAAAGACAGACTTTCATAGCATCATAGCCCACCGCTGCTGAAAATCAGTGAATATCAGGCAGAGGAGGGTTTATGGTGGGAGATTCTCCACTCTGGGGCACCAGAAGCTCTGAAGACTTTGCACAAGAGCAGCCCCTCCAGGATGATGCTGGGTCTGCCCCTGTGCTTCTGTGCCAGCCACATAACCACTGGCCGAAGGAATAAATGAATCCAAGGTAAGTTAGCAACAGCATTCATAATTCAAAAATGTTACCAAATTGTGATCAGCTTACTGCAAAGGGTTATGCATCGACACTGTACAAAATTCAGAAGGTGCAGAAGGATGCATGCCTCTTCCCAGGTCTTGGTGGTGGCAATCAGTGTCACCAGCATCACTTGTATGCTCACAGGATCTTATGCGTCTATGAGCAAAAACATGCACGTAACACTGCTTTTTTCATTCGTGATCTCTTAGAAATCATTCCAGAGTAGGAAGAACACTCAGGACACTACCCCAAAATACACACCTTGCTCTACTGAGTATTTTACCCTGAAGGAATTTGAGAAATGTAAGTAGAGAAAGGACTCCCTGACATTCCCCTGAGGCAAGTCAGGTGATCCTCATGTGAGAGGTACCCTCCCTGTTCCTGGAGGAAAAGAGCATCCTTATCTCTGGAGACAGGGGGACCCCAGAAAAAATCTGAATGCACAGAGCTTGCCAACTTTCCCCCAGTTTACTACTCTTCATGCCTTTTTTGCCCTACCACACTTTTTGTTTGTTTGTTTGAAACGGAGTCTCGCTTTGTCACCCAGGCTGGAGGGCAGGGACGTGATCTCGGCTCACTGCAGCCTCTGTCTCCCAGGTTCAAGCGATTCCCCTGCCTCAGCTTCCCAAGTAGCTGGGATTACAGGTGCGTGCCACCACACCCGGCTATTTTTTTTTTTTTTTTTTTTTTTTTGTATTTTAGTAGAGACTGAGTTTCGACCATGTTGGCCAGGATGTTCTCAATCTCCTAACCTCGTGACCCGCCGGCCTCGGCCTCCCAAAGCCCTGGGATTACAGGTGTGCGCCGCCGCGCCTGGCCGCCCTGCCACATTTGTCTGTAACTCGGCATTCTCCGCCAAATCGAGGCTAGAAGCCCTCAGGCTAACCATTTCTTCAGGTCCTAATTTCCTTATGAAGGCTCCCATGTCAGGTGAAATTTAAATAAGTGTGTATGCTTTTCTCTTGTTCATCTGGCTTTTATTACAGGGTCCCAGCTGAGAACCTAGAGGGGTAGGAGGAACATATTTTCCCCCCACCTACAGCAGTGATTTAAAGGGATTCCTTTATTCTCGTTTTCCTTTTACAGCTGCCTAGTGTCTCATTGTATAGATGTGCTTCGTGGACATTTTCTTTCCAGGCTTTTGCAAGCAAAGAGCAACTCGTTACCTTTACAAAAGCAATGTTCATGCATGCAAGGATATCTGTAACACAAAGAAGTGGATTTTCAAAGCATTTCAAAAGTATGTGTATTTGCAATTTTGGTAAATATTGCCAGGATGACTGCCAAAGAGGTTATACCAATTTAGGTCCTCCCCCCACAAGAAATAAGAGTTGCCAACACAGTATATTATCAAATGTTTTGATCTTTGCCAATCTAATAGGTGGAAATGACGTGAGCGTAATTATACTTTGCACCTTTCACGTGAGTAAGATTGCACCTCTTTTTATATGCTTAGGGGCCTCTGTACTTTGTGAGTAGGGAGGTCATTCCCTTTGACCACGTTGTTCTTTTTTCTTATTGGTTTGTATCTAGAGCTCCTTATCTGCTAGGGAAATTAGGCCTTTGCATGGAATATTTGAATAATGAAGTAGAAATTGCACAATGTTTAAGCAGAATGTTTTTCTCTCATTTTGTGTATAGCGAATTGTAATAGAATTGATTGTGGAAGGTCGTTTTCTTATTTCTGGAGATGGGATCAATCCATTGATTTTCAATGTGGTACATTTTCCCAAGTTTCATTTTTGCATTGGTTAAATCTTTCTGTGGTGCTTAACTTGCGTTCTCTGAGATTTTATTAATATTTTGGCTCATGCTGTTTCCACCACCTGACATTCCTGATGGGTCCCATCCTCCCAGCTTCCTAAACCCAAACCAAGTCCCCCAGCCTTCACAAAACGCACCCCGCTGCTCCCATCCACAAGCATCTCGATTCTCTGGGCCTCTGGAGGGATGAAACACTGAAATTCGTGCCGCAAAGTCTCATGCTGCTGGGTAGTGTTCTCGGTTGTTTTGTGTGTATACATCTCATCCCACTTAGACAGAAAACTCCTACCAAGGAAGGAAGTCCATCTTCCATGTCTTCACATCCCTTAAGATTCTCCTGGGAACAGGGTATGAACATGATAAATATTATTAACTTAAAATAACTTCTAGAGGATCTTAATCCATGTTCCACGGATACAATGTGGGGTGTCCTGAATTATTATATTACAATTTTTGTTTATTTATATGCTATTACTGGTGGTGCCCTTATAAGAAGAGAGAGATACACACAGACATGGAGAGAAAATGGCCATAGAAAGACAGGCAGAGATTGGAGGGGTGCAGCCACAAGCCAAGGAATGCCTGGGGCCACCACAAGCTGGGAGAGGCAAGGAAAACTCCTCCTCTGGAGGCTGGGGAGGGCGCACGGTCCTGCTGACACGTGGCACTTAGACTTCCAGCCTTCAGGACGGTTAGACCATACACTTCCATTATTTTAAGCCACCCAGTTTGTGGAACTTTCTATGGCAGCCCTAGGGAACCCCTAGACACACTGTGTATGTTTGTCACCAATAGAAATCACAGATATTTTCATGCAAGATTATAGTTGCTGCAGACATTTGCAAATGTTTAAGCTCGTCACTACTTTGAAATTATAGTAGTTATTAGACCCAACGCTACATCTTATATTTAATGAGGTAATAAATAACTTATAAATTTGGTTTTAAAATATTTTGATATTGTCATAACCTTATTTCAATATAATGATTTTCCTTATTATTTTCTTTATCTTACGCATTTTAAAACATTATTCCGGGAAGAGGTCCGCTGGCTTCACCAGAATGCCAAAGGGGTTGGGTTCCATAAAGTTCTGTCTGAGCTGCAGTACTCCAACATATCCAGAAGAGGGCACTAGAGCACCTAGGCAAAGTTTCACGGAAATTAACACTGCACATTTTACTGTATTTCCCTCCATTGCAGATACAGAAATGTGCTTTAAATTCATGGTGTTTTTAGAATATTAATAATGTATTCACTATAATCAGAATCTGGAAATACTTTTGGGCTTGCTTTCCTATCTGTTGACTTAAATTGTCCATACCATTTTTTCCTTATTTATGTTTTTATCAAGGTAAAATATACATATATAATTTACCATCTTTACCATTTTTAAGTGTGAAGTTCTGTGGTAATAAATACATTTATATTCCTTTTTTGTACCATTAAAAATGCTGACATGAACAGTTGGTGCTAAAGTTATTTTTAAACTGTAGCCCATAGCTGGAACTACCCTATAATTCCGTCTTAATGAAAATATTATATGAGCATAAAATGGAAATTAAAATAAAGAATAGGCCAGCATGGTGCGTCACACCTGTAATACCAGCACTTTGGGAGACTGAGGTGGATGGATCACCTGAGGTCAGAAATTCAAGACCAGCCTGGCCAACATGATGAAACCCTGTCTCTAATAAAAATAGAAAAATCAGTTTGGCATGGTGGCAGGTGCCTGTAATTCCAGCTACTTGGGAGGCTGAGGCAGGAGAATTGCTGGAACCCAGGAGGTGGAGGTTGAAGGAGCCAAGATGACGCCCTTGTACTCCAGCCTGGGTGACAAGAGCAAAACTCTGTCTCAAAACAACAACTACAATAATAATAATAATAGAATAGAATAAAGAATAGCCTGACCATGTTACAGATGTACAGAAAATACGGACTAGTGTGCATCCGCAGTGACGACGGCAGCGTGGGTTTCCCGCAAGAGAGAAGGACCTTCTAGGTTCCTGTCCAGCCCAAATAGAACACTCCCCAGAGATGCACTTTGTATATGTAATGTACTGCAGCCCTTGTTTTCTTTGCAAAAAACCCTTTCAAATAGTGTTTCCTGAGAGTGGGATGGCTTTGATATTTGCTCGGTTATCCCAAAGAACTGACTTGCTGAGCTACTCACCTGCTTATGGTATGCGGCGATTTTGACCTGGAGGCCAGTTTGAAGGCAGGACATTTTTATCCTTCTCTTTCTCCCATCATCTATCCCAGAACCCACGGCCCTCCAGAGACAGCAAATTCACAGCTTTCTGCCTGGAAGAACAAGAGACTAGAGAAGGAGAATGCACTCCTAGGGTGCCCCACCTAAGACTGGCATTTGGCTTGGTGGGTGAGGCCTCTGAATTGCCAACAAAGTCTCCTAAGAATCCCAGAAGTACATTTCAGCCCCCGTGTCTCCCTGTGGCTCAGGATGTCAGGGAGAAATAGTCCCCAGACCCAAAAACTCCACAGAGAGCAGGGCTCCCTTCTCACCAAACTGGAGGCATACGACTTCAAACCCTAGTGTAAATCCTAAATCATATTGGTGTTGGGGCTCAGAAAACAATGTGCCAAAGTGTGGTGCTTCGGCAGGCTGAGAACGGTGAGCTAAAGCAGATTGGAAGACCTTGGAAGCAGCCTCAGAAGCAACGTCTCTGGGACCTTCTGCCTTCTTGACACCTGACACCCGCCCCCATCACCCCAGACAGGCCATAGAAACCAGAATTCCTCTTCCTCAAGGCGGTCATAGAAAGTAGAGCTCCTCTCCCAAAGAGCAAGCCATCAAACCTGAAAGATCACTCTCCCTTCTCTCTCAAAGGCCCTCATTTCTGGAGAAGTCCTGCCCCACACCCAGGAGGAAGGAATGGCGCAGTGAGGCCGAGAAGGATCTGGAGGCCAGACAGGCCCTGCTGGGTTCCCTACAGACCTCTCATCGTTTGACCACACCCATCATCCGCTCCCATTTCTGCATGGCTGTTCACTTTTCAGTGTTCCCTGCGTCTTAGATCTTTATTGCTGAAGGCTCCGTGTCTCATTAAACTTTGATTACATAAACTTGTGGCTGGGCACTGTGGCTGGCACCTGTAATCCCAGCACTTTGGGAGGCCGAGGCAGGTGGATCCCTTGAACCCAGGAATTCAAGACCAGCCTGGGCAACATGGGTGAAACCCCATCTCTACTTTAAAAAATAAATAAGGCTGGGCGCGGTGGCTCACGCCTGTAATCCCAGCACTTTGGGAGGCCGAGGCGGGTGGATCACGAGGTCAAGAGATCGAGACCATCCTGGTCAACATGGTGAAACCCCGTCTCTACTAAAAATACAAAAAATTAGCTGGGCATGGTGGCGTGTGCCTGTAATCCCAGCTACTCAGGAGGCTGAGGCAGGAGAATTGCCTGAACGCGGGAGGCGGAGGTTGCAGTGAGCCGAGATCGCACCATTGCACTCCAGCCTGGGTAACAAGAGTGAAACTCCGTCTTAAATAAATAAATACAGAATGAACTTGTTACGCAGTGTCGGCTGTGACCCTTATATTGAGGAGAAAGGGATCACACTTTTCCATCCCTGCAGTTTCTGGCATCAACTGTGGGGCGGCTGAGACACCTGGTGGTGGCAGAGCCTGCAAACGTCATCCTGGGACAACTGACAAAGCCTGGCGAGGAAAATCTAAGACTTGTTTTTTTTTAACCAAGGGCAGCTCTCTCAGATCTCTGCCTGCAGTGCCTGGTTGAGAATGGAAGGTAAAAATTTCTCTTTATTCCTTCCTTTGCAAATTTAGATTAGCAGGAGAAAATCATTTGTATGAACTAGTTCTTGTGGATTGTGACTCTGGTGATTTTTTCTTGGCAGGAGAACTCTGGTTTTATGATCCCTTCCCTCCCAGAGACAGTCTTTGTTTTACACAAACACCAAGAAGAGAGCTGGACAAAAGCATAGGTGGGACGCGTGTGTGGCTCGGGGTGCCACCTGCTGCCGGCTCTCAGTCACCTGTGTCTCCCCCTCTTCTGGCTGTCTTTGGGAGGGCTGGGTCTTAAGAGGGCTGTGTCTTTGTGCTTCTTTAGAGACACACCACACATCCTTGGTTAAGTCATAAAAGGCTTATTGGTTTTGATTCCAAGTCACTTGGCAGATACCTTTGGTTGTCTTTCTTTTTTAAAAAGTAGAAAAAGTACAATACTGCCAGGAGTATTTGCTGTTTGTCCTGGCTAAAATCTGATAGTGCGTTATTTGAAAGGATTTTCTTTTTTTTTTTTTTGAGATGGAGTTTCGCTCTTGTTGCCCAGGCTGGAGTGCAAAGGCACGGTCTCGGCTCACTGCAACCTCCACTTCCCGGGTTCAAGCGATTCTCCTGCCTCAGCCTCCCGAGTAGCTGGGATTACAGGCGTGTGCCACCACGCCTGGATATTTTTTTTGGTATTTTTAGTAGATACCGCGTTTCATCAAATTGGTGAGGCTGGTCTCAAACTCCTGACCTCAGGTGATCTGCCCGCCTTGGCCTCCCAAAGTGCTGGGATTGCAGGCGTGAACCACCGCGCCCCGCCAGGATATTTTTTTTTTAAGAGCTCTGTGGTCAGACGTCGGCTTGATTGGAAAGATGACATTGACGCTGTATGTTTTTTCAGGCCTCTATGCTCTTGCTCTCTCTCTGGGATCCTGCTTCTCCCACGGGAACTTCTCCGTTGACGGACACTCTCTTCTCGAACCACTGGTAATGACATGCTCGGGCCCTCTGGCCGCCTCCTTTCTTGTTGGCATAATTTTTGCCGAGGATCTCATGGAGCTTCACTGGCCGTTGCGGGAAATGTGCGATCGCCCCAAACTGGCTCCTGGAAGACGTCTCCTTTCCTTGGCTTCCGCTCTCCCTCCCTCCTTTGTCCACTTTGATCTATGCAGTGCGCTTGCACCTTTAAATACGTTCTGCTTTGAGCCCCGCCTCCCCGCGGTGGTCGGTGGGTGGAAAATTACTAGAAGGAGCCTTTTCACAAGATGGCGCCGAAAGCGAATAAGGAAGCTCCCGACTCTGGTAAACCCGAAGCCCAAGTGAAGGCTTCAAAGGCCAGGAAGGCAGTGTTGAGAGGTGGCCACAGCCACAAAAAAAAGATCCGCACGTCACCCACCTTCTGGCGGCCCAAGACACTGCGACTCTGGAGGCAGCCCAAATATCCTGCGAAGAGCGCCCCCAGGAGAAACAAGCTTGACCACGATGCTGTCATCAAGCTTCCGCTGACCACTGAGTCCGCGTGAAGAAGACAGAAGACAGTAACACACTTGAGTTCACTGTGGATGTTAAAGCCAACAAGCACCAGCCCAAACAGGCTGTGGAGACGCTCTGTGACACTCACGTGGCCAAGGTCGACACCCTGATTCGGCCTGATGGAGGGAAGAAGGCGGGTGTTCCAGTGGCTCCTGATTACGATGCTTTGGACGTTGCCAACAAAACTGTATCATCTAAACTGAGTCCAGCTGGCGAATTCTAAATATATATGGATCTTTTCACCATAAAAGATAAGAAAGAAAAGAAAATTACTAGAAGGAAACATCAGAGGTAAGGTAAGGATTCTGGTCTCTGTGGCCAAACTCTTCTTAGGATTCAGGACCTTCTGGGCTCCTCTGTGGACTTGGAAAATTCTGTAGTGAACTAGAGTTTCTAGACGGAAATTAGAGGGACATGTAACAGATCTAGTTTTATCAGAAATGACTGTCTTGTTCATTCACATGGCTCTTTGGAAACATTCAGACAGCCACTAGATGTCTGCTCAGCCACCAGCCTAAAATCTAGTCCACAGCCTCTGTGAGATTGACCGCTGATAAGGGCTTTCCCTGTGCCCTTGAGGTGTAAATTTCCCACCTGTCTTTTCTAAAATGTGGTAGTTATCTTTTGAAAATACAGTCTTCAGGAAGATGACTGTCATCGGAAGAAAACAAGGACATGGAAGAACCATACTTAGCTTTTTAGTTTTTTTGCTTTTGTGATATTTTTGGTGCTAATGCAATATGTCAACAAGAAAAATACTTGTTGAACAACAAGAAAAATAGTGGCTAGCTTTGTTTAATATCATGAAATGTTCATGACCAATTCAAGAATAATTGTTAAGAATAAGTGAATTGAATATATATATATATATTTTTTTTTTTTTTTTTTTTTTTTTTTTGAGACAGGGTTCTCACATTGTCACCCAGGCTGAAGGGCAGTAGCCTGATCATAGCTATAGCTCACTGCAACCTTTGAGTTCCTGGGCTCAAGTAATCCTCCTGCCGCAGTCTCCTGCCTAGCTGAGACTAGAGGCATGCCCCATCATGCCTGGCTAATTTTTAATTTTTTTTTGGAGATGGGGTCTTACTGTGTCACCCAGGCTAGTCTCGAACCTGGGCTCAAGTGATCTTCCTGCCTCAGCCCCCCAAAGTGCTGGGATTACAGGCATAAGCCATCATGCCCCAGCCTATAATATATGTCTTATAATAATATATGTCTATTTTAAAATAGTTTCAAAAATAGTTTTGGTAACTTGAAACCTTCAAGTGAAATTAAGTAATAGATATGTGTTAAATGGCTGAATAATTTCTAAGTTAAAACACCAAATATTAATAAATAAGCATAGTTTAAGTTTATATACTTTGGCAACTTGTTTTTATATGGCAAAAACTAAATATATTTATTTCTGTTAAGATACATGAAAAATTGAAGAAGCATCTTTCTAGATGTTATGAAATGGTGACTGCTGATATAAGATAATTCACAATGCTTGGTAGTTTTCCCTAGAAATTGGTTACTATGAAATACAAATTACAATAAATAAACAGAATTAAGACGGTTACAAGGGAAACAGCTCTGCATGCAAGGAAATAAAGAATGTATTTGATAAGGAAAGTTATGAAGAATGAATTTTTGTCCAAAAAAGAGAAAAAAGAAAAACCAATGAATATTTTTTAGAAGTTATAATAAGGTTT
Organism: Callithrix jacchus; assembly: GCF_049354715.1. NCBI lineage: Eukaryota > Metazoa > Chordata > Mammalia > Primates > Cebidae > Callithrix > Callithrix jacchus. Next base: position 15,140,728 of record NC_133502.1, read on the forward strand.
GCAAAAATCTTGTGTGGTCAAAGCTGACTGAGATTAGATGGGTTTGTTTCAGATTTTTAAAACTAGCTTTAGTATTGATGGTACACTGAAGCAGAAGTGGAATTTACTCTTCTCTGTTGAAATGGTAGTTATTTTGAAGTATTGATCTGGGAATGTGAAGGGTTTTTTTCACCTTTTAAAGTAATTGGCCTAGGAAAGAGATTCTGTGCTTTATAAAGATAATTTATTGTGCTTGTGCTGCCTTTTTTTTTTTTGAGATGGACTTTCGCTTTGTCACCCAGATTGGAGTGCAGTGGCCCCATCTCAGCTCACTGCAACCTCCACTTCCTGGGTTCAAGCGATTCTCCTGCCTCAGCCTCCCGAGTAGCGGTACTACAGGCGAGCACCACCACACCGACTAATTTTTGTATTTTTAGGAGAGACGGGGTTTCACCATGTTGTCCAGGCTGGTCTTGAACTTCTGATCTCAAGTGATCCACCTGCCTTGGCCTCCCAAAGTGCTGGGATTACAGATGTGACCCACCACTCCCGGCCAAAAAAAAACTTTGTTCTTTTAAGCTACCTATAGCTTACATCAACTTGGTAAAGGGTATTTTTATGAACAAAAATGTAGGCTTTTACCTTTTCTCCCTACCTTATCCCTCCAGAATTTAGAAGCTATTTGTGAGTATTCTTATCTTTATGGTAATATAGTTATTTGCCTAAGTTCAATTAGATTGTGCTTTCCTTGTAGCAGGACACAATTGGAAACCCTGGTTGTATTGGCAAGGCTTTGACCATAATGTCATATTTCAGATATGACCAGGTAGTTGTTGTTTGTTTGTTTGTTTGTTTGTTTGTTTGTTTGTTTTTTGAGACGGAGTTTCACTCTTGTTACCCAGGCTGGAGTGCAATGGCTCGATCTCAGCTCACCGCAACCTCTGCCTCCTGGGTTCAAGCAATTCTCCTGCCTCAGCCTCCCGAGTAGCTGGGACTACAGGCGTGTGCCACCATACCCAGCTAATTTTTGTATTTTTAGTAGAGACAGGGTTTCTCCATGTTGACCAGGATGGTCTCGATCTCTTGACCTCGTGATCCACCCACCTCAGCCTCCCAAAGTGCTGGGATTACGGGCTTGAGCCAACGCACCCGGCCTAACCAGGTAGTTTTAAGGAACTAAGGTTGACTTTATGGAGCTAATCAAGACCCCCCTTAGAAAAAATGGCCTGAGGGTTCCCATCCTTCCCAGTTCCAAGGATTGTCACTTTCTGGAAGGCAGTTTCCTTCCAGGAACCTCATGATATTTTGGGGCCCTCAAGAGAAGAGGAATTCCCCACATCTAAAGTGTTATAGACATAGTCCTCACTTCTTTTCCTAACCTTGGGAGGTCCAGCCTGAGATTTCTTATCAAAAGTTCCAGCGAAGCAAATTTTCTGTGGCCATCACTATTGTCACCACAACTGCGTCAATAATCAGACCAACTTCCATGAGACTAAACCTATTTTGCAAACAAGTCAGTCTTCCTTTGATTATCTTTTGTAGAAACGGAGTGACTCTAGAGAGAAAAATTGTTTCAGAAGAGACTAGACTGTACTCGTTACCGCCTCGTTGTTTTGTGAGTTCATTATCTACCTAAGATCTAGACTGGATCCTAAATGTTTTAGTTTCCTCCAGTATCTGACTACAACTCTCCAAACTAATGTTTCCAGTTCTCCTCCCATCCCCTGACTTGGAATCACTGAAATTAACACCACTCTATTTCTGAATCCTCCTGAGCTGAAGCTGGACCGCTTGATGTAAGCTTCAGAGAAAGCGCCACAAAAGCTTATGTATGAACAACCTCATAACGTTACTATATGGACTACTCAGAAGGTTCACTAACACTTGATGCAAACTGCAGACCAGGAAAATCTGTCAGATCACCACTGACTGCCCTTACTCCAGCTGAAGATGCTTTGACCTGAAGATGCTTTGAGCTGAGGATGCTGGAGTAAGGGCAGTCAGTGGGGATCTAAAAATCTCCTTGACTGGCTGCTCTCTGGACTCAAAGACTGAGTTTATAGTTTGTTCTAATCGTTAGCCTTTGTTTCTCTTTGTTTTCATAAAAATGCCTCTTCTTAAATACTTGACTGCCCTAACCACCTAGAGTGGAAGCCCATCTGCAAGGCCACCGCCTAAAATGAGACACAGCTGTCAGGTATTGAGCGGAACTGTGCATGGAACTCAGAGACTGTTCAGTGGCTTAGGAGACAATCCACCAACCCAATTCCTGGACTTTGCCCAAGAAGTTTCAGACGGGAATATTGGGGCTCAGAAAATGATGCTCCTCAATGTGTTACTTCAGCCTGCTGAGCGCCTTGAACTAAAGGAGACTGGAAGGCCCCAGAAGCAAAGTGGCTCCAAGACCTCCTCCCATCTTCCTGTCTCCCATCCCTCATTCTCCCCCGAAACAGGTCACAGAAACCAGAATTCCTCTTCCCTAAGGCAGATCACAGAAATTCAAAAATGCAAACTCCTCTCTCCTAGAGCAAGCCATAAAACCCAGGAAGGCCACCGTCCCTTCTCCCTCCTCCCTGGAGGATCCTCATTCTGGTAGGGGCTGCGCCATACCCAGGAGGAAGGACGGCTCCAGAGAGGCCAAGAAGCTCTGAACAGATAAGCCTTGCTGGGTTTCTCCTGTTCGTCTGTTATGATTCCATCGTTCGCTTTTGTCCAATCACATGTCTACATGGCTGTCCGTTCTTCACTGAACAAGGGCATAAAAACAGTTTTCCCGGCGTCTTTGGGTCTTCATTTCTGAAAGCTCCTGTAGCATATAAAACTTTGATTAAAGTCATCTGTGGACTTTTCCGTTGTTAACCCCTCTTTCGTTGTAGGAGTTTCAACCATGACCCTTATGATAGCTGGGGAAAGGCATCACACCTCTTCTGCCTCTGCATTGGGCAAATCACTTCTTTCTGAACATCATCCCCGCATACTACTTATCACTGAAACAATACTTATCTCCACAAAACACTTCTCTCTGAAATTAACTCTGAACTCAGTTTCCTGCTCCATAAAATGATGTCGCAATTGCTGTTGCATGTGGTTGTTTTAAAAATTAAATTCAAGCTGGGTGTAGTGGCAGGCACCTGTAGTCCCAGCTACTTGAGAGGCTGAGGCAGGAGGACTGCTTGAGCCCAGGAGGTGGAGGCTGCAGTGAGCGATGATTGTGCCACTGTACTTCAGTCTAGGTGACAAAGCAAGACCTCATCTCTATGAAAGAAAAAGAAGAAAGAGAGAAAGAAAGAATAAGGAAGAGGGGAGGGAAGGAAAGAGGGAAGGAAGGAAGGGAGGAAAGGGAGGGAGGGAGGGAGGAAGGAAGGAAGGAAGGAAGGAAGGAAGGAAGGAAGGAAGGAAGGAAGGAAGGAAGGAAGGAAGGAAGGAAGGAAGGAAAGAAAGAAAGAAAGAAAGAAGTAGTATGGCTTGGCTATATGTCCCCACCCATATCTCATCTTGAATTGTACTCCCATAATTCTTATGTGTTGAGGGAGGGACCTGGTGGGAGATACTTTGAATCATGGGGGCAGTTTCCCTATACTGTTCTCCTGGTAGTGAATAAGTCTCGTGAGAACTGATGGGATTATCAGGGGTTTCCACTTTTGCATCTTCCTCATTTTTCTCTTGCTGCTGTCATGTAAGAGGTACCTTTCATCTCCCACCATGATTTGAGGCCTCCCCTGCCATGTGGAACCATAAGTTCAATTAAACCTCTATTTCTTCCCAGTCTCAGGGATGTCTTTATCAGCAGCATAAAAATGGAGGTAGGGAGAAAGGGAGGAAGGGAAGGAGGGAGGAAAGGAGGGAGGGAGGGGAAAGAAGAAAGGAAGGAAGGAGAAAGAAAGAGAAAAATTGTGTTTATAAAGTCATCAGTACACAATGTGTTAAGTGTCTAAACAATGTGAGCGCCCATTTATTCCTGCTCCCCCAAAATACACACTTTCCCCTTTGGAGATCTACCCAGACCATATGACCTCATGATCCTAGAAAGACATAGAAAGAGGCAGGGTGGGGGCTGTTTAAAGATAATTTTCAGGAAAAGATAAAATCAAGAGTCTCATTCATATGTTATAACATACATGTTAAGTGTTTTATTTAGCTTATTTGATGAGGAACTCAGGCAGGTTTTACAAGGGGCTCAAAAAAGAAGTCAAGAAGCACAGGTTTATATGGTGTGAAGGACTGTTGAAATGTAAACGAGGCAAACGGTTTCTTTCTACAGATTGGAGAGCAGAGTCAGCCAGACCTATCAGACAGAACAGCATTTACAGGGCTATTTTCTGGTATCTACAGTTTGCAGAGTTGTAAAATAGCTCAGAATATGACTCAGAATAGGCAGGGAAAAAATCCTAATCTGATAAGGCACAGAGTGGGTTAGAGATGATGCAGTTTTCCCTTGGAATACACATTTGTTTTCTACCACTGGAGGTGCATGCAGCAGTATTTTTCTTCCTTTGTATTTCCTGCTTCCAAGACTTAGATCACACAGAAACCATCCTGCTGTGGCCCAGGCCTGTTGTGAGATCACTAAAAATCAAGGTGCTGGGTTTGGGAAGAAAGCTTCAGCCTCCAGGGACAAGCAAAGCAGTTTGCTGAGAATCAATGCATCTTGCAACAAAGAAAGCCCCAGCCCTGCAGGGCAGCCCATGCTCCACCTCCTGCCCCGTCCAGGGTCAGTCTCCCCGGCTCAGGCTGGCTTTAGGTCTGCAGCCCTGGGCCTGCTGGGAGGTAAATTGACCAGTGCAGCGGCTTCTACTCAATTTCACTCCCAGCAGGCTGCTCAGGGAAAACTCTGCGACCAGCAGAGCCACACCACTGGCTCCCAGTTTCAAGCCCTAGCGCTCTGCTCAATAATAAAAAACAAATTCTTTTCACACCTCCACCAATTCTTGAGACTCACCAGAAAGCCATGTACCCTAATTTGGGATCCCTTACCCTCACCCATTTCTGAGCTCATGAAAATATTAGTCCTAACATGGCGTCTTCATGTTGACGTAGATGGGCATCTTGCCTGTGACTGTCCTTGCCAGACACTGCTTTGCTTACCTGGCAGGGTTAGTAATTAAGAGCACAAGGAAAGCGATCTGGAATCGTGTTTTTTCAGTTGATTGAACTACCTGGTGTCTGTGGATTAGCAAGTGGATTCAGCTCCTCTTATTGCTCCATTCCAGTCTTTTGGAGGGGATCAGAATATGCCACCTCCAAGATATGCCGCTGTAGCACAAGATCATTTTGAGCTGAGGGTAATTAAGAGACAGCAGACACCAGAGGAACTCACTTTACTTCTGCTGCTTACAGTAGGGCGTAAATTTCCCTTTGTAAAGATGACATCGAATTCCATTTGTAAAGTGTCCTCCTCCTGATGTCTCTCATACCAGGAGGAGACTAACTCCAAAGGACTTTTATCTGCAAAACAAACCTTATTCACCATATGTTTTCTAGTCACTTTGCCACAATTTTTCACCCCTAGAAGCCCAAGCTCTGCCTCCCTTTCTCCTTTGTTGAGTCACCTATCCACAATCTATTTCCCTTTGTTAAAATGGTATAAAAAGTCCAGGTGTGGTGGCTCATGCCTATAATCCCTGTACTTTGGCAGGCCAAGGCAGGAGGATCGCTTTGAGGCCAGAGTTCAAAACCAGCTTGGGCAACATGGTAAAATCCCATTTCTATAAAATATACAAAAATTAGCTGGGCATGGTGCCATGTGCTTGTAGCCTCAGCTACTCTGGAGGCTGAAGGGGGAGGATTGTTTGAACCCCAAGAGGTTAAAGTTGCATTGAGCCAAGATTGTGCCACTACACTCCAGCCTGGGCAACAAAGTGAGACTGTCTCAAAAAGAAAAGAAAAAGTTTATAGGAGTCCACTGTTTTGGACTTGCCTCCTACCCTAGGTAGGTCCCAGTATATCAGACCAAACCAGGATAGAGTCACTTACGCTAAGTTCCACACAGTTCCGTCAAACTAAACTTTGAGATGGGGCAGTGTTCCAAAAACATTAGACTGGGGTCGACCTGAGTCAGCAAAATAAGGAAGTCCTCTCTACTTTCTCCATTTATCTGTTGATAGACATTTTGGTTGTTTTCACTTTTTGGCCATTATAATGCTAGGAACAGATGTCTGGAAGTTTCTTTTGTGAACGTATGTTTTCGGTTCTCTTGGGTATCTATCTTGCAGTAGAGTGGTGGGGTCCCGTGATAACTCTGTGTTTAACTCCTTTCTGGAACTGCCAGGTTGATTTCCACACTGGCTGCACCACTTTACAATCCCACTGATGGGACATGAGGCTTCCAGTTTCTCTGCATCTTCACCAACACTTGTTATTATCTTTTTTTTTTAATTATAGCAGCTGGCTTTTATGTTTCGGGGATGAACTGATGAGAGTGGCAGATCTAGGTTGGGGCGGAATGGATGTCTACATCAGGCTCGGTATGTGTTGCACACCACGGTGGGGAGTGTCTTCTTTTGGGTTCCCTCAGAATCAGACCCTGAGAAAAGGGTTCCAGTGTAAGTCGTTTCTTCTGGGGGAAATAAACTGCAAATGGGCATTAGGGTTCTTTTAAGGTGATGAGAATGTTCTCAAATAGGATTGTGGTGATGGCTGCACGGCTCTGTAAATGTAGTGAAGATCACTGAATTGTACACTTAAGATGAGTGAATTTTATGGCATGTGAATTATTTCTCAATGAGGCTGTTTTTAAACAATGGCACAGAAAGACTAAAATCAGGCACAGGAATTCAGAGCCAGCCTCCCGCTTCATCTGTCTACATAACAGGCATCTTATTACCCCTAAATGAGAATCCATTCTGCTGCTGGGGCAAAACTTTTTTTTTTTATAAGAGATGGGGTCTCATTATGTTGCTCAGGCTGGAATCAAACTCCTCCCGCTAGCTGGGATTATAGGCATGCACTACCAAGTGCCTGGCTGTGAACAACCTTTGCTGTTGGAAATCCATCAGACATTGATGGCTATGAGCTGGACAGGTGACCTAACTGCCTTGGGCCTCATATTCTCCATGAGGACAGCAGTGTGTGTTCTATAAAATTCACAGGAGCACCTTGCACCTCTAAATCTGATAATATTATGTGTTACATGGTGCCCTTAGGGATGATTTCTTGGCGCTCTGAGGCATTAATACAGTAATGGGATAGTCATCCAAACAAAAGTGGACTGGAAAAGCATCCTAGTCCCAAGACGCTTTATAAAATGAATGTGACTTTTAAAATGAATAATATAACAGTGCTAATAAAGAAGAGTGCAGCACAGGGCATGCAGAAGGCCAGATGCATCGGGGAAGATTGTTGCAGTGTGTAGCTTTCTGGGGGTGAGGCTTTTAACAATTTATAGGGTTATAGCAACTCAGATTCAGGAAACTTATAACTCAGCTTGATGAAGAATGAAAGGAATTTCCATTAGTTACTCCAGCTCTTACTCAGTCCTCCTCATGACAAAAGAAAATGGAAACGACTGAAGCATGCTTTATGTAACCAAGATTATTGATTTGATGGGAGCGGGTAACAAACGATGGGAATGCCGAGTATGACTGGCTGAATTAGGTCATGCAGAGTCATCAGGTTTGGTGAAACTCTTTTAAACACGAGTCCAGAAATTTCTCTTGCATTAGAACTTTTGGTAGCCCAGGTTTCTATCATAATTCTCCCTCAATGGTTTTGCAGTCAGTTGTGTTTACTATCAGTGTTTTGAGATCGTAATTTATCAGCTACTAACAAAATTAAGTCAACCAATGAAAGCTATTTAGAGAATTTCATAAAATACTCTCTTTGTGTCTTAATTTCAGAGTGAAGCTTATCAAAAGAAAAGAACATTGCACATGACCACCTTTTAAATGATTTTGCTTATAGTACGTAACAACTCTACTGGTGATTTTTATTATCTTCTTTATTTTTTCTGAATTTTATAAATATGCTAAAATAAATTGGAGGCTTGAAGTGGCAGCTCACACTTATGATTCCAGCACTTTGGGAGGCCAGGGTAGGAGAATTGCTTGATCTCAGGAGTTAGAGACCAGCCTGGGCAACATGGTGAGACCTTGTCTCTACAAAAAAAATTTTTTTTTAAAGTTAGCCAGGCATGGTGGTGCCTGCTTACGGTCACAGCTACTTGGGAGGCTGAGGTGGGAGGATCACTTGAGCCTGGGAGGTTGAGGCTGCAGTGGGCCATGGTGGTGCCACTGCACTCCAATGTGGGTGACCGAGCAAAACCCTGTCTTAAAAAGATTTTAAAAATAAATTGGTATTATTTTGCTTTAGTTTTAGGCACTTAGTTTGTTTAATTATGGCAAACAACACCCAAATATACTCTAGTCATAAACTATTTAAGCAACCCTAAAATGCCTGGAGTAAAAAGTGAAGTCCTGCGGCACTGCCACCACCAACCTCAGCTTTCTTTGTGCTGTAGTTGTGACAACTGTAACAATTTAATGTGCATTCTGCTAACACCTAACACTCATGAAATTTTCATGGCATTGTATGTCTTAATTATATAATATGTTGTGGTTCACCTTTTGGCCTAAAAAGTCTGGGTGTTCTGTACATATATGTACTTGATTCTTTTTCATGGCTGCATAGTATTCTGGGGCTATAGCTTATTTCCCAGTTCTCACATTGATGGACAGTCCTTTGGCTTTCCAGTTCACTGGGCATTCTTTATACATGCACGTTTGTGCACAGGAACAAGTATTTTGTAGGAAAGATACCTAGAAGTGGAACTGGTGGATCAAAGGGTATTTTCATTTTTATTTTCTGTAGTTACTGCCGTATTTCTGTTCACACAGCAGTGCAGTGGCAGTTCCCCAGGATGAAAGTGACTAGTGTGTCAGGATTAGGGAAGCCTTCACAGAGGTGGTAAAGTGGTTGTATTTTTTTTTTTTTTTTTTTTTTTTGAGACAGAGTCTCACTCTGTTGCCCAGATAGGAGTGGAATGGTATGATCTCAGCTCACCACAACCTCTGCCTCCCAGGTTCAAGTGATTCTCCTGCCTCAGCCTCCCGAGTAGCTGGGATTAGAGGCCTGTGCCCCCATGCCCAGCCAATTTTTGTATTTTTAGTAGAGACAGGGTTTTGCCATGTTAGTCAAGCTGGTCTTGAACTGCTGACCTCAGGCGATCCCTGCCTTGGCCCCCCAGAGTGCTAGGATTACAGGCGTGAGACACCGTACCTGGCCTGAGGTGATTTGAAGAGGTGAGTGAGGATTGTTTTGGAAGGCAAGGGATCGACTGGGAGGCAGCATGCAAATATATTCCAGACAGCAGCCTGTGGACGAAGGGAGGAATGGACTGACAGAAGTATAATCACAACAGTGGAGTTTAATTCCCCATTTTTAATGGGCAAACAGATGGAGTAACAAGTAGTGAAAGAAAAAGGGACGTAGACAATATAGCTAATACGTGAATTCATCTATACCAGGACTTCTGCGTTGCTAACAGGTTGTAGATTTTTCTTCTCCTTTTATTCGGAAGATGTTTACATCTGGAGAAAAATGGGAAGAAGCAGACCTCTCTAGTGGGGCACTCAGTCTGGTCCCAGAAAACATTAAATCAGATCACGGACCTGGCTGAGCACGGGGCTACTTCCCAAGGTATCCATTTTCTTAGAAGATTTTTCAGGTGAGTAAAACATTGTTTTCGTAATAAAAATAAATTAAATATTTCTGAAGCAGAATGCAAACTTTTTGTTAGTTTTTAAGATGACACTCAAGCTTTCAGAGATGATTTTCAGAACCTAATGTACTCATCCCCCTTGGCCATCAGGAAGGCTTCGGTGGGAATGTTTGAAAAGCACGAAAGCCAGAAGTTCTCGTTTGTCCCCGTTTTATTATTTGGCCCCACCGTAATCCTCAACTGTCGCCATTTCTCTCCACTCCATGTGACCTGGCCTTTGGGGATTTTTCCTCATTTTCCAAGTATTCCTGCATTAGCATCTATTTCACCCCTGCCTAGAATCGTCCTTGAAAATCCAATTCAAGCCTTACTTCTCTGAAGCTTTTCTAAGCAGAATGGAATGCCAAGAGTACATCTTTGGAGGCTGATAAATTATGTTAATGTATTGTCCCTAATTGTTCACTGCCTTTACCGGTAAGATTCCCTTACCAGCTTCCCTGAGCATTGCTGTGACCTCTCTGTAGAAGCTGTAGACTTCTCTGCTGCCGCTGATAGCAGGCTTGGCCAAGTGACTTGCTTTGGCTGTGGTATGTGAGTAGAAGTGACAGGCTCCACATCCAAACAGCAGCTCTCAGAAACAGTGCATGGCTTCGTCACTTCTCTTTGCCTTCTGCCACAACAAAATGGCAAGGCCGATGGCTGCCCTTTCAGCCTGAGTCCAGGAATGAAGAGGACACGGGAACGTTGTCAGCAGGACATAGCTGATGTGTGGCCTGAGTGAGAAACAGATCTTTACAGTTAGATGCTAATGAGATTTGGCAATGGAGAGACCCAGTCGGAACCCCAGAGATGGTATAAAGATTATTTTAAGCCAAAGGCATTTCAGTTCAACAGTTAGAGAGAGAAAAAAAGCCTTCTTAAAGCTTCTCTTATCTGACTAAAAGCAGCAACTTCTAGAAAATAAGGCTCCAAAAATGCTTCTTCAGGGTGGACCTACTTCAGGAAAGGAAACTGTGAATAAACCATGCTCAGATCCATTCTCCAGGGAGGTTTCACGACCCTGAAGGAGACACGAAAGAGGAGGCATAGCACTCATAACTGTATAGAAAAACATTAGCGCAAACTTCCTGATCTCCTGTTGGTTCTCCTCAAAACCTGTTTATCTTTTTTTTTTTTTTTTTTTTCTCTGAGACAGGGTCTTGCTCTGTTGCCCAGGCTGAGTACAGTGGTGTGATCACAGCTCACCAAAGCCTCAATCTCCCAGGCTCAAGCATTTCTCCATTTCTCCCACCTCAGCCTCCTGAGTAGCTGGGACCACAGGCACGTGCTGCCATGCCGGGCCAGTTTTTGCATTTTTTGCAAAGACAGGGTTTCACCATGATACCCACGCTGTTCTTGAACTCCTGGGCTCAAACGATCCTCCCATCTCAGCCTTCCAAAGTGCTGGGATTACAGGAGTGAGCCACCATGCCCAGCCCCATTTATCTTTCTGAAAAGTCATTGTTTTCACATACGTGCCATGGTTGTCTGCCTATTCTCTATGAATTTGTAACCCCAGCCCAGGTGCTTTGTAGACCTCTCTTTAGAATGGTAAGGGCCACACTCAGCCTGCCCATAAGAGGGAAGACCCAAAGGCCATCTCAGCAGCACAGCCCATGGACATCTGCATTGTTACATTGAAACTGCTGAGATTCACTGGTCAACGTGATGATACTCCACTGACCAGAGCAGGAGGAACATGGGTTCCCTGAGGACCCCTGCGTCCCTCTCCACCATCAGCATGCGTGGGCAGACTTTGGCTCCTAATGGTTGGAAGTTTTAACCTTTAACTGCCTTCTTTGTTTGAAAATAAATTCTTCCTATCTTTCCCCACCAGGTCTTAGAAGTATGAAAAATAATTTAGAAGGGAAAGAACTTGCTTATAATTTCACTTTGCAACTAGCAGTGTATTTCTTTACTCAGACAAATGCAGATACATTGGGAAAGAACTTAATGCTGTTCTCAATCCATGTGTGTTTTCTTTCTCACTGAGTTTCCACAGGTCTTTGTTTAAGCATTTAGAATATGTAGTTTCTCAGTTATTTTGCTTATTGGACAGTGTGTTCTTCTTACATATGATAGATGCACAGTAAACATTTATTGCATGGATAAATAATGCATGCATGGATGGATGGGTTTCTGGGTAAGTAAGTGACCATATGAATCAATGGATGGATGGTTAGACTCCACTTTCTCTGTGTAGGTATCCCTCTGTAATTTCTACATAAGGTCTATGTTATGGGCTAAATGTTTGTGTATCCTACAAAATACATATGTTGATGCCCTACCCACCAATATGATGGCATTTGGAGGTGGAACTTTTTATAGGTAATTAGGCTTAGATTAGGCCACAAGGATGGGAGCCACATGGTGAGATTAGTGTCATTATAAGAGGGGGCACCAGAGCTTTCTCTCTTCCATTTGCGTAAACCAAGGAAAGGCCATGTGAGCACACAGCAGGAAGGTGGCTGTCTACAAGCCAGGAAAGAGCCCTCACGAAGAACTGGATCTGCCGGCACCTTGATCTTGGATTTCCTAGGCTACAGAACTATGAGAAATGAATGTCTGTTGTTTAAGCCATCTATGGACAGATTTTTCCTCTATCCATAGATAGAGGATGTGTTTTGTTACAACAGCTCAACCTCAGGCAGTCTGCTTCTACCCGTAAGTATACTTCTGCATCCAGCTCCAAATGCACATGTGATTGCTTCTGTTCTGTGTGCTTGTGTCTTTGTGTGTTTCTCCTTCTGCTGCATGTGGTTTCATTGAAGGGGCCAGTAATACTTGAGGCATTTCTGTAAAACAGATATGACTATGGCTCCTATTTTATAAAATTGTTATGAGTGTTTGATATAATTATTATTAATTTATACTTATCACTACTAATCACTAGACTTGAATTAAAGAAGCTCAAATTTATTTTGTCTTACATTATCATTCATAAAGGCAGTGTTCATGGTTAAGACTGGGTTTGTGGAGAACGATCCAAGATGGCCGATCGCTAACATCCCGGGATTGCAGCTCTCAGGGAAGGTGCGGAGAACTAGAGGACGCCACACTTTCAGACAAAGTCTGGTCGCTCACGGAGCAGAAGATCCCCCAGTGGTGGAAACACACGGGTCACCAGCGCGACTCTCGTGGTCGGCGCAGCGGTTCCGCTGGCACCTCGGCGCGGCAGCTCTCGGCGCAGAGTAAACGGGACCGGTTCCCCTTCTGACCGAGGTTTGGAGCCCGGGGAAGGCAGAGTCACCTACTACTGACACAAGAAGGAAGCCCGACAGGAGAATCCTGGGCAGAAAAGCACCATCAGTTTTAACGCCGCTGCTCTGGCCCTGGGAACTAACAACCTGGACGTCCACTCAAGAGACCTAATCTGAAAGTTGGTAATTTCAAAGACGGCAGGAGGATAAATTTACAATGACGGGAAGAAACCAGCGTAAAAAAGCTGAGAATACTCAAAGTCAGAACGCCTCTCCCTCTAAAGATGATCACAGTTCCACATCAACAATGGAACAAGGCTTGATGGAGAAGGAGCGCCTCCTGATGACAGAATCACTCTTCAAGGAATGGATAATAAGAAACTTCGGTGAGTTAAAAGTACATGTTGTAGCCCAACGTAAAGAAACTAGGAACTTTGAAAAAAGGTTTGATGAAATCCTATTGAGAATAGACAACTTAGAGCAGAGTATGAGTGAATTAATGGAACTGAAGAATACAATACAGGAACTCCGAGAAGTATACACAGGTTTAAACACTCGAATTGTTCAAGCAGAAGAAGGGATATCCGAGGTCAAAGTCCAACTTAATCAAATAAAACGTGAAGAAAAGATTAGAGAAAAAAGGATAAAAAGGAATGAGCAAAGTCTCCAAGAAATGTGGGACTATGTGAAAAGACCAAATTTACGTTTGATAGGTATACCTGAATGCGACGGAGAGAATGAATCCAAGCTGGAAAATACCCTTCAGGATATTATTCAGGAAAATTTTCCTAAACTAGCAAAGCAGGTCAAAATTCAACCCCAGGTAATACAGAGAACACCACAAAGATATTCCTCAAGAAGAGCAACCCCAAGGCACATAATCGTTAGATTCACCAGGGTTGAAACGAAGGAGAGGATACTAAGGGCAGCCAGAGAGAAAGGTCAGATTACCCACAAAGGCAAGCCTATCAGACTTACAGCAGATCTCTCGGCAGAAACTCTACAGGCCAGAAGAGAGTGGGGGCCAATATTCAACATCCTCAAAGAACAGAACCTTCAGCCCAGAATTTCATATCCAGCCAAACTAAGCTTCACAACTGAAGGAAAAATAAAATCTTTTATGAACAAGCAAGAACTCAGAGATTTTATTACCACCAGGCCTGCTTTACAAGAGCTTCTGAAAGAAGCATTACACACAGAAAGAAACAACCAGTATTAGCCTTTCTAAAAATACACCAAAAAGTAAAGAGCACCAACATAAAGAAGAATTTACACCAACAAATGGATAAAACAGCCAGTCAACATCAAATGGCAGTAACCCTAAATTTAAATTGACTGAATTCCCAATCAAAAGACACAGCCAAAACCCAACGGCATGTTACATCCAGACCTGTTTCACATGCAAGGATACACAAAGACTCAAAACAAAGGGATGGAGAAAGATTTACCAACCAAATGGAGAGCAAAAATAAATAATAAATAAATAAAAAGCAGGAGTTGCAATTCTTGTATCGGATAAAATAGATTTTAAAGCAACAAAGATATAGTGGTAAAAGGATCAATGCAACAACAAGAGCTAACAATCCTAACACCCAGATAGGAGACTTAGATTCAATGAGACAGAAAATTAATAAGGATATCAAGGACTCGAACTCAGATCCAGAACAAGTAAACTTAATAAATATTTATAGAGCTCTCCACTTCAAATACACAAAATATACATTCTTGTCAATACCACATCACACCTACCCATTAGTTTAAATAAAACATTGATTGGCCATTATTAATACCCAATTTTTTTCAAAATAAAGCAATATTTCCATTTACTCTCCCTCTTTCTCTTCAGCCCAGAATTTCATATCCAGCCAAACTAAGCTTCACAACTGAAGGAAAAATAAAATCTTCCTCTCCTTTATTTTTTTTTTCTTTCCTTCTCTCAAAAAAAAAAAAAAAAAGACTGGGTTTGTATCTTAGTTTTACCCACCATTCATCCATCCATCCATCCATTGCCTCAGTTTTCCCATTTATAAAATGGGCACAATAAGACTATTTCCCTAACAGCATAGAGTGAAATAATCCATGTAAACTGCTTAGTACAATGTCTAGCACATAGTAAGCACTAACACATAACATACTATCTGTCAGCCAATAGAAAGCGCAGAGTTCTGTGGGCAATTACAGTATTTGAAGGGAGAAAAATCTATAGATGCTTGAAGGGTCATGATGAGGATGCAGTGGTGATGACTCTGCAGGCATCTTCCCAAGGCTTTGACTCCTCGTGGGAGGACAGGGAAGACAGGTCATACTGAGTGTGTAATGGAAGGTATCCCCTACCCTCCACCCCTGATGGGTGGAATCAGTGGTCTTGGGTGTCGAGCGCTGCCTTTCCACCGAGCAGTAATGCTGGCTTGGAGCCCCGTGGTGTCTCTGTTGAATGTTTCCCTCCAGAACTGGTTTGAACACTAATTCCTTCTGTGAGGACAGACTTCTGTGGATCCTTTACTGTGTGTTTCAGCTGAGTTTCTTAGCACATTCTTAACAAACCTGAA
Source organism: Callithrix jacchus (assembly GCF_049354715.1). Taxonomy (NCBI): domain Eukaryota; kingdom Metazoa; phylum Chordata; class Mammalia; order Primates; family Cebidae; genus Callithrix; species Callithrix jacchus. The sequence continues at coordinate 15,156,150 of NC_133502.1, forward strand.
AGCAGATGTCTGTGTTTATAAAGAAAGATGAACTAGACACAGAAAATGTCTTAACAAGAAACGGTAACATATCAAGTTGAGGAAGGGACGTGCTCTCTTCTGTTTTTATAAAATGAGGTTAGGTCAGCCGTAGCCCTGTGTCTGGTTTTCTGGGGTGCCCCTGGCACTGTCGCTGGGGCTTCCTAATTCCTGGATCCTGTTCCTGTTGTGTACAGACATGCATTTCTGTGTGGTTTGGAAGGAAAAACGGTTATTCAAAGACACATTGGCACCAACTCTCAGGTTCAACTACCTGCATTTTCCTTCTTTGTCCCCCTCTCCATGATGATGGCTAGAGGGTCCTGAGCTGGGTAACAATGGATGGGCAGAAGTGGAAAGAAAGGCCAGGGGAGCTAAGTGGTCATACCACCTGAAGCTTCTGTCTGTATAAACTCTTCCCACTGCTGGGGCTGATGGTCATACCTGACATCAGTCCTCTCCTCAAGGAATCTCAGAAAATCTCTGGGCTGTGTGCTCTTTGCTTATTGCTAAGAGTAAAAGTGTAAGCAGGAATGCATTGCTATTACAACAGCCAGCATTTCTGGAGTCTTTCCCATGTGCTGGGATTTTGTAAGACCTTTGCAAGCATTTCTCTCATGCCCTCTCTTTCAAGACTGTTGGTAATCAGCCTTGACAGGGCTCCTGTCAGCTCATTGGCACTGTTACAGCTGTGCCACTTGTTAAAATCTGGAACTACTGCAGTACTAGGTGGTAATGAGATGATGCCTGAACATATCAAGAGCCTCCAACACACCCGTTGCTCTGGGCCAAGGTAGGGCATTCTGAGAGGCCACCCTAGTGTCTGCTCCTCTCCAGCAACCTTCTGGGCCTCCAACAGCTCTCATCCCCATTTGACACCCCCCAAGCAGACTGGGCCCAGACTCTGGAAGGAGAGATGTCACTCTGGAACCCCAGTGGGGAAAGCCCAGTGCCCACCTGACTAAGCTGTGTTTACATGCCACCATCGGGTGCCCTCTATAATTACTACAGCTGCTTGTTAGAGGAGAATACAGTGTATGGAATATTTTGAATGTCACCTGCCTTTGTTTTGCTTTTTGCATGAACTACAACAGGATTAGGCAAAATCAACTAAAGGATTTTTGTAAATCTCACCAGAAATTAAATGTTTTTCTTTTAAAATTTTTAAATTTTTTTTGTATGTTTCTCAGGCTAGTCTTCATTTTTATTTTGGGTTCAAGGGTCCATGTGCAAGTTTGTTACATAGGTAAATTGCATGTAATGGGGGTTTGGTGTGCAGATTATCTCATCACTCAGGTAATAAATAAGCCTTGTACACAATAGGTAGGGACTTTGGTTTTGTTTGTTTTGTTTTTGAAATGGAGTCTTGCCCTGTGTCCCAGGCTGGAGTGCAGTGATGTGTTCTCGGCTCATCACTCGTCTCCCAGGTTCAAGTGATTTTCCTGCCTCAGCCTACCAAATCGTTGGGATTACAGGTGTGTGCCACCGCACCCAGGTGATTTTTGTATTTTTACAGGCTGCTTTTGAACTCCTGACCTCAGGTGATCCGCCCGCCTCTGGGATTACAGGTGTAAGCCACCACGCCTGGCCCTCAATAGGTAGTTTTTGGACCCTTCCCCTCCCCCAACCCTGTACCCTCAAGTGGGTCCAAGTGTCTGTCATGCCTTCTTTGTGTCCGTATCTACTCACTCTTTAGCTCCCACTTATAAGTGAGAACATGTGGCATTTGGTTTTCTGTTCCTATGTTAGTTTGCACAGGATGATATAGCCTCCAGTTCCATCCATTCTTCTGCAAATGACATGATCTCATTCTTTTTTATGTCTGTATAGTATTCCATGGTGTATAAGTACCACATTTTTCTTATCCAATCTACTGCTGATGGGCACAGGCTAGTCTTGAACTCAGGCTGTAGCTGTCTTCCCTCCTTGGCCTCCCATAGTGCTGGGATTACAGGCATGAGCCACCACACCTGGCCTTGTTCATTTTTAACTACTGTCTTAGAGACTTGGTTTGTACATACCTGTAATTATTACACAGTTGAAATCACAGCAGAGTTTATTTTTTAAATCTCGTTTCTTTCGTGGAACATTATGTCATAAGTATTTTCTCAAATTATTACAGTTTTCCAAATTATTATTTTAATAATGTTTCAGATCCAACTTGGAACAGATCTGCTACATTGGGGATCTGATCCCATACATTTCCCCAGCAGGTATCAGACAGCTAGCCCCAGTTCTCTGGATGGGCTAAATTCATTGTCCTGAAGAAGAAATCCCTGTAGAATGTCACAAACAGCCATAATTACAACATTGCCAAGCCACCTGGCTCTTTGCTTCTGCACTATTTTACTGCCCTTTTCCTGGGGAAGCTCAATGCCTATGTTACTTCCATGCTTTTTGTAGGGGCACTAAACCTTCAGTTAAAGCAAGGCAACTAGAACACGTTGTTAGTTTTGAAAACACAGCCTGGTCACCAGTTTCTAGGAGGAGGCCACTAATTTCTCAGAAACATCACTGCTTGATCTCAAGAACACTAATTTATTGATTTATGACAACATTTTAAAAAATTGGGTCTCCCTTTCCCATGCCCTGAATCCATCGTCCCTACATTGTGCCATGTCTTCTTTCAAGTTGGGAAAGTAATGAAGAAAGATAAGAGAAGGCTTGAAAACACGACATATTCAACAGGATTTACCTAACAGAACAGTTTTGTCTTGATCTGATTTTAGGTAATTACCTCTCTTTTCAAAGTTCGTTTCTCTTGTGCTTTTGCTGGTCTTGATGTGTCACACAACAGCATTCACCCCAGATCTACTGCTCTTAAAGCAATAGAACAGCTTATTTCCTTTATCAAATGTCAAGCATGAAATATTGGTCCACATGTAAAATAAGGAATTTGACATCAGCCATAACAATCTGCCCACAAACAGGTGGAGAATGAAAAAAAAAAAAAACCCAAACCCAAATGCCTAGGTTAATAAAAGCTTTCATAAACCCAACCAAATGCTAACATTACGACAGCTGCGTATCTAATCCGAGTCATTACTCAGATAGGGCAACTCGAGCTGTGTTCACCCAGTCCTGAATCTTTTCATTCAAAAGGTGAGACTTTCCTGGAACTGGGTTTGCTAATGCCTTAGTAAAGTTAGTCACTGCAAATAAAGGAAGGAACGCAGCTAGCTCCACAGCAACCACATATATATATACACACACACACACACACACACACACGATAAATATATATATATAGATATATATGACAAACACTTTTTTTCCTTATATAACTTTTTTCAAACTTTGAGCATGTTTTAAAATGCTTTGTTTCAGGCCGGATGCGGTGGCTCATGCCTGTAATTTCAGTACTTTTGGAGGCTGATGTAGGCGGATCACAAGGTCAAGAGATTGAGACCATCCTGGCCATTAGTGAGACCATCCTCACCATTTAGTAGAGATGGTGAAATTCTGTCTCTACCAAAATACAAACATTAGCTGGGTGTGGCAGCTGGTGCCTGTAGTCCCAGCTACTCAGGAGGCTGAGGCAGGAGAATTGTTTGAACCTGGGAGGTGGAGGTTGCAGTGACCTGAGATTGTGCCTCTGGTCTCTAGCCTGATGTCAGAGCAAGACTTCATCTAAAAAAAAAAAAAAAAAAAGATAGATAATAAAATAAAATTACCTACTTCAAGTAAAGGGGTACGTTTGCAAAGATTCCCTGCAGGGAAAGAGGGAAAAGTACCACTTTTTTCAGGACTTCCCTTGTGTCAAGCGTTGAGATGGTATCTTTGCAGTGTTGTCTCATAGAAATTGGCCAAAGCAAAAACAAACAAATAAAAAAGAAATTGGCCAAACCCCACCTGAGAACTGTTCCCAGGGGCTCCACAGCACTCAGCCAATATGCCCTTATATTCTCTTGGCCAAGGAGAGAGCACATGCTTTAAATAAGCCAATCACCTCCTCTCTCCCAGGAACTTGGCACTTGAGTAGTGTGTCAAAAAGACTGGAAATGATGGAAAGCGATTTGTCCCCTGTGGCGATGTCCTGAAGAGATTCTCCATTAGATCCATGAAGTAGCTCTGATTCCTCTAAGTGTTTTCTTGTCTTTTAACGCTTTGAATAACCCCCATCCTTCCAATGTATTTTTTCCTCTAAGTTAATTAGAGGAAAACCTTTGCTCGCAAGTGAAGACCCCTACTTGCTACCTCTATCACTCTGTCTCTGACATCTCCACCCCTGGGCCTGCCCACTGCATAATTCCAGAAAGCACCATTCATATTGTATTGTATGGAGTTATGAATGGTTTTCTTGGCATTGTTCAAGTCATGAGTCTGTTGCAACAGTCTGTTTCAGACACTCCTGCCAGGGGCCGTCTTTCTAGAGAACACATATCAATGTGTCATTTCTTTCCTCAAAAACCGTCAGTGATGCTCCATTCCGATAAATACTAAGATTCAAACAGGCTTCAGGACACTGCACCTGCCTCCCACTGGTTCTCTCAGCATCACCATTCACTGCATGCCCCTCCCTTTTACACCATCTGGCACCCAAGGCCAGGCCAATCAAAGAAGCCATTCTACACCCTGCATTCTTCATCTTCTTTGCCTGATCCAGCACAGGAATCTCTTCCCTTTTTTCTCTCAGTACCTCCTCAGTGAACATTCTAACCACCTTAGGAGACCCTGCTGACATTCTACCGTCATTGACTTCCTAGACCTTCCTGCTCAAATGACCACGTTACTTAATCTTGTGGTTGACCAGTTGTACTTTGTACCCCTGATTATTGCACTTCTGTTGTTTGTCTCTAATGAGAGTCTCTATCAAAAGTCTTTTCTTGGCTGAGTGCAGTGGCTCATGTGAGTTTGTAATCCCAGTGCCTCAGGGTGCCAAAGTGGAAGGATCCCTTGAAGCCAAGAGTTCAAGACCAGCCTAGGCAACATAGTGAGACCCCGCTGAGCACAGTGGCATTCAGCTGTAATCCCAGCTACTTGGGAGGCTGAACTGGGAGATCACTTGAGCTCAGGAGGTCAAGGCTGCAATGAGCTATGATGGCGTTGCTTCACCCCCGCCTGGATAATAGAGCAAGATCCTGTCAAAAAAACCCAAAACACCAAAAGCTTCTTCTCCCCTATTTTATTGTGAATTCCCAGAGGACAATGACTACACTACCGGCCTGGCATCTTCCACAGGGCCCTAGAAGAGCACCTCACTCGCTCCATGCTTTCTATTCAACAGAATGGAAATCTTTACAGTTCTTTCCAGGGAGCTGGAAAGAGTTAATATGGGGAATCCTAGGAAAGAAATTTTTTTTAAGACAGAGTCGCTCTGTTGCCCAGGCTGGAGTGCGGTGGCGCAATCTCAGCTCACTGCAACCTTTTCCTTCAGGGTTCAGGTGATTCTCCTGCCTCAGCCTCCTGAGGAGCTGGGACTACAGGCATGCACCACCATACCCAGCTAATTTTTGTATTTTTAGTAGAGACAGGGCTTCACCATGTTGGCCAGGCTGGTCTCAAACTCCTGAGCTCCGGCAATCCACCCGCCTCGGCCTCCCAAAGTGCTAGGATTACAGGCATGAAGCACCGCACCCACTGGAAAGTAATTTTTATGAACTAGGTTTGTCCTCTTATGTCTTGCATCATACAAGTCTCTCTCTCAAGCTCTGTGTCCCCATTGCCACTGGAGGTTCTGAGTTCCTGTTCAGCTTTGTGATAACAATGCACTTTGCAAGAAGCAGCCTTTTTTTTCCCTTTTATACAGCCTCTCGCTCTGTCACCCAGGCTGGAGTGTGCAGTGGGGCAATCTCAGCTCACTGCAACCTCCACCTCCTGGGTTCAGTCGGTTCTCCTGGTTCAGCCTCCCAAGTAGCAGGGATTACAGATGTGCGCTACCACACCTAGCTAATTTTTTTGTATTTTTAGTAGAGACAGGGTTTCACCATGTTGGCCAGGCTGGTCTCAAATTCCCGACCTCAGTGATCTGCCTGCCTTGGCCTCCCAAAGTGCTGGGATTATAGGCATGAGCCACCATGCCTGTCCAAGAAACAGTCCTGCTCTTCAGGTAAATTTTCTTCACTTTATTACCAGAGAGAACTGTGTAAAATACCTGAAAGAGTGAGTGAATTCAATAAATAAATGTATTAAGGGAAAAATTTTTCTCAAAAATAGATGCTTTTCTTCAAATGTCAAATGACCTGTCTTCATTCTTGGAACTTTATTTTCCGAGAGACAGTGAGTATGTGCATCATTTTAAGAATGCCTTTGACAGCAGCATCTTAAATTTTAAAGGGGAAAATACAATTATATACAGAAGAGGGTCATACGACATATTATATTACTTTTTTTATTAAACTGTGTCACACTGTACCCAGGATAAAAACAATAGTGGAATTTAAGGGCATCATCAGGGAGTTGAAGTTTCTCAGTTGGAAATCCTGCACAGTTAGAAGCGGGCTATATTTAAGAACGATGGTATTTTATTTTAGTAATTTGTTCCCTTCCTGGTAGAACATTCATTTCTGTTACTTTTGTGAATTTCTGTTGCTTTTAGTCTAATATAGTGACTCATTTTTCTGTACGGAATCACTGACTGTCATTTCCTAATAAAAGATCATTGCATTATCTGGCATGGCCCCTTTGAAGCATCCTCATTCTTGCTTCTCCAGAAAAGGAATTCCTTCATAATGAAAAGAAGGAAGGAAAAAACATAGGAAGGAGGGAAGAAAGAGGGAGGGGGAAGGGAAGGAGAAGGGAAGAAAGGAGAAAATGAAGGTAGGAAGGAGGAAGGAACGAAAGAAGGGAGGGAGGGCAGGAAGAAAGGAATGAGGGGGAAAGAAGAAAGGAAGGGAGGGAGGAGAGAGGGAAGAAAGGAAGGGAAGGAGGAGAGGGAAGGAATGGATGGAGGGAGGGGAGAGGAAGAAAGGAATGAAGGGGAAAGAGGAAGGGAGGGAGGGAGGGGAATGGAAGGAAGGAAAGGAGGGAGGGAGAAGGGGAAGAAAAGGGAGAAAGGAAGGAAAGAAGGAAGGAGAGGAAAAGCCGCTACCTTCCTTTAAGCTGGTGCACAGCTTGAGCGATGCTCTTTCTCGAAGGCCTCACACGGCCCCTCAGGCTCCTGTGTGTGAAATCTCCACCCTCCTGTGGTGGGGCTGGTTCTCAGTCTGTCCCCTACTGTGGCCAGCTGGTTGCTTTCCTGTCTTCACAGTCCATCCTCCACCGGTGCCCTCCCAATCTTCTCCCTTTTCTTTTCCCATGTGCTCTTTTTTCTCCTCCCTTTATTTCTGCATCTTCCTCCTTTTCACATTCACTTAGCAGAAAGAGCAGACACACGCCCATCTGAGGACTGTTTGAGTGTCTCCAGAACAGAATATCAACTCCCATTGTACCGCTTCTCCAAGGTTCTTTCTACCACCACGCTACCTTCCCTATTCAGTGCCCATAAAACCCCAATTCCTTCTTTGGGTGCTGTGTACCCCTCAAGACTTCCATAGTTAAGGAAATAATTGAAGACCCTTACTCCACTCTAATCCATCTGTCTTTAACTACTTTAGAACACCTGTTCTCATACAATGACAAAATGGTGAATTTATCCATCTTTAAAACAAAAAAAAACAAGATTCTAGCCAGATGTGATGGCTCATGCCTATAATCAATCCCAGCACTTTGAGAGTATAAGGTGGGAAGGTCTCTTGAGCCCAGGAGTTCCAGACCAGCCTGGATAACACAGCAAGATACGGTCTCTACAGATTTAAAAAACAGCTGGGCATGGTGGTACATACCTGTAGTCCCAGCTACTTGGGAGGCTGAGTTGGGAGGATTACTTGAGCCCAGAAAGTCAGGGCTGCAGTGAGCTATGTTCCCACTCCAGCCTTGGGGACAGAGCAAGACCTTGCCTCAGAAAAAAAAAAAGATGATTCTAAGACCTAGGTTTTAAATTAATTTTAAATTATACAAATAATATGAAAAACTTTGAGAGTTATAGACAAATTTAAAGTCTTTTCTCGTCCAATGTTAATACCTGCTGTCACCAAGCTGGTGTGTATCCTTCCAGAGTATTTTCTATGCACTAACATATATGTTTGGGGAGCTGTTGAAGCATATATAGTTATTTGATAGTGGGACAGGCGTGGTGGCTCACGTCTGTAATCCCAGTACTTTGGGAGGCGGAGGAGGGTGGATCACCTGAGGTCAGAAGTTTGAGACCAGCCTGGTCAACATGGCAAAACCCCATCTCTACTAAAAATACAAAAATTAACTGGGCATGGTGGCATGTGTCTGTAATCCCGGCTACTTGGGAGGCTAAGGCAGGAGAATCGCTTGAACCTGGGAGGTGGAGGTTGTGGTGAGCAGAGACTGTGCCATTGCACTCCAGCCTCCGTGACAAGAGCAAAATTCCATCTAAACTAAATAAATAAAGTAAGTAAATAAATAGATAAAGTTATTTGATTTTATTTTAGGTTCCAGAACTAATAATGGGAGTCAAGGCCAAATCTTTAAGAAGCTACAAATGCCTGTTAATGGCCTTTAGTGATATCCTTGTGCTGTGTGGTGTCATTCTCAAAGGCAGACAATTGCTCTACCAAACTGCCAAACTGCAGTTTAGTGTCTGATGACAACTGGGGATGTTTGAGAAACGGCATTGCCCCGTAGGATGCCTGGGGCCTCGCTTGCTGCTGGTAGTCATGGCAGGGATGGATGCGGGAGGCTGGGATTCCCCCCAGCGTGGCTAGGAGTGTTGACTGCCATCTTCCCATAGGGGTCTGCTTCTCAGGTCCATTCTGCTTCTCAGAATCTCAGAATTCTGTCATGGATGTTGCAAAAACCAGCTAAGGAGGCCAAATGCACTTGATTTACATTCTTCTTTCTAGATTTTTGGATAAAACAATTTAAAAATTTCACCCAGAATAACTCCTTATTTTTGTAAAGCAAAATCAAATAAGCCAAGTGCCATTGGAGCTCCTGGCATCTTCCTAATACTTAATACTTGATGAAAGTCCTGCTAGACAAGCCAGACTTGATGAGGACGGGAAGCCGATATTTAGTCGATGGTGACATCATCATGTCAGTGTTTTTTTCATTTTCTAAGGAACGCTGGCTGCACACCAAGAAATGAAAATTGTTGGTTGATGGATGCTAATGGGAAACCTAATGGGGTAGTAGAGGCCAGCACTTTTCTCACTATGGCCCATGGCAAAGCACAAGATTGATGGAGAGATAAGAGCACCGCCAGTTCTTTTATAAGTAAAATGTTTCTCCAGTGATGCGGTGAAGCTCCTTTACTCGCAGAAGCCTGAACCAGTAGGAAAGAAGGCCAGGCATCATTCAAGTTAGTCCAACAGCAAAACATATTTACATACCTACATAAATATGTCTATTACCTTTCTATACAATGGTATCTCTTTACAAAGAAAATGTGTTCATTATTTCTAAAAATAGAAATATTGCATAGTCAAAGGAGGGAATCACCTTTATTCAACTGCAAAGAAATAATCCACTGTTAGTATTTTCATGTGTGTCTTTCCATTCTTTTTGTTGATATGTGTATACATTTTGAAAACATCTTCCTGTGAATTTTAAGATATGTATAGACTTGTGTGGCCCCCATCAAAATCAGAATATCCAAAAATTCTATCACCCCCTCAAAATCCCCTCTTATATCTCTTGATAGTCACACCTTCCCTCCCTCAAATCTCTCCATCTACTGATCTGTTCTCAGTCACTATAGTTTTGGGTTTTTGAAAGGTCATATAAATGGAGTTATAGAGTATCCTCCTAAGACTGACTTATTTCACTCCGTATGTATGACATTAATTTATGATGTATGTATCAATGGTTCATTCATTTTTATCAGTAAGTACTATTCCATTGTATGACTGTTCCCATGGTTTGCTTATTCATTTATTGGTTGAAAGGCATTTGGGATGTTTCCAATTTTGGTGATTGTGAATAAAGTTGCTATAAATAGTTATGTACAAATTTTTGTGTCAGCATAAGCTTTCATTTCTCTAGGGTTTAAATACCTAGGAGAGGGATTAATGGGTTATATGAAGTGTATGTTTAACTTTGTAAGAAACAGCCAAACTTCCAGCCCGAGCAACATAGCAAGACCCAGTCTGATATAGTTTGGATGTTGTCCCTATCCAAATCTCATGTTGAAATGTAATCCCTAATGTTTGAGATGGGGCCTGGTGGGAGGTCATTGGATCATGTGGGCAGATTTCTCATGAATGGTTAAATATTGTTCTCTTGGTACTGCCCTTGCAAGATCCATTCGTTTAAAAGTGTGTGAAAGAAAAATATCTTGGGGCCTCAAAATCACTAAGCTAAAGGGAAAAGTCAAGCTGGGAACTTCTTAGGACAAACCTGTCTCCCGTTCTGTTAAAAATCACCCCTCTGCTCACTGAGATAAATGCATATCTGATTGCCTTCTTTGGAGAGGCTAATCAGAAACTCAAAAGGATGGAACCATTTGTCTCTTTTCTACCTATGACCTGGAAGACCCCTCCCCACTTTGATTTGTCCCATCTTTCTGGACTGAACCAGTGTTCATCTTACATATGTTGACTGATGTCTCATGTCTCCCTAAAATATATAAAAGCATACTGTGCTCTGACCATCTTGGCCATATGTCATCAGGACCTCCTGAGGCTGTGTCACCAGTGCGTGTCCTCGAACTTGCCAAAATAAACTTTCTAAATTAACTGAGACCTGTCTCAAATTTTTGGGTTCAAATTTTGGTAACCATGAAGGGATTCTGAGTGGAGATGTCTCTGACCTTTGACAAATCTCCTATTGGTTCTTGGTACCAGCATGAGCTAACTTTATAACTCAAACCAATAGGACAATTTGCTGAGGTCTGGGAGCACCCCCTCCGGAGAATCCCTGATCTCCCAAAATTTGGTCGAGATCTAAAGTTTATTTTGCTGTAAAACTCCCTTTTTTGGGATTTTACTTGCTTGCAACAAGGATGGCAAGTTTTTCTTGCTTACATAATGGTGGGAGGCAGGTAACTCCTTTATGGAGTTTAAGCCCACTTCCAACAAGAAAGATGAGGTTTTTTTCCTGCTTCTAGGGTGGTAGAGAGCCGACTTCAGCCTGAGACCCATCCCTAGGGGTAAGAAAGTGAATTGGGGTTTGTCTTGGCTAAAGTTCAGATTAACAACCAGCTTGTCTTAATTTCTTCTTGCCACTAGAGCGCTCCGTAGTCATGTGAGTTGTGCAATCATTTGTTTTGCTTAACTGGTTTGTTGTTGTTTGCTTCTCTTGTTGTTTCACAATGTCTTTTCCACATTGGGTTTGATCAACTCTATCTGGCATGATCAAATCAAAAGGAAAGTTCCAAATTATGGGGAGCAAGGCCTCTGAGTGGCTAAATTCACACACACACACACGCGCGCACACACACACACACATACACACACACAAAAGGTGGTATGGTGAGGGAGAAAAACAGCCAGCAAAAGGAAACAAAAAAAAAAAAGGGGAAAGATTTTAGGTTTTGATTACTAAGGGGCTTTTTTTACATAACAAGACCACCTTTTTGCTAGCCAGCCCAAACCAAGGGAGTAATGGCTGTACTTCTGAAATAGCAGCAATTTGTCCCAGCTCAAATATGGTAATGAGATTTAAAAAGATTTTCTAAAAGAAGCTCAATGATTAAAAGTCAGCTTAATTAAAAGCTAACATCCAAGAAGTGTGTGTATGTGTACATATGTGTGTTTGTATTTAAAAGGCCTTCACGTTGTTGCTTTTAGTTTTCTTCTAGGACCTTGTCTTTTTTATCAGCAAAAGTTTTTTCTTCTCAGTTGACTGAATTCTGTTTTCTTCATTTACTTCTACTGTGTCTCCTTTCTCTTGTGCTCTCTGTTGCATAAGTGACCTAAAATAGTTTATAATAGCCTGGGGTTCCTTAAAGAAAACTGAGAAGACAGCAGACTCTTTTGGAGGGAGAAACTTGTTTTTCCTTATGGAACCCCAAGAATGTAAACAGGTAAGTTCACCTGAGCTCTTAAACTGCTTACTTTCATATTGTGTTACCTGGCGTGTTTTTTTTTTATTTTTTGTTTTTTCACTAAAATAGTTACTGCCACAGAGGTTACTCATGGGTTTTCAAGGAAGAGTGTTTAGACACTTAGAAATATCTTTGTTAAAAATTTTATTTTTCTTTAAGTGCCGTAAGAGCATCACATGGTCTAGCCTCATAATAATTCTCCCTTTTTGGAGACCCAGGATTCAATGTGGGCTCTGCCCAGAGCTCAGAGATCCAGTTAGAAGATAGGTAGTCCCTATCTAAATAAAACTGGTCTCCTTAGACAATCCTCTGATAGATTTCTATAACTTTATGTTTGATTTGGCATTCGTCCTTAATCTCCCTCTAGCACCACCAGACTTTTTCTCTCTGTACTTTATGATGTAAATTTTGCTATTTGATTTTCTCCTGAGTGTTTTCCTTTAATATATAAATTTAAGGCTATTTCACTGACAACTGCCTAGGATTGTGAAACAGGTTAAAAAAAGTTCTTTTATAAATCTATAAGATGTAGATCTGTAAGACTGTATTTTTTATAAATCAATAGTATTCTATTGGCATGCCTAATCTATGTATTTATGTGTTGTGTACACAATGTTTTACTACTGAAAATATGTAAAAAAGCTCTAATTGGCTTAAGAAAACAAAAGCACTGGAATCAAATACTATATCAGGGAAAAAGAAAAGATTAGTCAAATGCTTTTTCAAATTTCACTTAACCAAAATCTTTAATAAATAAGCTAAAATTATTATTTATTGGTAAAGTAATATTATAAATATCTTAAGAATTGCCAATGTACATTTTTGTTTGCATTTATTAATCAAGCAAATCCATACTTATCCCTGCCAGATGTTATAAAATGCCAAAATTTGGCATAGAGGTTACAAAACTATAAACCCAGCTCAGAACAGAATGATCTTTGCTTGTATAATCTTTAATAAGTAAGACATTGATATTTGTTTAATAAAAATAGCTTCATTTTAAATTTAGTAAGATTACCATAACTTCCCATCTTTACGTGGCCTAGTCCACAGGCAGTAAGGTTTTTTATCTTTGTTTCAAGCTAAACTATAAACCAAGTTCCTCCCAAAGTTAGTTTGGCCTATGCCCAGGAATGAGAAAGGACAGCTTGGAAGTTAAAAGCAAGATAGAGTCAGTTAGGTCAAATCTTTTTCACTGTCTCAGTTAATTTTGCCAATTTTGCAAATTTTGCCAATTTGCCAATTTTGCAATGGCAATTCCATAACTTTAAATGATAACTATCACAGTTTTCATAAACAATCTAGGTAAACAATTAAAATAAAATAATTAGGTAAATGTAATAGAACAAATACTTGTAGACAAATTCATAATTTAGAATCTTTTTTTTTTGAGGCAGAGTTTCGCTCTTGTTACCCAGGCTGGAGTGCAATGGCGCAATCTCGGCTCACCGCAACCTCCGCCTCCTGGGTTCAGGCAATTCTTCTGCCTCAGCCTCCTGAGTAGCTGGGATTACAGGCGCGCACCACCATGCCCAGCTAATTTTTTGTATTTTTAGTAGAGACGGGGTTTCACCATGTTGACCGGGATGGTCTCGATATCTTGACCTCATGATCCACCCACCTTGGCCTCCCAAAGGGCTGGGATTACAGGCGTGACATAATTTAGAATCTTAAGTTAAATTATAAATATTTTATTATTAGGGTATTTTCCAATAAAAATATTTTTGTAGGAAAACATTCTTTCTTAAAAAGAGTATGTCCTTTTAAAAAAGGTGAACAATTTTTTTGTCTAATTCAAAGCTTATTTAAAGGTCATATATAAAACAAGGTAAAAGGAACCAGGAAATAAAAGAGATGTAAAGAAAGTTTTAAAAATAAAGAGGGTTTTGTTTGTTTGTTTTTGGTGAGGAACTTCAAGAGAAATAATTTCATATGAGAAAGAATCTTGTATGGTAAATTTAGTCCTAGAGTAAAATGACTGGTTGTTTAAGAAAGGGATGTTCAGGACAAACCAGAAAGTCAAAGCATGTAATGAACAGTCTGTGTAAATCACAATAAGAGGATTTATTTTTTTTAAAAGCCAAAAATTTTATATGATCAAGTTGTATGATCACATTATTATTAAGTTTTGGTTTGCTTAGGAAAAAAAATTGAGATTTGAAAATTTTTTTTAATTAAGATTATTACATTCATGTATGTTTCTGTATGCACTTTGAAAGTACTTGTGACATTGAGTTACAGGGCTTTGACTCCTGGGTCTAAAAAAGACATCAAGTCCTGCTAAATTTTAAATGCTGACAGTAGTTGAAGACCTATCTTCAGGCCCAGTAGAAGATGCCAATCAAAATAAACTGCATGTGTGAAATACAGGGCCAAAAGTTAAAGCTATTCAACTCCTGAAGGCCCAGGGACTATTGCGGAAGAGGTGGATGAGTAAGATTGTGTAGGCTGATTTTGAGAGATAAAATATGTTCAGGTTCTCTATAAATTAATCATTAATGTCAAAGGCACACTGATGCAAACCAGCCTATGGGCCCCGATGTCAGATTAACAAGGTTTTTTTGAAGCATTAACCAACTCCTTAATACAGGCCACCATGCCAGCTGGTTTCTGTATTTTACTGATAAAAACATACTGATGAACATACTTGGAGCTAAATTTTTTCATATATTCTAAATGTTTCCCTAGGACAGATCCTGAGAAGTATAATTGTTCTTTCAAATTGCATATTTTTAAGGCTTTTAAAAAATACATAATGCCAAACTATCCTACAGAAAGGCTATTAAACACTCATCACAGGTCAGGCACGGTGGCTCATGCCTATAATCCTGTTACTTTAGGAAGTGGAGACAGGTAGATCACTTGAGCTCAGGAGTTCAAGACCAGCTGGCCAACATAAAACCCCATCTCTACAAAACATGCAAAAATATTAGCCAAGAGTGGTGGGATATGCCTGTAGTCCCACGTACGTGAGGGGCTAAAGCAGAAGAATTGCTTGAACCTGGGAGATCAAGGCTTGCAGTGAGCTGAGATCACATCACTGCACTCCAGCCTGGGTGACAAAATAAGATTCCGTCTCAAAAATGAACATAAAAAACAAAAAAGCACTCATGATCAGGATGTGAAATAAGTTGGGTATTACCACTGCTTTCTTAGTAGCTTTAAAAAATATTTTTTTGGTTTTCTTATAAACTATGTTAATTATGTTAATACAATAAGGCTGAATATTTAAATGCACTTTGCCATTTGTATGTCTTTTTGTGGTGTGTGATTGTCTCTTCATGTCCTTTGTGCCATTTTTTATATAGGAACAGATCATCTGCTTCTTACTACTGTGTAATAACTTAATTTTATTGCTAGTGTTTACCTCCCAGAGTTTTACTTCAATGCGTCTAAATTGTGTGGGTGCCTTTTGAGTCTTTTACTATAAACATTATAAACCATGAATCCAGGTTTAGGAAATAAAAATAAACAACAAATAATTGTTTAATAATTATGGCCCAAATAAACATGGGACATACCTATACTAAAAATTCGTTTGCTATTTAACTGAAATTTATTGTTTTGTTTTGTTTTGAGACAGAGTCTTGCTCTGTTGCCCAGGCTGAAGTGCAGTAGTGCGATACTGGTTCACTGCAACGCCTGCCTTCCAGGTTCAACCGGTTCTGCTGCCTCACCCTCCTGAGTAGCTTGGATTACATGCATGTGCCACCATGCCTGGATAGTTTTTGTATTTTTAGTAGAGATAGGGTTTCACCATGTTAGCCAGGTTTGTCTTGAACTCCTGACCTCAGGTGATCCACCCATCTCAGCCTCCCAGAGTGCTGAGATTACAGGCATGAGCCACTGTGCCCGTCCTTTTCTGAAATTTTAATGTAACTGATAATGCTGTATTCTAACAACTCCAGCTAGAGGCCACAACTATAGTGGAGTGTGTCTGAATTCGGTGTTAGGTTTTAAAGTCAGCACATTCGGCAAAAATTGTGAAAGCCAAAAGTTCTTTAAATGGCTTTCAATATGCAGTATGCTTGGAGTTTCACCTTCCATTCTATATGGTAATTCTCATGCACAACAAAGTTAAGAACCTCTCAGGGAATAAAAGGTCATTCAAACCATCTCATTCTCATGACCACAGGTATGGAGAGGAAAAACATGGGGAAGTCAACATGTTCCTGCTCGCCTGCCGGGTTTATTATGTTTGATATCAGGTGTCTAAAATGTTTAAACACGTATTTATTGGTAGTTGTGTTGGTTAAACAAGATACAATAGTGAAGTTCCTCTCACATAGGCATAATGTTCTCAAGTCAGCTCTCAAGAAAAACATGACCACAGTGAGACTCCGCCAAGTTATTTTTATACGTTATTCTTCGATCCATGCTCCCCAAATCCCTCAGTTTAAATTTATTTTCAACAAACATCCTACCCTCAAATTACTCCTAGATATTTTTCTTTTGGTAGAACTTGTGTATTTTGGATCATTCAGTAGCTACTTGAGAGCAGTGGTGGTGAAAGCCTCATATCCCTACTGGTGCAATAGTATCCTGTTCTGGGTCTGTTGTTTCTTTTTATGGATGCTTTTCCAAAAAGTTTGCCCAACATTTTATTCCAGTGAAATATACCTAGTGATACTCAGAAGTCTCAAAGCAATCATTAACCTGGAGTCCAAAACAAAATGTACAGGATGATGTATTTATTTCTCTTGAGCACTGTTCATAAATGACTTTTAAATCTTACTTATTTCTAGAACATGCAAAACATTCCCAGGAAACAAAAAATTGTAATCCTAGCCAAAGCTCATTTTAATAGTATTTGGACTGTAAAAAAGATACTGTCAGATTATCTACATTTTATTCAATATATCTATAGCTACAGTTACTATATATTCAATATATTTATATTAATACATGCATAAAAATGTTCACTTAGACTTTCATCTTACATGTTAGATATATTGCTTTTGTTGGTTAATGTTATCTAAGCACACTGACCTTATATGTCTAGTATAAAAGAATCACCTGGCTCTGTTCATATTGCTTGCTGTGGTCGCTGGGAAATCTTGTTCACTTTTGAACAGATTGACAGGACAAGGAGCAACTTAAACATTCACAAAGAAATATACATAAATACATATTCCTATATATGTATACATATATGCATATAAAATATGTGCAACACATATATACATATATATTTGAAGTTTTTATTTATCATAAATTCAAATGCACAAAAATAGAGAGAATGGTATAACCAACTTCCATGTACCCAATACTCAATTTCAGTTATTATCAACTTTTTCACAATAATTATATCTATTTTAGTAAACTCTTTTACCGTGTAACATACATACGGAAAAATATGTAGATCATAAATGTACAGCTCAATGAATTATTACAAAGTGACCACACCCAGATAACCACCACCCAGATCAAGATATAAACTTTACCAGCAATGCAGAAGCCCCAGGCTCTCCTGCTCACTACATCCTTACAGCTCCCACAAGGAAACTACTATCTTGACTTCTAACATTCCAGATTCATTTTGCCGGTGTTTGAACTTTATATAAATGGAATCATACAAGTATTCTTGTTGTTTAACTTCTTTTGCTTAACATCATATTTATGAGATGGATACATGTTGTTGTGCTTAATAGTAATTTTATGGAACTACACTACAAATTCTTTATCCATTTTATGATAGATGGGCATTTGAGTTCTGTTTTGGTCAACATATATTTTAGTGAATATATGTAGGCATTATAGCTAGGAGTGGAATTTCTGGGTTATGGAATGTGTGTGCCAATTTTCCATAAACTTATACTCTTAGCAGTGTATAAGCATTCAGGTTGTTCCACATCCTTGTCAATACTGGAATTGTCAGTCTTTCAAATTTTAACTATTTTAATGCTTGTATTGCTGCATCTCATTGAGGTTTCAATTTGTAGTTTGTTGATAAGTAATGAGATTGAACATGTTTTCATTTTTGTTGACCGTTGGCTATCTACAGAAGGAGAATATTTGCTGGATGGATTCAAGTAGCTGTTTTCCTCTGGATTATCATTGTTGTTTTAACAACTTCATTGAGCTATAATTTACATACCATGCAACTCACTCATTTTAAGTGTTCAATGATTTTTAGTAAATTTATCAAGCTGTGCGATCATCACAATCACATAGTTTTTAGGACATTTCTATCACCCCTCAATAAAACCCCTCATGCCCTTTAACATTTAACCCCCCTTTCCACACTCACCTTCAGGAAACCATTCAGCTCTTTTCTCACTCTATACATTTGCCTTTTCTGACTCTTCTAAGCTTTCTTTTTCATAAATTAATAAATTAGTAATGTTATTTATCCATCAGTTTCTGTCTGTGGCTAATATAAATTCACCCTTGAAAGACAGGTCT
Source organism: Callithrix jacchus (assembly GCF_049354715.1). Classification (NCBI taxonomy): domain Eukaryota; kingdom Metazoa; phylum Chordata; class Mammalia; order Primates; family Cebidae; genus Callithrix; species Callithrix jacchus. Next base: position 15,174,568 of record NC_133502.1, read on the forward strand.
GTTTTTAGTGTCCTAACAAGTAAGCTGTCTCCAGCTCTTGAATTCTCCTGCATTCTCCAGCGTCAGTGCTCTTCAGCTAAAGACCGCCGGGAACACACTTGTAGTTGGCTTTATTTCCTTGTTGCAGCAAGCGAGAATGCACACCAAGAGGAATCATGGGACATCTAGTAAGAGGGGGTGGAAGGAAATTTGTAAGAATTGAGCTTGTGTTTGGTGGTTTGGGGAGTGTTTTAAAGAAGTGAAGCTTTGCTCTGGATCAAATGCTGTCAGGAAGCAGGGGGTAATTCTTAAAATTGGATATCTAATTTAAACTCTTATCTAGAAGGAGGGTGGACTAGACTCAGGCCTATATTGTAATTGGTAAAGAAGCAGTAGTCACTATTCTTAGGCAAGATAGGGGATGTTTGGTCATTTTGTGGTTTGGACCATGTTCGGGTTTTGGTAGGTTGTTGAGACATGATTACTGAGGGTTACAGGGTTTTTGTCTTGCTACATCAGCACAGCCTTGTCTAATGTTCATATTCTGTGAAATTGCTTATATTTGACAGGAGAATGCCAAGTCCTGTCTGTAAGAACCAGGCCAACTCCTCATGTCAGTGGCTGCTTTTCTCTTTCTCACCAAGATAATGGCATCCAGTGGGCACCTTGTTTAGAGAGCCTCCAGCCACTCACTCCTCTGTACTATATAATTTCGCCTTTTTTTTTTTTTTTTTTTTTTGAGACGGAGTTTCGCTCTTGTTACCCAGGCCCAGGCTGGAGTGCAATGGCACAATCTCGGCTCACCGCAACCTCCACCTCCTGGGTTCAGGCAATTCTCCTGCCTCAGCCTCCTGAGTAGCTGGGATTACAGGCACGCGCCACCATGCCCAGCGAAGTTTTTGTATTTTTAGTAGAGACGGGGTTTCACCATGTTGACCTGGATAGTCTGGATCTTTTGACCTCATGATCCACCTGCCTCGGCCTCCCAAAGTGCTGGGATTACAGGCTTGAGCCACCGCGCCCGGCCAATTTTGCCCTTTTTTGACACTTCTACAGAAATACGAGATTACTGTGTAAACTCTAACATTCAACCTGAAATTATGACATTTTTTCTAGATTTATATATGGTATGCATTTCATCTTATAAGTGAAGCAGTGAACAACAATATTAGCACTTTGCTTTCTTTCATGATTCTAGGAATCTTTTCAATGAAGCAGTATTTGCAGTTCATATAGCTCACAAAGTGTTTCTAAGGAGAATATAAGAACTCTTATCAAAGTGTTTAAAGATATTTAAGTTAAAAATACATCAGAGACAAGAAAAAGTTAAGCAGAAAGTTGCTTTGCAGGCATAAATTCAGAGGAAGTAGAATTAGTTTTATGATTAGAATATATCCATCTACATCACAGAGCTACACTCTTGTCTTTCCTGAGTGATACTTTGGTATTTGCCTCTGTGGCTTTCATTTTTCCAGGTTCTGCTGGCCAAAATAATCCCCCTTCTGGTTGCAACTTCTATGTTAGCTTATAAATAGCCTTTATATTAGCTAAGTTATGTTCTGAGAACCACTATTTATCTTAAAGCTTAACATTTTATATATGTTGGCGTCAATCTACCACTAGTTACATTTATTTTATTTATTTTGTTTTTTCTCTTATGTGTGTCTTGCTCTGATGCCCAGGCTGGAGTACAGTGGGATGATCTCGGCTCACTGCAACCTCTGCCTCCTGGGTTCAAACAATCCTCCTGTCTCAGCTTCCTAAGTAGCTGGGATTACACATGTGCACCACCATGCCCAGCTAATTTTTGTATTTTTTAGTAGAGACAGGGTTTCTCCATGTTGGCCAGGCTGATCTCGAACTCCTGACTTCAGGTGATCCACCCACCTCAGCCTCCCAAAGTGTTAGGATTACAAGTGTGAGCCACTGTACCTAGCCACTAGTTGCATTTATAAGCCTATTGTTCAGGATAAATTTTATTTCCAATCTGTAGTGTTTACACTAAGAGGGAAAGAGGTGTAGGAGAGAAAACACTTGTCCTCCTACTCTCTTAATTATGTACTTGGGGCCTGCAAATTAAGTCGATAAAAGACATAAAATTAGCAGGAGAAAAAGCATACAAATTTTATTAATATTTTTACATCCATGGCAGCTTCACAGATAAGTGAAAACCGAAAGACGTGGTTAAATTTAGGAGCTTACATACCATTTTAACAAAGGGTAATACGTTGTAGAGAGGTGAGTAGTCAAAGGGAAGGGACTTGGGCTCCTAAGGGCAGTGAATTATGGGAAGGTGGCTATGAAATGTATGGTAGATAAGAATTGAGTAGTAAGGTTTGTTAGGCAGATTCATTTTGGTGCCATCTCAGGTCTTCCTGGTAGAGGAGAAGGGAACACCTTTATAAATAAAACTGTATGTCATATTTCCAAAGGGAAATTTATTTTCTGCTTTTAGACCAGAAGGGGAAAGACAGGTAGCTTTTCCTGTGTCTACTGTTTCTCAATTGCCTTCAGCTCAAAATAATCTTTATGCCAAAGTGGCATATTTTGGGGTGGCATATTCTAATCCTCTCCAGGGGTGATCAGTAACTCATATTTTATCTATTGGGCAATCACAGTTTTATGCCAAAAAATGAAGGACAATGAGGTGATCTTTTTCTTCTAGGAAAATCTTGAAAGCCCATTCATGTACAGGGATACAACTGGTAGAGGGTCTTGACTGTAAGTTTTCCAGGTTCTTGGTGTTTTGAACAAATAATTGGACAAAACACACGGCAAAGCAAGGAAAGAATGAAGCAACAAAAGCAGAGATTTGTTGAAAGTGAAAGTACACTCCACACTGTGAGAGTGAGCACAGCAGCAACTCAAGAGCCCCAGATGCAGAATCTTCTCAGGTCCAAATGTCCCCTAGAAGTTTCCCATTGGCCACTTGGTGTTCACCTCATGTAAAGAAAGTGGTGGCCCACAATCAGTCTGATTGGTTGTGGAAAGCAACCAATCAGAGGCTGAAGTGAAGTTACAAAGGTGACACTCCTATGCAAACATCTGACTGGTTGCAGAAAGCAACTAATCAAAGGCTTAGATGAAGTTACAAAGTTGCACTTATATGCAAAGGAAGACTTGGCCCGCAGTCAGTCTGGTTGCAGACAGCAGCTGATCAGAGACAGAAGTGAAATTACAAAGTTACATTCTGATGCAAAGGTGTGATTGGTTGCAGAAACAATCAATCAGAGGTACTTTCAATTTCCCATCTGACACACAGAAAAGGTGAGGGTTTGCAAAGGGAGTAGCCTCTGGTCCTTTTGTTACTTAGGCATGGAAAATCAGGGTTTTCCTTTCAGGTTAGTTCTAGGAAGTCTGTGTGAAATGGCCTTAGTTTCCCTGCCTCCAGACCCTATTCTCCTGCCTCATCTCCCCACTGAGAGACGTGGTCCCCATAAATCTTTATGGGAGGCAGAGGGACTGATGGTCTTTTTTTCTATGCTGACTTGGGGTGTATCCCTACCTGTTGGAGATCACGGAACAATCTCCCTGCTCTGTCTAGTGGAGATGGGGTGGCTTCTTGATGGCCAGGGGTGGTGTCTTCACCTGGAACTGGCTGGAAACCTTGTCACATGATGGTCTGAAGCTTGACAGTCTCTACTGCAAGAGGAAATGAATTTGGTTAAAAGATATAATGGGAACTTTGGAGGTGGATACCTATGCCATCAGGAATGTTTGTTATAGAAATGTATTAAAACATTTTGCTTAATTACTACAAAGGGGCTGGGCGCAGTGGCTCACGCCTATAATCCTAGCACTTTGGGAGGCTGAGGCGGGTGGATCACAAGGTCAAGAGATCGAGACCATCCTGGTCAACAAGATGAAACCCCGTCTCTACTAAAAATACAAAAATTAGCTGCGCATGGTGGTGCGCGCCTGTAGTCCCAGCTACATGGGAGGCTGAGGCAGGAGAATTGCTTGAACCCAGGAGGCGGAGGTTGCGGTGAGCCGAGATTGTGCCATTGCACTCCAACCTGGGTAACAAGAGCGAAACTCCATCTCAAAAAAAAAAAAAAAAAGTTACTACAAAGGTAGTGATTCCATCCATTTGGAAGAAGTCAATTAAACGCAAAAGAAAAAAATTTGTAAATGGCTACTATTATCCAGCCTATAGTAACTATGCAACAAAGATACCAAGGAAAATTGGTAGGCATTTACTTATCTTTTGGCTATCTTCTAAACAGGTACTTCAGGTCTTCCACAGGTTCACAAGTGTAGTGACAGATGGGAACTTGAGGTTCCTGTTCCAGGTCTTCTAGTATTGCTGTCTTGATCCTTGAAAGATGTATCTAGCTATCTAATCCTAGTACTTTGACTGCCGAAGGCGTGGCCAGTACCACTGAAAACAGTCCCTTCTGTTTTGGTTGTAATTGCTGAGCTGGTGATCGCTCCTTCCACGTTTTAACAAGTACCTTATCTCCTGACCTGATTTTAGGGTGCTGGTTGTTCCCGGTGTGGGAAGCCTCTGAATTCCATTTTTGGAAAGCCTGCTGAAATTGTCCTAGATTGGTTAGGTATTTTACTAAATCAGCTCTTTCTGGATCAGTAATTAAATCATTAGTCAAGAAGAATAAGATTCATATGGGCTTATATTAACGTTTGCTCTAGGGGTATTATGGATCCTTAAGAGGGTTAAGGGCAGTAAGCTGACCCAAGTTTCTGATGTTTCCTTACGTAGCTTAGCAACACTCATTTTAGAGTTTGGTCAGCCCTTTCTCCTTTCCCAGAGGATTGAGGTCTCCATGCTAAATGTAAATAATATTTGATTCCAAAATCCTTAGCAAACCCTTGAGTTATTGGGGAGATAAAGGACAGGCCATTATCACTTTGGAGGTTCTGAGGTAACCCAAACCCAGGAATTATTTCTTTTAATATAAACTTTATAACCTCATTAACCTTCTCTGTTGTGATAGGTAAGCTTCAACCCAACCAGTAAAACTATCTATTAGTACTAACAAAAACACATATCCTCTGCATATGAACTCTAACTGCCAGTCTTCCCCTGGATAATTTCCTCTCCTCTGCACTGGTTCTATTAGAGGAAGCATGTTGTCATGTTGTTTCCTGGGTTGTTAAGTGTACACAGCGAGCAGTCTTGGCAGACCTGCTTAGCCACTGAAGCCAAGTTAGACCCAGTAAAGAGCTGGTTTAACATGGCCAGAGTTGCATCCCTTCCCACATGGAAAGATGCATGCATGGCTTTTATAACTTTCCACTGGGCTGTCTGGGAGAGATATATTTTTGACCCCATCTACTACCAAGTTCCTTTCTTTTTTCTTTTTGTCCCCTTTGTTCCTTTATTAACGGTTCTTCCTGTAGTGTGTACTCAGGTTCTACTGGGGAATCACAGAAAGGCAGCAGTGCTAGGATCTGTTGGGATTGCACCCTGAGGGCTGTGGCTCTGGCTTCTCTGTCAGCTTTTCTGTTCCCTTGTGCTATAGTGGTTGAGTCCCTTTGATGCCCCACAATGAATTATAGCATGGCCTTTGGCAAGTTTATTGCTTCCAATAGCTGACAAGCCCATGCTTTATAGGGGACTGTTTGCTAGTTAGTAATCCCCTTTCTTTCCAGATTGTAGTGTGAGCATGAACTAGAAGAAATGCTTATTCAGAATCTATATAGATGTTAAGCTTTTTTCCTTGTCTCAACATTAAGGCTCAAGTAAGAGCAATGATTTCAGCCTTTTGTGCTGATGTGCCAAGGAGCAGTGGCTGGGCTTCGATGATTGTGTTATGATTTACTGCTGCATATCCAGCTCAGTGCTGTGTCAAACCCCACTTGACACAACACTACTGCCATCTGTGAAGCACTCATCCTCAGAATCTGGGGGAGGCTGGTCTTTAATGTAGGCCGGCTAACATTATGTATGTGCAACGACCTGCCGGCAGAAATGATCAGTTATTGGGCCTGTGGGCAGCAACGAGGCTGGATTCAAAGTGTTGCAGGTTTTAGGGGTTACATCTGGATTGTCTGGGAGCATGGCCTGGTATTTGGCTAATCTTTCCCCTGTCATCCAGATATATCCCTTTATCTCTAAGAATGACTTAACCTGGCGAGGGGGTTAGAACTTCCGGTGGTTGGCTCAGGGCGATTTTAGTGGCTTCCTCCACTAACATAGCAGGGGCTGCTATTGCCCATAGGCAACTTGGCCACCCCGAGGCCACTCCATCCAACTTCTTTGAAAAGTAGGTGTTGGCCTAGGTTCTGATCCTAATTTCTGTGGAATACACCCATAGCTATTCCCTTCTTCTCTGCTACATACAAAGAGAAGGGCTCAGTTACATCTGGGATGCCAAGAACAGGAGCCTGTTTTAACTTGGCAAAGACTTCTCTCATTTCTGGGGTTCAGTCTATTAGCTCATTTTCAGGCCCCTTTGTTGCTTCATATAGGGCCTTTGCTATGAGTATGAAATTTGGAACCCATATTCTGCAAAGCCCCACCATTCCCAAAAACAAACAAAGCTACTACTTGGTGTATGTGTTTTGGGGAGGGCGGTGGCAGGGGCAAACCACATGTGGCTTGCACTCGTTCTGGGGATATTTGTCAGGCTCTGGGTGTTAAGATGGACCCTAAGTGGCCAGGCGCGGTGGCTCAAGCCTGTAATCCCAGCACTTTGGGAGGCCGAGGCGGGTGGATCACGAGGTCAAGATATCGAGACCATCTTGGTCAACTTGGTGAAACCCCGTCTCTACTAAAGATACAAAAAATTAGCTGGGCACGGTGGCGCGTGCCTGTAGTCCCAGCTACGCAGGAGGCTGAGGCAGAGGTTGCGGTGAGCCAAGATCGCGCCATTGCACTCCAGCCTGGGTAACAAGAGCGAAACTCCGTCTCAAAAAAAAAAAAGATGGACCCTAAGTATTGCATCCATTAAGGGTAATCTGTGCCTTCTTGTTGGACACTTTGTATCCCCTGTCTGACCAGAAATTCAAAGTTTTTATTGTAGTTTGGTCAGAAACCTCCTGGGCTGGGCTACACACAAGAAGGTCATCCACACACTAGAGTGTACTCCCGTTCAGATCCCTCAGACCCCTCTCTAAGGCTGGGGCAAAGGAGTAGCGGCTATCCTTAACACCCTGAGGGAGCACTGTCCAAGTATATTATTGTTTTTCTTTGGTATTAGGATCTTCCCATTCGAAGGCAAAGAGGTATTAGGACTCTGGGGCCAGAGGAATGGAGAAGAAAGCATCTTTTAGGTCTGGGACTGAACCATTTTGCATCTCATGGTACCTGAGCCATAAGGGTATATGGATATGCCACCAGTGGGTGGTTGGGAATAACAGCCTCATTAATTATTCGGAGGTCATATACTAACTGGTATTCCCCCAGAGGCTTTAGAGTGGATAAGATGGGGGTATTGCAGGGAGAATTACAGGGTTTTAGGAGACCATATAATAAATAACACCTCAACCATGGGTCCTAGGCCTTTTCTTGCTTCCTGCTTCATTGAATATTGTTTCCATTGGGAAAGTAGCTGAGGTCTTCAAACTATTTTGACTGGCCCTGCTGTTTTAGCCTTCCCTAGTTTTCCAGTATACCAATGCCAATGGGTTAAGCTGTTTATTAATGTGGCCTGAAACACTGCATTTTTGAACTATCAGCAATTTCACTGGGTGATGCTTAAATTGTAGTAATGCCCTATTTTAACCATAATATCTCTTCCCAACAGGGGGATTGGGCAGCTTGGTACTGCTAGGAATTCCTGTTAGAAGAGCTGTTTCTCCAATTGACAAATCAAAGGAGGAGTAAATAATCTTGTTTGTCAACCCTATCAAAAAGTGGGCAAAGGATATGAACAGACACTTCTTAATAGAATACATTTATGTGGCCAACTAACATATGAAAAAAAAAAGCTCATCATCACTGGTCATTAGAGAAATGCAAATCAAAACCGCAATGAGATACCATCTCATGAGAATTAGAATGGTGGTCATTGGAAAGTCAGGAAACAACAGGCTGGCGAGGCTGTGGAGAAACAGGAATGCTTTTACCCTGTTGGTGGGAGTGTAAATTAGTTCAACCATTGTGGAACACAGTGTGGCGATTCCTCAAGGATCTAGAACCAGAAATACCATTTGATCCAGCAATCCCATTACTGGATATATAACCAAGGGATTATAAATCATTCTACTACAAAGACACATGTACATGTATGTTTATTGCAGCACTATTTACAATAGCAGAGATGGATCCAACCCAAATGCCCATGAGTGATAGACTGGATAAAGAAAATGTTGCACATATACACCATGGAATACTATGTAGCCATAAAAAATAATTTCACATCCTTTGCAGGGACATGGATGAAGCTGGAAACCATCATTCTCAGCAAACTAACACAGGAACAGAAAACCAAACACTACATGTGCTCACTAATAAGTGGGAGTTGAACAATGAGAACACATTGACACAGGGAACATCACACACCAAGGCCTGTTTCAGGGTGGGGAGCAAGGGGAGGAAGAACATTAGGACAAATACCTAATGCACGTGGGGCTTAAAACCTAGATCATGGGTTGATAGGTGCAGCAAACCACCATGGCATGTGTATACTTATATAACAAACCTGCACATTCTGCATATGTATCCCTGAACTTAAAGTAACATTAAAAAAAAACAAAAAACAATGAACTTGTTTATGGCTTCCCTTCCATTCTCATAACACTTACAGACTGGGAGGAAAGGCTTTCCTGTGTAAGCAGTAAGGACAGAGTAATTCCCCCCTTGTCAAAAAGAAACTAAATTTGGGTATCCATGACGTCTAGAGTTAGCTGGGGCTCCTCAGTAGTAATTACAATGTTCCAGGACAAGGGCAGTGAGGAAGACCCTGAGCCCCTTGGGTCTTCATCTAATTCCTCCTTTCACACTGCTAGTTTTGACTGACCCTCTCGGTGGGAGCACAGGCAGTCAATTCTCCAGTGCCAGGGGCCACAACTGGTGCCTTTGCATTGACAGCAGGGGCCAGGGTTGGGGGTGCGTAATACATGCCTTTCTCTAATGCCCGCTTTCCTTGCATTTGAAGCAGGAACCTTTGCTGGCATTATCGTTATGGTCCTTCGGGTTTCCCTTAGACATTCTTTGGACATTCAGGGCTTGGCCAATGATGGCTGCCATAATTTTGGCTTGCCATTTTTCTTTATTCTGTTCCCTTTTTCCTTCCTTCAGGTCATGATTGTTATACACCATAATGGTGATATCAAGAAGCTGATTTTGATTAGTTTGTGGCCCATCTGTAGCTTTTGGAGCTTATATCTAAGGGAGTGTAATAAGTTGCTAGGATGAATCGAACATCTCTCCATGAGAAAGCAAAGGCTAAGGTCAAAGTCTGGAACCCATCCGCAAATTTCCTAGGATGCTTGGAATAGCTTCCTAGTTTTTCCTTACATTGTATGTGAGTTACAGAGAAAGGAGCCTGTAAGAGGACTGGCCCCTTGGCTCCTGCTACTTTCCTAGGAGGTAGCAGGGCTGGAGAGAGAATTGAATATGGTGTTCATCTCTGAGTGTGAGGGGGATTTAGTAGGGTCCCTGGTGTTTGCACCTCAGAAGCACTTGGCAAGGGGCTCTATGGGGGTAGTTCCTGTTCACCCTGAGAGACAGCTGGCCCTTGTAAAAGGGGGTCATCTATAATATCTAGTTCTGCCTTAGCACTTTCCTTTGCGGGGGTTGGGTTCTGGGAGTTTTGCGGATTGTTAGTTTTTTTTCTATTGGAGCATGAAAACCTGTGCATATGGGATTTCTGACTATTTTTCCTGCCTCTTGCAAAGTAGGTCTAATAGCAGGATGGTGTCATAGTTAAGGCTACCATTGTCTGCCCATTGTTGGGGGCTGGGGAGGTCATAATGGGGCCAAATCATATTGCAGAAAAAAATTATGTGTTTTCCCTTTAGATTTTCAGGGTCAAATTGATTCTAATGGTGGAGGATGTAGCCAAGCAGGGCATCTGGTGGAAGGGGTGTAGCATTGCTCACAGTGGAATCAGGTGGAATAGAGAGTAGCCTATAGTGGTCTGAAGGACAGAAGAGGACTTTGAAAAGTGGAGGGTCCGTTAGGTGGCCCAAATTTTACTCAAGGCATCCCCCTGAAAAAATTCTGGATCCAGACTGGGGTCCCCAGGGGCATCCCCACTTTAGGACCCTGATTTAGTCTGTCAGATGTCTCTGACCTTAGATGGGTGCTGGCACTGCTTTGGAATGGTTCCCTCCACCACTGAGCACCGTCTATGAACTTTCCTTAAGGCTTTTCTATCCTACTTAAACAACCCTTTAACCCTTTAAATGTAACCCTTTAAATTAGGCAATAATACATTCCCTTTCATGAGTTTCCCCCACACACACCCCATGCCCCACACAGACCACCTACGACATGCCCAGACCCTCTGACTTGTATAACCTTTTTTTACACAGCTAGTCTGTCCTTTACCCAGATGAGTAGGTAAAGGTAAACATTTAGCATAAGAAAAGAAGGCTTAAGTTGCCTGAAATGTGTGTGAGTTCGTCCAGGATGAGCTTCTGCTGCCAACTCCATCACATGTAGAGATCAGGGACTATAACTGGAAAGGATAGAAAATAGAATTTCCCTCTTCCAGGCAGGGCAGCCATCCCTGTTCACTCCTTGGCCTTCAGACAACACAAGAGAGTAGCCCCCACCAGTTCCCCTCAATCGCCAAGGAGCTACTAGAAAACAGCAGCTCAAAGACTGAAAAAGAGAAAAAGGAATATCAGAAGAAGGAGAAAAGGAATAGAACTTAGAAAATCAAAAACAAAGTCAGGTGCAGTGGCTCATGCCTGTAATCCCAGTACTTTGGGAGGCCGAGGCAGGTGGATCGGAGATCAAAGAGGCTCAGGAGATCAAGACCATCCTGGTTAACATGGTGATACCCTGTCTCTACTAAAAATACCACACCCCTCAAAAACAAACAAACAACAACAACAAAAAATAATAATAAGGAAAAGGACTCAGGTCCCTCATCCGAACCCTGTGGTGTTGGTCAGGTGCTTTCACGTGGAAGACTTTCAGTTTCACCAGAGTGGCCCCGGCCAGAAAGTTGCAGTTGTTTCCGTGCATAGGCACTGTTCACAGAGGGTCACGAGTTGGAAAGGAAAACAGAAAGATTCTCCTATATGTAGCAGAGAGGAAAAGAGAGGAGAAAAATAAATCCCAAACTTTGGGCTTCCCTCCTACCTGGCTTACCAAAATATGTTACCAGTAGAGGGTCTTGCTGCAAGTTGTCCAGGTTCTTTTGAACCAAGAATTGGACAAAACACACAGCAAAGCAAGGAAAGAATGAAGCAAGGAAAGCAGAGATCTATTGAAAATCAAAGTACATTCCACAGTGTGAGAGCTGGCCAAGTAGCAGCTCAAGGGCCCCGATGTAGAATCTCCTCGGGTTCAAATAACCCCTAGGGGTTTCCCATTGGCCACTTACTTGGTGTTCACTCTATGCAAATGAAGTGGTGGCCTGCAATCAGAGGCTAAAGTGAAGTTACAAAGTTGCACTTCTATGCAAAGGAAGACTTGGCCCTGCAATCTTGGCCTTGTAATCAAGTGAAGTTACAAATTTACACTCTATGGAAACATCAGATTCTTGCAGAAAGCAACCAGTCAGAGGTTATTTTCAGTTTTCCAGCTGCAGCACAGAAAAGGTGGGGATTTGTAAAGGGAGTAGCCTCTGGGCCTTTTGCTACTTAGGAGTGGAAAGTTAGGGTTTTCCTTTCCAAATGGCTGTAGGAAGTCAGTGTGAAACAACTTCAGGTTCTGTCTCCAGACCCTATTCTCCTGTATCACTAGTGGAGTTCAGTGTGTACTTCCTGAAAATGGGAGCAGTTTTGCTAATAATTTTAACACAAAAGTAGGGTGATCAGATAAAATATCCTTATGTCCCATGGAATAGTTGGAATGTACTTATACTAAAAAATCATTTATCATCTGAAATTAAAATTCACCTGGGCATACTGTACTTTTATTTACTATATCTGACAATCTTATACAGAAGTCATCATGGGAAACTCAGAAAAGGCTGTCCAAATTATTTTGGCAGAGAGGAGTAGAAGAAACAAATGACATTTTTAAAAAAATTGTTGGGCCTTGTGTGGTGGCTCACGCCTGTAATCCAAGCACTTTGGGAGGCTGGGGCAGGCGGATCGCCTGAGATCACAAGTTAGAGACCAGCATAGCCTGGCCAACATGGTGAAACCCGTCCTATTAAAAATTCAAAAATTAGCTAGGCATGGTTGCGGACGCCTGCAATCCCCAGCCTCTCCGGAGGCTGAGGCAGGAGAATCGCTTGAACCAGGGAGGTGGAGATTGCAGTGAGCCAAGATCGCGCCACTACACTCCAACCTGGGCAAAAGTGAGACTTTGTCTCAAAAAAATAAATTAAAATAAAAATAAATAGTGGTAAAATACACATAATAGAAAACTTACCGCCTAACCATTTTTAAGTGTACACTTCTGTGACTTTAGTATATTTGCATTGTTGTGCAGTCATCACCATTCATCCCGACTTTTTCACCAACCCATATCTGCAACTCTCTGCCCATTAAACAGCAAATCCCCATCCCTCCTTCCCTAGCCTCTCTACCACCACTGCTACTTTGTCTCTATGAATATGACAGCACATAGTATTGGCAGTAAATCAGTTAGCAAATGCAATCTGAAGCAGAGGAAAGGAAAAAGTCATATCCCTCAAGTTTTACAGTCCCAATAAAAGTATTAGTACTTTGAGAAAAGGAGCCTCACGGTCGTGGGGAGAATGAAGGAAAAACTTCATTTCTTTCCAGTTTGCCACCGGAACTGCCACTCTAGCGGGGGCCTCCATTTTGTGGCTTGCGTGGAGGGCGGACGATCTCTCTCTCCGCCACTCCCTGGCCTCGAGTAGGCACCGCTGCCAGGTAACCAAGGAACCCCGAGCGAGGAGTTGCCCAGGAGAGGCCGGATCCGGAAGTAGGGGGACCTCTCCGCCCCGCGGCCAAGCCCCGATCCCTTCCCTTTCCATCGGACCTCGGCCGACCTAGATGACGTGTCCGAATAGGAGTTGGCGGGGTGCGGCGGGTCGGCCTTGCGCATGCGTGACCCGCGCACCGGTCGAGCGGGTAGCGTGAGTTTGGAGGTCATTTTCCTTGAGAAAGGCTCCGCTTCTCCGGGTTTTTGCTGGTGCCGCGCGCGGGGGATTGAGGGAACATTGCGCTTTGGAGGGGAAAAGGTTGCTGACTTTTAAGACTCCCAGGTCGTGGTGGGCTCCCTCTCTAGAGTGGCTGGGTTACTGCAGGAAGTCACTCCCCTTTCTTAGGTGAATCCTTGACTGTAAAACGAAGTTAAATGTCTCTGGAAAACCTCAGGTTTATTTCAGCGCTGAAAGTCTGGCTCCAGATTCAGATCCAGCACTCTTGTGTCCTGGCCAGTGAGAGTCGTGGAGTGCTTTCCCCGCGCCTGCGGTCTCCAGGCTCTGTGGATGTACAGGTGTGGGATGTAGGAGCAGGTCCTTACCGTGGAACTTACAAATAAATGGGGGAAGAAGACAACAAACGTGATCCTCTCTGATAGCAGTAGATGTGGGATGCCAAGGTTTAAGCAGACGAGTGGTAGGCATTAAGGGATTTCAGGTTTTATAAAATTGTTTTTGCCAAGAGTGGAAGCTGAGAGGCTACTGCAGTAAGAAGTCCAGGGGAACTAAGAATTTGGCTTGGACCAGAGTGGTAGCTGTGGGCATGGAAAGTACTGAAAAGATTTAGTCCATAGTTTAGCAGCCCAACCAACGGGACTTGCTGAAGGACTGCAGGTAGGGAGTGAGGGAGTGAGAAATTAGGTTATCCTCCAGGGTTGAGGCCTGAGAAGAGATGGGTAGTGACGCCGTTTCCTGGAAAACAGGAAATATTTGGGATGTGGGCATTGAGATATAAAGAAGGTCAAGTTTTAGTGGTGCTAGAAAAAAAGTGATCAAAAATGTTAATTTTTGTTTCCTCCTCTTTCCTATTTGGAGAAAACATGTGTTTCCTTTTTTGTTGCAAATCTCCATGACTTCCAAATACAGAATATCTTACAGTTTTCCCCTAGCCCAAATTTCAGTGAATACGTTGATTTATTTGAGGGTGAGGACGTGAAAGGGAAGCCACCTAGGCACAATTTTCTGCTCAGGCCCTGCCAGATTAGCTTTTGTTATTTAAAAAGAAAAAATGATGTCATTCCTTGGGCCAAGGGATGTGCTCAGCACTTTCTCTACATTTTTCACTTAATCTTCACAACAACCTTAAGATGAACGTTTTTATCCACCTCCCAGTTCTCTCTTGATTGACTTGGCTGCCCCACTATATGGATCAGCTTGCAGGGTCCTAGGTCCCTTTGGAAATCTGATGAAAGTTATAAACCTTCCCTGGGAAGAAAGTCCAAGCAGCCCCAAGAACTTTAAATAAATAGGAGTTCACTGGCCCCCAAACTTTCCTGAGCTTCCTATTTCACAAACTTGCCCATTCTTGAATTCTGAGCTGGAGGTTGTGATTCTGTTAGGTAGCTTAAGATGATGCACTCTTTTGAAGTTTTCGATTGAACTCTAGTGTAGCCAACTGAATTAACTTTTTCAGGTCACTAAAAAGTTTCTCCTTGAAAAAAACTCAGAAGACGCAACACACCCATACACGTGTGTGCATTACACACGCGTACACCATATCACATCATCAGTGGGAAAAGTGACAATCTTGCTCATACCATATTAATCCGATTCGCCAGAACTACTTTCTTCACTGAGGTCTCAGGTGTGCTCTGGTCTCCCTTTGAAGAAAAGAAATGTCAACGCTACCCTCTATTCGCCTACTCCCATTTCCCCCCCCCACTCCATTTCCACTCTCCCTTAGAGAGATGTGTGCACACAATCACTGCCCAACGCAAGAATACATCACTGCATCCAAAGCTTGGAAACTGTCCATGCAGATGCCCCTGAGTGGCTATTTCAGGACTTGTGGCTAGTTCCTCCCCATTTGTTTTCTTAGCCTGCTCTCAACCAGGTGTCTCCCGAACTTTTCCTCTCCCAACTCCGCCTCCATCAGCAGATGCTTTCTGTCATAGGGACTGGCGTGCCGCGGGCACTGTGGTAGAGAAATCCTATGATGGATACGAGAAATTTGTAAGACCCAGCAGCAAATGGGGGACGGCTTGCGACCGCAACGCTCCACGGCCCCCACGCCTGGGAGCTCTAGATCGGAATTCGGAATAGGAACGTGAAAGGGCCGGAACATCTCTCCCAGCAACCACCCCAGCCGGCGCGCGAAAAACCCGGAAAGTGGATTTGGCCCCCGTTTCCTCCCGGAAACTCCTGTGGGTGCTTGCGACCCCTCTCACTGAGCATGTGCAAAGGGCGGTGCGCATGCTCGGTCGCGGTCCGGTTCGGTTTCTGTTGCGGGACGCAGGGTGTCTCCTAGCGCAACCGGAACTAGCCGTCCCGGGGCCGGCCTCCCTTATCTCCGGCGGCCTGTGGTGGTCTCCGAGCCTCCCCACCCCTCCTTCCCTTTTCATCCCCTAGGCTTGGTTGCCCTTTCCCCGAAACAGCCGTCATGAACGCGAGGCTGCCGGCGTCGTCTCCAGCTCGGTGGCCGCGGCTGTTGCTGCTGTCGCTGCTCCTGCTGGGGGCGGCTCCTGGCCCGCGCCGGAGCGGCGCTTTCTACCTGCCCGGCCTGGCGCCCGTCAACTTCTGCGACCAAGAAAAACAGAGCGACGAGTGCAAGGTGGGTGAGGCCTGGCGAGCCCCTTGATGCACTTTCGGAAGGGGAAGTCGCCCCTATCCGGGGGAGCTGATCCCGGGGTGGGAGCGTGGGAAGGGGGCGTTGCAGTGGGTGGGGTTGTTTCCCCAGAAGCTTTTGGAGTCTGCTGGGCTTTGGGTGGGGGGCCCTGGAACAGCGCTAGCCCTTGCAAGGGTCCATTCTGGAGGACTCAGTGGGCCTCAGACTCGCCTCGCGTCTTGCAGGCCAAGTAGCACGAGCAGCTGTATTCAGTTTTCCTGGAACAGAGACTGTGTGTGGAGCGCCCTTGGCGTTGGGCTTCACGCCGCAGAGCTTTGGTCCACGCTTGAATGTTCGCTCACAGCCGTGTATCACCTACGCTAAGGAAGCGGGTGACCGACTCCCTGCATGTGAGCAACACTCAGCCTGGTTACAGTTTTCATTAACTTTTAACTTCATTGCTTCCTGTTTAATTGCACTTTCCTGGAACCTCCTGGTTGCTTAGAAGAGCTTGTTCTTTCTAGGACTTTGATATCTCGCCTCACAAATATAAGTTGGTTCCTTATTTGTGGAGTGTAACACCCGGAACCGCACAAACTGCATTAATAAAGAGTTGCTGTAATGGTTTAGACACTGGATTTCAGACTGTTGAGTGTAAAAGATTTTAATACACAAATAAAAGATACCAGATCTCACTAGTTTCTCTGAGATGGTTTTAAACACTTAAAAGGGCAAATGATGAGAGTAACTAGTATTTTCCTAGGGCAAGTCTTGAAAACTTTGATCTCTTAAAACATTCACACTCAATGTTTTCAGTTTAATTGCTAGTAAAAGAGGCCTGAGTAAAGTAACCTGCTTTTAGATTATCTGGCGTAGGAGTTTACAGTAAATAGACACAATTATTTTGTTAAGTTTATTTAAAACTTAACATTTGGGGGATGAGGATCTCTTTGAAATCTTTAATGATTTTAACAATTCAAATAATCGTTCAGCAAACTTTTACAATCTATAAATAGGCTTATTTACTAAGTTTGATTTTTTTTAAGCTGGTGTTTATTTTATTACTGCTAGCTTTACTATAGCTGTGAGTTTTGAGGTTATTTTAGGGCATTAGATAAGCTATTAAATTTTTCATAACATTTTGCAGTTTCTGTTTAGGTTGTCAGCTATTCTGAATGACATGTTTATACATGTTTGCAAAGACTTATATCTATAAAAAATATCTAAGGATCTAAGGTTTACTAAAATCAGCAGTTCAGTACTTAAGATCACTCTGCAGCGTAAGAAGCTTTCACTCATTTTTGAGTATTCTGACTGAAAGAATCCCTTCCTCTTGTGCTTCCACATGGAAGGGAGATCTAGACTTGTAAGTACACTGGTTTTTCATTAAATATATTAGTAACCAACCTTTAAAGCTAGTATTTGGTCTTTAATTTTAACAGCAGTTGTATATTCTATTCCTAGTGCCTCAAAGATGAAAAATACATTTCCTGCCCACTAGGAACCTCACAGTAAGGAACATAAGCTTCTGGACAGGTTATTGAAATCTGATATAGTACACAGGATGATGTCCAAAGTGTTTTAAGACACAAAAGAGGAAACATCTGTGGACTAACTAGAGTCTTTAGGAAAGCTGTATAGAAGAAGTGACATTTGAAATGGACTTCAGAAAATGAATAAGTGAAACTTACAGGTGGTCTGCCAGTTAGATTGTTTTCTCAACAGGTCCTTTGGTAAGTGGCTAGGTTGTATTATAGTTATTTTTTAGTTAATCTTGGGGGTCATTTTGGATTTTTAATTTTCATAGGTATAGAGATAAAACAGGCAGAGTAGATCATTTTTCTGAAATGTTTGGATTTTTACTTTTATTGCCAGCTACACTCACATCTGGTTAATGGAAACAACTCTTAGAAGAGCAGAGGGTGTACTTTTAGCGTTTTTCCTACGATGTGACTTAACTGATGTAAAGAACTTGAAATAAACTTTCATACTTCTTTTCTTTGCCTTTCAAAGATGATGTTATAAATAACAAACAGTTTAAATTTGTATTACTTCAATCAGGATATTAATAATTTATTCTTATCCATTCTGTATTAAGAAGGACAGTCTTGCACACGTTATTCAGAAAAGTGGAAGGAACTTCTTTTAAAAATTAGAAATGAGAGTTGTGAAATGGAAATAATTCTTTCCAAAAGATGCTGTCAAGGTAGTGAATCTGAAGTTGGATAAATTGGGCAGGTTGTTGATACTGTTACCAACAGGTTTTCCATCTGTAAAATAGGGATAATCATATTTATTACGTATTCCCCTTGGAAGGTGTTTTGCATTTCTTAGAGGAAAAGTGCAATATTTGTCATTGTTGTGATAGTGTAGAGACAAATATATCTTTAATATGTATATAATTTAGGTAGTTTTGTGTTTTTATGTACTGTAATGTTTGTATTGTACATTTAGTTCAGGATGTAAATTGAGAGAATCAGAAGAACCCTGAGGATTTAGTAATTTTGTCTGTTTAAAAATTATTTTATGTTGAATTCACTGGTAGAGAAACAGGAGTCCAGTGAACATAAAATTATATTTATATTGCTTTAGCTTCTGATTAATAATCTTAGCCTTCATAGATAGCTTGAGTATGTTTTGATGGTCTCCTTTTTTTTTTAAGTTATTTTACATGTGCATGCATTTGAATATTGAGGTGGTGCACATTCTTTTTGCTTTTTACAGCCTATACTGTTTCATTCTATTCCTATACTATGGTTTGCTTAACCTTTCTTATTGTAGGGCATTTAGATTGGCCCCAATTTTTCTCTATTATGAGTAGCTTTGCTACAGTGTATTTAGCAGTCATTTGCATATTCCCAAATATAAAATTCTAGGCAAAGACAAGAAATTTTGTGGTTCTGTTTAGTATTGACAGATTTCTTTAAACGATGATAGAATTGATTTACAGTGCCTTTAACTAAATAATACCTTGTGTCACCACACTATTTTAATTTTTATCAACTTAATAGTGATGTGATGGTCCCTAAGACACTTTTTTTTTCTTTGAGATGGAGTTTCGCTCTTGTCATCCAGGCTGGAGTGCAGTGGTGTGATCTCAACTCACTGCAACCTCCATCTCCTGGGTTCAAACGATTCTCCTGCCTCAGCCTCCCGAGTAGCTGGGATTACAGGTGCCCACCACCACGCCCAGCTAATTTTTGTATTTTTAGTAGAGACGGGGTTTCACATGTTGGCTAGGCTGGTCTCGAACTCCTGAGCTCAGGTAATCCACCTGCCTCAGCCTCCCTAAGTGCTGGGATTATAGGCATGAGTCACCACACCTGGCCTAGACACTTTTTAAATGCTTTACTTCCATTGCTGTTGACGTTTCTGTGTCTTTTAGTATGTTTCTTTTATTTGCCTTATTTTTTAGGTTTTGAAACCATAGTAATAACAGATTGAGCTGTGGTGTTTCTTTCCTGTAGACTCTGCTTTCTTAAAATCAAGGGAGACTATGTGACTGCAATAAGTAGAATAAAGCCCTGATTATAAGTGAGTAGATCTTCCAGGCAAAGTACGGAGTTCTGATTTACTTTCTAAAAGTTTTGACTCTTTGAGTTAGCTACATGCTTTTTAGCTTTAGATCAAATCTTAGAGTGCTGAGTAGCATTCTGGCGGCTAAGAGGTGAAGATTAGCAAGCAGTTCACCTTTGCTGCTTTTAACTTTCAAGTAATTATTGGGTTGTCAACCCGAATTCAGACCTAAGAACTAAAAATAGTGTTAATTCTCCAAAACATCTGCCACTTCTTTACTGTTTGATGGATAGATCATGTTCTTAGATGAAAGATTACAATTTTTTTCCTTTGCTGTAAAGGAAAATGACCAATTATACCCCCTAGTGGTTAAAAAGAATGTTTCAATGAATTTAACAACTTTTTTTTTTTTTTTTTTGAGACGGAGTTTCGCTCGTTACCCAGGCTGGAGTGCAATGGTGCGATCTCGGCTCACTGCAACCTCGGCCTCCTGGGTTCAGGCAATTCTCCTGCCTCAGCCTCCTGAGTAGCTGGGATTACAGGCATGCGCCACCATGCCCAGCTAATTTTTTGTATTTTTAGTAGAGACGGGGTTTCACCATGTTGACCAGGATGGTCTCGATCTCTTGACCTTGTGATCCACCCACCTCGGCCTCCCAAAGTGCTGGGATTACAGGCTTGAGCCACCGCGCCTGGCCGAATTTAACAACTTTTTAATAAAAAGGAAAATTGCTTAGAGTCATACTTTCCTTTCTTGGTAGTTATTTCTAGAAGCATTTTATAAGTTGTATTTGTTATTCTGGGAGCAGTTGTGTATAAATACTGGAATGAGTCAAATTTAAGAAAATAGTCCTGAATGTTGATCTGAACAGACGCAGAATGAATATATATGTATCTGTTTTAATTTGACCACACAGGTATTTTCAAGATTTTCAAGTATTTAAAGAAAAAAACATAATGTGTATTTGTATTTATTGGTATAGTGATAATTTATCGATATTTAGTTTCACATTATCAGTTTTCTCTGGAATAAGAGCATTGATTCTTAGCTTCTGGGAACTCATTAGTGTTTGGGCCTCCGTGTTTTAAATCTGAAATTTGGCATTGGAAGGAATAACTTTGACTATGGTAAATACACATTCCAACAATTATTCCTTGTTGTGGAAAGGTATGTGAAACTGAGAAAGTTTGCCTTTCAGAAATTAAATTTTTAAGTAAAATAATTTTAAAACTGTGATTGTTCATTATAGTGAATCTGAGAGTTAGAATGAAGAAAGCAAGAAAAGTCTATAAGTAAAATTGTGTCTTTCTGTCCTGAAGTCTTCTATCATTATGGTCTCTCAGTAAGTTTTGTAGTTAATTGTAGCTGCTTTACATGTATCCCAACAATTGCATTCTATTTTCATTAAAATTAACTATGAAAGACTTTGGAGAAAATTTGTGAATTTTACCCTTTTTTGCTCCCCTTCTCATTTTTCAAACCTGTTTATTGCCCTTTGCTAATAATAGTAGTAAAGACTACGATTTGTGTGTTTTGTATATGCCTTAGCTAAACTTCGTAACGTCCCTATGATATTTAGATTGGGAAACAGAAGCTCAATAAGATTTAGTAGCTGTCTCGAGTACACAGAACTAGTAAGTAGTAGAGCCAGGATGCAAACAAACCCAAGACTGAATCCAAAGCCTGGGTTCTTCGACACTGTCTTGTACTCTGAGCACTCTTCTTCTTTGCCTTTCCCTTGGGGAACCCTGACTGCTTATCACACTGGACTTGGACAGTTCAACAAAACATTCTCTGTTTTATGTAATTTTCATTTCATTTTATTTTTCAGAAACAGTCTTGCTCTGTCACCTAGGCTAGAGTGCAGTCATATTCACAGCAGCCTTGATATGTCTATGTAATATTTAAGTAGTCAGGTTTTAAATTATTCCTTTTTCTGATACAGTCTAAAATTGAAATTTTATTTTTCAGGGCTTTGGGGAAAGAACCCTGGTAATTGTCTAGGAGATCAATTTCTGGGCATTGCTGATGAGATGACTGAGAGCTCATAAACCAGCATTTGTGAGTCCCAGCATTCCTCTTGAGACTTTTATTGTGTCTGAGTTAAGACTTCCCATCTTCAGAAACGCTCCACTGTGGAATTCTCTAATATTAAGTAGTTGAAGCTTCCATAGATTTCCTTATTTATGGCCTCCATATCTCAAACCCTTTTGTGACTTGTCATTTGCCATGACCCTTGTATAGTCACATTTTTTCACTGAGATTTCTTTCTCCCTTGAAAATCCAGTTGTAAGTGTGGAGTGGGACAGATGTGATGATAGTAGTGTAAGGTGGAATAAAAGAAACAAAGGAACCAGGAAATGGGAAAAAGTATCGTCCTGTGGCGTGGTGCATGTGCCTTGTTAAAACAATAGAATAAACTCTAGTTGTGACCACAGCTGGAATCAGGTATGGAATCAGCAGATTAGGACTAGAAATAAAATTGTACTTTTGAGAGAAAGATTTAAAAGGAAGACTATAGAATTCTAAATAAAACGATTTCCATAAAAAATTTCTTAGTACAGGATTGTAATCAGTCTTGGTTTCCCTAAGTGACTTAGGATTCTGCAACTTCCTTAAAATGTTTGACGTTGTCAAAACTTTTCATGCTTGAAATAACCTAGGTAGGGACAGTTTGTAAGTGGGCCTGTGAAACAAGTAATGAAGCTCTAGTAACATCAGTGATAATCTAGAGTATCTGTCCCTATTTAAGGCAAATTTCTGGGAGGAGATGGACTTAACTCTTCTGGATGGTGAATAAAGATGTTTAGAGTGGAAAATGACCTTAAATAAATCAGATATTGCCCTCATGTAGGTCATGCTATTTTGATGATAAGGAAACAGTCAGCTGGATACAGTGGCTCTCACCTGTAATTCCAGTGCTTTGGGAGGCCAAGGTGGGCAGATTGCTTGAGCCTAGGGGTTCAAGACCAACTTGGGCATGATGAAACCCCATCTCAACTAAAAATACAAAAATTAGCCAGGCCTGGTGGCATGAATCTGTAGTCCCAGCTACTTGGGAGGCTGAGGTGGGAAGACTACTTGAATCCAGGAGATCTAGGCAGCTGCAGTGAGCCATGATTGTGCCATTACACTCCAGCCTGGGTGACAGACTGAGACACTATCTAAAAAAAAAAGCCAAACAAACAAAACACACATACAAATCACACAGAGATTCATAACTACTCTAAGAACATATAAATAGCTCTGTCAATTTTTTAAAAATTTTAATACATACTGTATTAGGCTGTTCTTGTGTTACTATAAAGAAATGCCTGAGACTGGGTAATTTATAAAGAAAAGGGGTTTAATTGGCCCACAGTTCTGCAGCTGTACAAGCATGGCAAGGACATCACTTGGCTTCTAAGGGGAGTCTTGGAGTTTTTACTCACGGCAGAAGGTGAAGCAGGAGCAGGCATATCACATGGTAAAAGAAGGAAAAGAGAGTTTTTTGGTGGGGGAGATGCCACACTTTACAACAAGCAGACCTCATAAGAACTCACTCACCATCACAAGGACAGCACCAAGGGAATGGTGCTAAACCATTCATTAGAAGTCCACCCCAAT
The DNA here is from genome assembly GCF_049354715.1 of Callithrix jacchus. Taxonomy (NCBI): domain Eukaryota; kingdom Metazoa; phylum Chordata; class Mammalia; order Primates; family Cebidae; genus Callithrix; species Callithrix jacchus. The sequence continues at coordinate 15,197,417 of NC_133502.1, forward strand.
GATCTAGTCACTTCCCACCAGGCCCTGCTTCCAACATTAGGGATTACAATTTGACATAAGATTTTGGTTGGAACAAATACTCAAACTGTATCATTTCACCCCTGGCCTCCACAAATCTCATGTCCTTCTTACATTGTAGAATATAATCATGCCTTCCTAATAGTCCTCCCAAATCTTAACTCATTCCAGCATTAACTCAAAAGCCCCAAGTCCAAGTCTCATTTGAGACAAGGAAAGTCCCTTCTGCCTATGAGCCTGTAAAATAAAAAAGCAAAAACAAGTTACTTACTTCCAAAGGGGATATAGGAATTGGGTAGATATTCCCATTCTGAAAGGGATACATTGACCAAAAGAAGGGGGCTACAGGCCCCATGCAAGTCTGAAAATCCAGCATGGTAGTCCTTAAATCTTAAAGCTCCAGAATAATCTCCTTTGATTCTATGTCCCACATTCAGGTCACACTGATAGGAGGGGTGGGCTCCCAAGGCCTTGGGCAGCTCCACCGCTGTAGCTTTACAGAGTTCAACCCCCACAGCTGCTCTCACAGGTTGTTGCATGCTTGTAGCTTTTTCCAGTCACAGGGTATACACTGCCAATGAATCTACTATTCTGGAGTCTGGAGGACAGTGTTCCACTTCTAACAGCTCCACTAGGGAGTACCCTGGTGGGGACTCTGTATGGGGCTTCAACCCCACATTTCCCTCCACACTGCCCTGCTACAGGTGCTCTGTGGGGGTTCCATCCCTGCCGCAGGTTTCTGCCTGGGCACCCAGGTTTTCTCATCCTCTGAAATCTAGGCGGAGGCTGCCAAGCATTCTTCAGTCTTGAACTGTGTGTGCCCACAGGCTTAACACCACATGGAAGCCACCAAGACTTGCATTCTGCAAATGACAGCCTGAGCTGTACCTCAGCCTCTTTGAGCCATGGCTGGAGCTGGAGCAGCCTGGATACTGGGATCCCAAGGCTGCACAGGGCAGTGGGGCCCTGGGTTTGCCCATGAACCCATTCAGTCCTCCTGGGGCTCTGGGCCTGTGATGGGAGGGGCTGCTGCAAAGGTCTCTGAAATGCCTTTGAAGCCTTTTCCCCATTGTCTTGGATATTAGCACTTGGCTCTCTTTTATGCAGATATCTGTAGCACATGGTTGCTGCACAGCCTGCATGAATTTCTCTCCAGAAAAAAACTCTTTTTTTCTTTGCCACATGGTTACACTGCAAATTTTCCAAATATTTACGCTCTGCTTCCTGTTTAAACATAAATTCCAGCTTTAAATAATTTATTTGATCCCTCAGCTAAGGTAGGTTGTGGACACTTTGCTGCTTAGACATTTCTTCTGCCAGATATACTAGTTTGTCACTGTTTAGTGCAGGCTTCCACAGATCCCTAGGGCAGAAATAGAATGCAGTCGAGCTCTTTGCTAAGGCATAACACGTGTGACTTTTGCTTATAAGTTCCCAATAAGTTTCTCATTTCCATCTCAGACCTCAGCAGCCTGACTTTACTGTCCATATCACTATCAATGTTTTGGTCACAACCATTTAAACAGTCTCTAAGAAGTTCCAAACTTTCCCTCATCTTCATCTCTTCTGAGCCCTCCATACTCTGCCTGTTTCCCAGTTCCAAAACGAGTTCCTCATTTTCAGGTATCTATAACAATACCCCATCCTCGGCACCAATTTTCTTTATTAGGCTATTCTTGCATTGCTATAAAGAAACCCACCTGAGACTGGGTGATTTATAAAGAAAAGATATTTAAATGGCTCACAATTCTGCAGGCTGTACAAGCATGGCACCAAAAGGGATGGATGGTGCTAAACCCTTCATTACAAATTCACCCTCATGATCCAGTCACCTCCCAGCAAGCCCCACCTCCAACATTGGAGAATACAATTTGACATGAGATTTAGGCAAGGACAAATATTCAAACTGTATCATATACCTTGTGTTTCTGTCTGGATTATAAATTCTTTGAAGGCAAGTATTCATGGATTTGTATTATTTTACCAACCAAAATGTCTAGTATAGGACATTGTGGGTATTAAATGCATGTATTGGCTGATTGAATTTCTCATGGTCTTCAGGATCTGTCGTTGTGAATGTTCTTTGGTTTTCAGATATACTGCAAATTCTACTACTTTTTCCTATTTAATAAATTGACTTCTTCTGAGATCATTGTTCCTGCTCCTAGAACATTTTTCCACCCTAAATTTTACTTTTTAATCTTTATTTCTTATTGTTTTCATTTGGCTTCTGTTGCTTTACATTAAGACTAAGGTCTACTCTCAACTTTAAAGCCCTTCCTTTTTCCAGCTTTTAATTGTGACAATTTTCAAAATTCAAAAAAGTTGAAAGAATAGTGTAATAATCACCTTTGAGTCACCTAGACCACCTAGAATCAACAGTTGTTTACGTTTTTTATACTTGTCTTGTCTGTGTGTGTATTTATGTTTTATAGGGGTGAATGTCCTGCCATCTATGGCATACTTTCACATGGTTCAACTTGAAGACCTTTATTAAACCATATAAACTCCCTGACAGTCTCTTCCTTTCTTCTGGTTTTTAATGTTTGCTTCACTGCCATATGAGGAGGATCTCATTCTTATGATTCTTTTGAAATTTCTTTGTCTTGCTGCAGGAGTTGATATTTAGAGTTATCGCAGATGTAGCATATTTACAAATAAATTGTAAATGGCTCTATTCTATGCTAAGGTTGTCTTTAATTTTAATTGACTTCGCATTCCTCAGCATGTGTGAGATGATAATTCTTAAAATGTAGAAAAGGAAGAATGAAAGTTCTGCGAAAGCCAAGATGAACTGAATATTCAAGCCGTGTTTGATTACTTTGCTGAACAATAAAAATAGGTCCATAATTTAGTGTTGATATCTATGATAGACTTTTTTTTTTTTTTTTTTTGAGTTGGCATCTTGCTCTGTCACCCAAATTGGAGTGTAGTAGCATGATCTCAGCTCACTGCAACTTCCTCAGTAGGAGATTCCAGCAATTCTCCTGCCTCAGCTTCCTGAGTAGCTGGGATTACAGTCATGCGCCACCATGTATGGCTAATATTTGTATTTTTAGTAGACATGGGGTATCACCATGTTGGCCAGGCTGGTTTTGAACTCCTGACCTCAGGAGTTCCACCTGTGTTGACCTCCCAAAGTGCTAGGATTACAGGTATGAGCCACCACACCCGGCCTTATGATAGACTTTCTTATAAAAGTAGCGTGGAAAAGTGTCAGAAGAGACACGAAGGAAGAAAAGTAGAGGAATAAAGCATCAGAAATAAAAGGTTTTGGTAGCAACAGTTAAGTTTACCTACTTTGTTTCTGCAGATTTTTAACTTGTTTCCTTGTGTTAAAAAAAGTAAGGAATCCCTAGTTCAAAAGGCTACTATCAGAATTTTGTGTGAGAGTTATTAATCTTTCCCTTCCCGAGACTAATGGCCAAGACAAGAATAATGGATAGCCATAAACAAGGTTCAAAAGGCTGACTAAGTGGCCTTTAAAAACCCTGGAATAGCATCCTTGCACTACTTGGATAGATGGGAGGTGAGAGGAAGGAAGAGCCTTTCACAGAAACTTTTTTATTAATAAACCGTTATTCAGACTCAGGAATGGCCAGTTTCTTTAAGATCATAGATTACAGCTGCTGTGTTTATTATTTGTTATAGCTATTGCTTGCCCATTATGGACCAGCTTCTGTGTGTACTGTTTTCTATTTTATTATTATCTCATTCACTTCCCACATTCAAAATTATTACTTGCCCCAGGAGACTTAATAAGAGTAGACCTAGGATTTGAAACCCAGCATTCTGATGATACATTGTTTCTAAACTGAAATCACAGCCTCTATGTGCTATGTGTTAAAATTAACTTTGGTTTTAGATGAAAGACTTGAGAAGTAATATTTTCTTAATTTTAGTATTTAGGAAAAATTTGTAGACAGCCTCTGATAATTGTAGACATCCTTATAAATCACAAAGCAAGGTTAAAACATCCACCTGTTAGATGGTTTAACACCCTTATTATTAGGAGGAGAATTGGAATCTGCTTTATCAGATCAGGAAGAGTTGACAGATAGGTAAACTTAATGGGTATTAGATATTAGATGAAATGCCAAATGTAGGTAGATAAAAACTAATAACATGCAAATAAGAAAATGAGAGAGGAAAGGTTGTGAAAAACCCCTTTAGTTTATATACTAAAATGGAATAAGAGTGATAGTAATTGGTTTAAATGATACCAAGTTATATAAACAGAAGATTAACATGATTTCTGGTAACAAGTTTTCCTGGCTTCTAGGGTTACTGGAAGATTTGATGTAGTTTTAGAGGGAGCCAATGAATTTGATTTCTAAAGTTTTGACAAGATTTTTTTTTTAAAGGTTAAAATGGAATTTAAAGGATGTGTGGCATGGGTTGGCTTAGGGCTGAGTGGGGTAGAATGAGAGATAAATCCATGCAGAGTGCTGACAGTGGAGATTTCTAGGACTGGTGCTTGAGACTAATTTGGGTTTTAAATTTAGCGAAGAGAATGCACGTGAAATGTTTTAATTTGCCAGTGGTACAAATCTCTATATGTAGCATAATGTAAAGCTAATAGGAATACATTTTCAGAAGCTCTCTTCAAGTTATATGAGATAGCAAAAAATAAATTAATTTGGTCATGGACAAATTGAGAAAGTGTATCTGAAGAGAAACAGTGAACATGTTTTTGAGATGATGAGCTCCAAGCTATCAGTTTAGAACATAGGAAGGAAATAAAGAACTTTGCTTGAAGAATTTATGCTTCTGGTAGAAAGGCTAATGAAAAGTAACAGTATGCTTACATGAAACTTTGAGATATAAATTTTGAATTCTGCTATAATTCTCAATGACATGCCTTTTGAGAAAGATAGGAGAATAGGGCAAGGTCCTGAGAAGAGCAGCTGGCATGATCAAGGAGATACGTGATTCAGAAGATTAAGACTCAAAGAAGATAGGAGAGAATGCAGAAAATGAGAATAATGTTTTCCCTCAATCTTAGAATGGTAGAGCCAAAAGTTGTACCATGGAACTTCAGAGAGGACATCATAAACTAAGCAGAAATTTGTATTAGTTCATCAATTGGATAGAAATGGGAGAAAGATTTACCCTAAATTTGTATGCCCTGAGACAGTGTTATAAAATTTTTCACATGGCCTCGAGCTTTCAAGGTTTGTGCTTTGTGTTGGACCCTCTGAGATTTAAATTCAAATAATACTGAAAAATACATGGAAAACAGTGCTGAAGGATGTACTAGAATTCTAATCCAGCTCACTGCTTGTTTTTGTAGGGCCTTCAGGCTAAGAACGTTTTTTTACCTTTTTAAGTGGCTGGGAAAAAAATCAAAAGGATAATATTTAGTGATGAGTGAAAATTACATGAGAATAAAATATCAGTGCCCATAAGTGAAAGTTTTGTTGGGCTACAGCCGTGCTACTTGTGGATGTAGTGTTTATGGCTGCTTTTGCACTACAGCAATGGCAGGGATCCACTGTCCTGCAAAGCCTAAGACACTGCTCTCTGGCCTTTTACAGGAAAAGTTTGCCAGCCTCTGGGTTAGACTAATAAAATTAGCGTTGTTTTTCCAGGAAAAGAAAAGTTTGTAGTGACTAGAGTAAAAATGTTAGGTAGATGAACACTGTATACAGTCATGAACCGTGTTAACATTTTGGTCAGCCACAGACCAGTGGTCTTATAAGATGCTGATGGAGCTAAAAATGCCTATTGCCTAGTGACATCCTAGCCACTGTAACATCATAGCGCAATTACCTTATTTTTTAAAATTTAGTGTAGCCTAAGTGTACAGTGTATAAGTCTACTACAGTTGTGTACAGTAATGTCCTAGGCCTTCACATTCATTCACCACTCACTGCCCAAAGCAACTTCCAGCCTTGCAAGTTCTGTTCATGGTTAAGTGCCCTAGGCAGGTGTACCATTTTCTTCTTTTATGCTATATTTTTACTGTACCTATCCTATATTTAGATGTGTTTGACCACACAAATACCATTGTGTTACAGTTGCCCACAGTATTTAGTACAGTCACATGCAGTTTAAGTATGTGGTGGACCACACCATATACCTGAGGTGTGTAGTAGGCTACGCCATCTAAATTTGTGCAGTTACACTCTGTGATGGTACCATGGCAGAATCCCCTAATGACACGTTTCTCCAAACACATCCTGTCGTGAAGTGACACATGACTGTAAATGGTGCTGAGTAGCATGCTGTTCTTTCCCATGCTGTTCTTTCTGTTTCTGGGCTAACACAGAAGCTGTTAGCCTCCTATGACTATTTCCATTTAACTAAATACAACTTAAAATTCAACTCTTCAGGTCCACGAATGCATTCCAAGTGCTCAACAGCCACATTTGGCTGATGGCTACCATATTTGACAGTGTCAATGAAAAAAATTACATCATTGCTTAAAACTCTGCTGGACATGACTGTGTAATAGTACATACAGTACTTTGCCAGGCGCTGATCTTGAATCTTCTCAAAAACTTCTTGAAGTCGGGATTATTACCACTTCTGTTCTACAGATGAGAACATTGAGGAACATGGAAGTGAAGAAACTTGCCTAGAATCACAGCTAGTGTCAGAGTAAGGATTTAATCCCAGGCAGCTTAGCTTCAGAGTCTTGCTTCTTAGTCATTTCGTGCTGAGAAAGGCTGAGAGTGAGGAATACGCTTAACTGACGTCGCTTATTTGTTGACAGAGCTGTACAGATTTTGAAACATAAAACTTAGAAAAGTCGTGTGGAAAATAATGGCTACATTCCTTCCTAGAAGGAAATCGAGAAATGGGAACTAGACTAGCTTTTTGGGGACTTTTCAGTCTTCATTATGTTAAATGGATCATTTGAATTCTGATGTATCTTCAGAGCAGTATTGACCCCTTCTATTTAGTGGAAATTATTTTGGCAAAGGAAGCCATTAAATGGGAATTTTGCCTTCACAACAGTTATATGTATTTGTGTTAATTCAGACATGCTGAGGTGCTGCAATATAATGTCCTAGTGCCATTTTAGCTGTGCTGAAGGGTGTGTTGCCATTGAGTTATAATTTCACTTGAGTAGGAGTGTAGGGGCTGCATATGATACTGTTTTCAGAATCACATTCAAAAGCTAATGCCCTGCATCGAATAGTATGAGTATTAGGTGAGCATTTAGTGGATGAACACTTCCCTGTTCTGAATGTGACTAAATTTATTTGGTTTTATTTTAACAAATGCGTAGCATTTCATTTGTCAGGCGCAATTCGAAGTACTTTATAAACGTTAACTCATTTAATCTCCATATCCCTATTAGAGAAATACTGTTATCCTCATTTTACAGATAAGGAAACTGAAGCACCTATGAGGAAAGTGACATGTTTAATGATTTGATCAAAGTCACTCAATTAGACAAGTGATAGCACCAGGATTTGTATCCAGGCAGTCTGGCCACAGAGCTTGTACTCTTGCCTGTTGTGTTGTGCTGCTGTTTCTAGTGGTAGTGGACTATTGATTTGTTTTAATCATACACCAACCATCTCATCTAGCTTTGGGGGTTAGCAAGTGTAGAGGACTGTTGACGGCACTAGTAAGTGAGATCAAAACGACAAGTGTGGCTCTGTGCCACTCCCAGAAGCCTTGTGATCAGTCCAGAGTCAGTGTGCAGCTCTAACTCTGTAAAATAAATACTTTCCCAGCTGAACAGCTCTTAATTATTTTTTTATTAGTACCAAAAGTATTCCAGGTCACACATGACTTGCTGGGTTCTTCAGCTAGTAAATTCTGTCATGAGTAGCTTGAGCTCCTTTTGAGCGAAGGGTGGGTAAGCGTTATGGGTCCTGTAGAACTTCAGCTATACCTGGGAGAAATTTTGGAAGCTTTAGAAGGAAAGTGTAGCTTAAAATTAGCCTATATTTCTGAGGAAGTTCATACAGCTCATCTCCCTCTACCTTGTTATTGAACTTGATCTGATCATTGCCACCTTCTTCACTGCTACTACCTTGTAGTTCATTGTTCTTAAATTGGTGGAAGCCATCCTTCAAAGTTAGACATTGTGGTCATTGTCTATCCCTGTGCGCTTAAGAGTACACATGTGTGTGGAATTGTATTTCCAGTATAGTTAATCTAGAAATTTGTAACCAACTTAGCATTTCTTGGTTGCTTGCTGTGAAAATGCTAAAAAGTTTAAAAATAAAAATATTTGTGCTGCAGAGTGTAATACCAAATTTGGAAACCAGATTTTTAAAAACAGCATTTATATTAATATAATAAATGCTTTCAGTTAAAATATCGTATTAATTTTTTAGAAAATTTAGAAAGCACTTAAAAACTGTTGGAGACATTTGCAACTCTGGAAATTATTTTAGTGTATTTTAAAAATTAATTACTAAAAAATTTTTTAAGACAGAGTCTTGCTCTGTCACCCAGGCTGGAGTACAGTGGCGCCATCATAGCTTGCTATAATTTTGAACTCCTGGGCTCAAGTGATCTTCCTGCCTCAGCCTCACAAGTGGCTAGGAATACAGGCTCATGACTTTGAGCCCAGCTAATTCTAAAAAATTTTTAAAAATTCTTTTTAGGAATGGGGTCTCACTATATTGCCCAAGTTGGTCACAAACTCCTGGCCTCAACTGATCTCCCACCTCAACCTCTAAGGGGCTGGGATTACAGGTGTGACCCACCATTCTTGGCCCTATTTTGGTATATTTTCAATGTATATAAATCCACTCAGTGAATGGATTTGTTTAAAGTTGACTGGAATTATAACATTTTACATTTTAAACATGACAAATTCTTTTTCTTTTTCTTTCTTTCTTTTTTTTTTTTAGACAGAGTTCTGGTCTTGTCACCCAGGCTGGAATGCAATGGCACGATCTCGGCTCACTGCATCCTCTGCCTCCGAGGTTCAAGCAATTCTCCTGCCTCAACCTCCCGAGTAGCTAGGATTACAGGTGCCCGCCACCACTTGTATTTTTAGTAGAGAAGGGGTTTCACCATGTTGGCCAGGCTGGTCTTGAACTCCTGACCTCATGATATGCCCACCTCAGCCTCCCAAAGTGCTGGGATTACAGGCATGAGCCACCGCGCCTGGCCTTCAAATTCTTTTTCAATTCTAAGCGTGACTTAGGCTTTATGTCCTGTTGTTTATATTCTAATTTTGTGTTTCCTCCTTTTCAGGCTGAAATAGAACTATTTGTGAACAGACTTGACTCAGTGGAATCAGTTCTTCCTTACGAATACACAGCGTAAGTTTTTAGCTTGATTTTTATCTAAAATTTTATGTGACCCATCAGAATTTTGTACGTTGAGAACTTCATTTTCTGGCAGTTATGGACAAATTGATATGCACTTTTAAAATGTATGAGGCCTGAAAATATTTTTTAAGGTGTACTCTTCTAAGGTGGGATTAAAAATGTGAGCTTCATTTTATGTTGCTTTGTAATACAACAGAAACACTGACTAAACAATGGATTTCCTTTTTTGTCCGACTGAACAAAAAGCTATTTTGTTTTGTTTTCTTAAAATTTTAAATAGCTCCACATTTTTTTTTTTTTGAGATGGAGTTTCGCTCTTGTTAACCAGGCTGGAGTGCAATGGCGCGATCTCGGCTCACCGCAACCTCCGCCTCCTGGGTTCAGGCAATTCTCCTGCCTCAGCCTCCCGAGTAGCTGGGATTACAGGCACGCACCACCATGCCCAGCTAATTTTTTGTATTTTTAGTAGAGACGGGGTCTCATCATGTTGACCAGGATGGTCTCAATCTCTTGACCTCATGATCCACCTGCCTTGGACTCCCAAAGTGATGGGATTATAGGCTCCACATATTTTTAAACAAAATTTTTATGTCCCATATCAGTTCCCAGAAATAACTACTTTGATGTCTGCTTCTCCACATTTTTTCTCTGAATAGTCATATATATCACATTTCTACATTTTGGTTTTAAACAAAAGTAGATCCGTAGTATTTGTTTTTATGTTTTTGAGACAGAGTCTTGCTGCATCACCCAGGCTGGATTGCAGTGGCGCGATCTTGGCTTGCTGCAACCTCTGCCTCTGGGTTTAAGTGATTCTCCTGCCTCAGCCTCCCGAGTAGCTGAGATTACAGGCATGTGCCACCATGCTCTGCTAAGTTTAATATTTTTAGTAGATAAGGGTTTCACCATGTTGGCCAGGCTGGTCTCAAACTCCTGAGGTCAAGTGATTCACCCACCTTAGCCTCCCAAAGTGTTGGGATTACAGGCGTGAGCCACTGCCTGGCCCATACTATTATTTTTGATTTGCACCTTGTTTTTCTCATTGAATATGTTGTGGGCATCTTTCCATGTCAATACATAGCTACCTCACTCTTTTTAGTAGCTGTCCTTATTTCTATTGTAGAAATTGTATAGATTCCATGTACAATTTGTTTCACTAATTTCCTATTTACCAACATTTGATTCTTTCCAGGTTTTTTGTTTGTTTGTTTGTGTGTCTGTTAGTTTGTTTGTTTTTGAGACAAGGTCTTGCTCATTTGCCCAGGCTGGAGTGCAGTGGTGCAATCATGGCTCACTGCAGCCACAACATCCTGGGCTTAGGTGATCCTCCCATCTCAGCCTCCTGAATAGCTGGAACCATAGGCATATGCCACTATGCCTGCCTAATTTTTTGTGGTGATGGAGTCCTACTGTGTTGCCCAGGCTGGTCTCAGACTCTTGGGTTCAAGTTACCTTCCATTTCGCCTCCCAAAGTGCTGGGATTACAGGCAGGAGCCACTGTGCCTAGCCCAGTTTTTTTGATATTATGAAAAATGCTACATGAATATCCTTTATTCATTTGACCATCATATACCGTATTGGGTCTAAAACTGTTTCTGAAATTTAGTTTAATCTAATTTCTCTGCTTAAAACTTAAGAGTTTTAAGAGAAAATAGTTTGCTGTAGAGAAAAGCATATACAAAAAAGGTAAGACTATCCTATAAGAATTCATATACCTAAGTATGTCTAAGAAAAGAGTACAAAATACATGAATGGGTAAACTATAACTGTTGGATGCTTACTTTTTTCTAGTTTTTGTTTTGTTATATAAAGGAACATCTCTAAATATTTGCGGATATTCTTAGGAAAAGTCAGTGGATCTGTTATATACAGTAGATGGAGAATCTTCATTTGGGAACTTCCCAGCCCCAGGTTTTTTTCATCACCGGAGATCTACCTTCCTCTTAGGAATCTCACCAATCTGTTACTGTTACTATACTGTTCTCAGGTATTCCCCATATCATTCCAGGGTGAGCACAGATTAATTTTCTGTAGCAAAGCTGAAATTACGGTATAATGTTTAAACAGAACTTTATTAATGTTGGATAGTAATACAAGGGGATTATAACACAGAGAATCTTATAGGTGACTGACTATATCTTCTCCACAGCACTGTTCACAGAGGGTCTGTTTAGCCATGCTTCACATATTGGGATGTGTTGCCAGTATACTGGGATGAGACAACTGCAGGTAGACTTGATATACGTTACTGAAACGTCATTTATAATTATTCGAATTAGAAAGGTATAGAAAGGAGATAAGTTATGCAAAATTTGCTTGAATAATAAGGATCTAAATAATTTTATTCTTGAAAGTGAACAAAAATAAATGAGTTAATTTAAAAGATCCTGTAATAGGCATTCTAATAAAAGAACATTATATAGAAAACAAAATATTCTGAGGTATAATTTCAGGTGTTCTTGTTTTTTTATGGGGGGAGATGTGGTACCTAGGACTTGGAGTATGTATAGATTTCTTACTCATCTACTAGATCTGCTAGAATGATCAGTACCTAGTGTGCTCTCAAGATATTTACTAGGTGTTTGATATTTCATCGTTCTCTTTTATGTGTAAAAATTTAAATTTTCTCCTCCCAGGTTTGATTTTTGCCAAGCATCAGAAGGAAAGCGCCCATCTGAAAATCTTGGTCAGGTACTTTTCGGGGAACGAATTGAACCATCACCATATAAGGTTTGTATTTAGTGTTATGTGATAATTGTTTACTTATATAGCTTTTGTTTTTTATTATTTGAGAAAAACCTCAGATAATTCAGCTCTCATTGCTAAGGAGGAATTCATTTCTATTTTCCTCTAGGAATAATTTCTTAAAATCACAGTTAGAAGGATCCTTCTTCTCACAATGTGTCATTGATAAGTCTGTCTTAATGAACATTCATGCAACTAGTGTTATAAATGATAAGACGGTGCCTAAGGGCAGGGCTCAGATGTTCTGCTTCCTTTACAAAGGGCCCTGAAACCCAGCTTCCAGTCGTGAGAGGTTGTCCCAGCTGCTCTGTGTCTCTTTCCCTGTTTTCAAGCAATATCTAGAGATGCTGTCATTAGCACATATAATACTACCTGGGCTATTCCAGTGGGGTTTTTGGAAGCTAAGCTTTCTAATTTTTTTTTCAGACACCGTCTTGCTCTGTCACCCAGGCCGAGTGTAGTGGTGAGATCTTGGCTCACTGCCACCTCTGCCTCCCGATTTCAAGTAGTTCTCATGCCTCAGCTTCCCGAGTAGCCGGGACTATAGGTGCATGCCACCATGCCCAGCTAGTTTTTTGTATTTTTAGTAGAGATGGAGTTCCACCATGTTGGCTGGGCTGGTCTCAAACCCCTGAACTCAAGTGAGGCCCGCCTCAGCCTCCCAAAGTGTTGGGGTTACAGATGTGGGCCACTGTGTCTGTCCTAATCTTTCTATATTTTGATGATTGAAAATGTATTTGGAGCATCTTTGGTATGTTTTTAGGACAACAGTTAAACCAAACTAAGGTATTCTTTTCAACATATGTACTTTAGTATGTTATTCACTGCAATATAAGGTATTCTTTTCAACATATGTACTTCATCATCTCTCAGAATTCTTTTGCCTTTAAATCTGTTATCTTTTAAGCCGATTATCCTTCCACATTGCATAGTTACTGTTTGTTTTATATCTGTTCTCCTACTGTACAAAGAACAATGGTCTTCTGCTTTTAGAAACATTAGTTTATTATAACAATGTATTAGCATATAAAAAAGTAAATGATGGAGAATAAATAATAATAAATGTGCTCTCCTACTTCACAGTTATTAATCTTTCCTGAAAATTTTCATATACCTGTAAGTTTTCACTTTAACATACTATTCAACACTTTGCATTTTTCCTTTAATTTGCTACCATGGGCATCTGTCCACATAAGAATGTGTATTCTAATGGCTCTGACTTGACTCCAGGTGTTATTCCCCAGCCTGACAGCTTCCTCTTCTGGCTTCACACCTTTCTCTGCTATTGCTTAGACCCCATACATAGCCACCTTCCCTACTTTCTCACTGGGCACCCCCATCTCCCTCAACATTTTATTACATGGAGCACAACGTTTATTCTCTGTCCAGCAAATCCCTAAGCCTAGATTTGTCTCACCAGCCATCTCATTCCCTCCAGCACCTGTGCCTACACTGTGAAGCCCTGGGGGAAAAGAAACACATTGTTCAGGTTTAATCCACTACAAGTTGATAGTTTTTTGACCGTAAATATATCCTCTTCAGATTTTTTTTCTTTTTTTTAAAGAGATGGAGCCTTGCTCTGTCACCCTGGCTGGAGTGCCATGCCACAATCATAGGTTACTGCAGCCTCAGACTCCTAGACTCAAGTGATCCTCCTATCTCACTCCCCTCAGTGGCTAGGACTAGAGATGCGTACTACCACCTCCAGCTAATTTTTTAATTTTTTTATAGGGACAAGGTCTCACTCTGTTGCCCAGGCTTGTCTTGAACTTTTGACTTCAAGTGATCCTTCTGCCTCAGCCTCCCAAAGCGCTGGAATTACAGACAGATGTGAGCCACCACCTGACCCCTTTCAAATATTCTTTTTTTTTTTTTGAGACAGAGTCTCGCTCTGTAGCCCAGGTTGGAGTGCAGTGGCATGATCTAAGCTCACTGCAACCTCCATCTCCAGGGTTCAAGTGATTATCCTTCCTCAGCCTCCCAAGTAGCTGTAATTACAGGCATGTGCTACAATGCCCAGCTAATATTTGTATTTTTTGCCATGTTGGCCAAGCTGGTCTCAAACTCCCAACCTCAAGTGATCTGCCTGTCTCTCTACCTCCCAAAGTGCTAGGATTACAAGTGTGAGCCACCATGCACTGCCCCCTTTCAAATATTCTAATCTGAAATTTTCTACCCTAAAATTGCCAGTAACTTTTAAAGTTTCCTAAACACAGTAGATTCGAAGGCCTAATGGGATAAAGTCATTGGGGAGGAAGGAACACAAAGTATATGGACATGGGTGGCATTGAGCAGGGCAGGCATGTAACTTGTGAAACACCTCCTACCTCTTGGAATATTTGAAAGATTCCTTTGAATAGTATTGCATTAGTCTTTTAGCAGATGACTGTTTTCGGGTACTCTTATTAAATTTTACAGTGTTCTTAAATGTTCCAGCAGCCTCTCAGCCCCATCTGTCTATTTACTTATGTCTTGGCCTTGAGAAATGATGGGTGGGAAGAACATCAGTAATGTCCTCAGTGAACTGGGAAGACAGCAGGAGTCCTCAGCAAGAAACAGGAAAACCAGCAAAATATTCAAACCCATGGAGAGGTTTGTCGCTTGGGGCAGATTTTGAAGGCAGATTGTAGGACGTCATTGGGCACATTTCTGTTTCTTTGCAAGGACTGTTCCTTGCTCATACACAAGACCCTTTTTTGGGCCTAGTGCTTTTCAGATTTAGTTCTTTGTCCTAGAAGTTGAGGTTAAATAGAATAAAAGGAGAGCTTTAGAATGGAGAAAGATGTGCACCCAACATTTTCCCTGAGTCTCATGGAATGTTTTAGGATCAATATTTGTATTAAAATAAATTCTCTAAGCCCCAAGCTTAAAGGGACAGAGCAGGCACATTTTAAGGCCAACATGTAGGTAAATAGAAACATGGGACTCAGAAGATTTTTTTCCAAGCCAGTTATAAATGTATTGACCAGTGTTTTTCATTTCACTATTGATTCTTTATTTTCAAGGATTTTTATCTTTATATATTTATTTTTTGAGTCTTACTCTGTGGCCTGGCCTGGGCTGGGTCATAGCTCACTGCAGCCTTGAACTCCAAGGCTCAATAAATCCTCTCACCTCAGCCTCCTGAGTAGCTGGGGCTGCAGGTATGCCCACCATGCCCAGGTAATTTTCTTATTTTTTGTAGAGACAGGGTCTCGGTGTGTTGCCCAGGCTGGTCTTGAACCCCTGGACTCAAGCAATCCTCCCGCTTTAGCCACCCAAAGTTCTGGGATTAGAGGTGTGAGCCACTACACCCAGCCTTATCTTATTTTAATGTGCTATTAAAAACAGAGGTAACAAAGAGCAAGAAAATAAAATCCCAGTCTGCTTTGCCATCTTTTATGTTTGACTTCTGTTTAGGTCAGGAAAACAACAGTGCAAGACATTGTGTGTATTGTGTGAAGCAAGAGCCACATTTCACAGGACCATAAAGTCTCATCTCAGATCTAAGCATTGATTTTTATTCACTCAGTTAACACATTTGCTCAATACCTTTCAGTTGCCAGGCAATGTGATGAAATACAGCAGTGAGCAAAACAAAAATCTCTGTTCTAATGGATCTTTTATGCTGATGGGGAGGAGACAAAATAAGTTACCAGAATATATGTTTTAGTTACTGATACAAGAACTATTGAACATAAATCTGGGAAGGTGCATGGGGAATTTCTAATTTTAAATAGGCTTACTGCAAAGGTGAATTGAAACTCTTAAATTTAAAAAGTCTTGCCAAGACGGTGACATTTGAGCAAAAGACCTGATGCAAGTAAGGGAGCGAACCAGGTGAATGTGTGGGGAGGTGTTCTAGCTGCAGAGAGGCCGTGAGGTGTGCAGCTTGAGCAGGTGAGCAAGATAGAGCATAGGAAATGAGCACAGAGAAGTAACAGGACCATGTCATAGAGTGACCCAGAGGCCACTGTGAAGATTGGCCTTCATCTGAGCGAGATGGTGGAGATGGTGAACACTGGAGGGTTTTGAGTAGGCTTTGATTTTACCAGGGTCACTCTGGCTGCCGCACTGAGAATGGACCATGGAGGTGTGAGGGAAGAAGCCAGGAGACCAGTAGTAGGCCTTCTCATCTAAATATGATCAGACTGGGGGCGGGTGGTGGGGTGGTGAAGAGGTCAGAATTTCTGGATCTGACTGTGTTTTGAGGGTGGCAGACAGAATTTGCCAAGGAATGGGATGTGGAATGTAGAGTTTCTGTTTTCTAAGATGTGACAGCCTGTGGGAAGAGCAGTTTTGGGGAATGGGGAAGAGTTAGTTTTGGATGTGGTGAGAGGTGTTTATTAGGTGTCCAAGCAGAGATATTGAATAAACAGCCAAATATATGTGTCTGGAGTTTGGAAGAGCGCTTCATCCTGGGTATACACAGTATATATTTGAGAATCATCAGTGTATAGATGGTATTTACAGCTATGGAATTGAGGAGATCCCCAAGGGAGTAGGTATAGATAAAGAAGACAAGATTCCAGGAGGCACAGGAGGACCAGGAGAGTCTAGCAAGACACTGAGAAGGCGCCACTGGTGAGAAAGAAGGGCAACAAGGAGAATGTGGTCCCTGGAGGCCAAGGTGAGAAAGTGTTTCTAGGAGGAGGGATTGGTTAATTTGTCGCTGGTTGGTCAGGTGAGATGAGGACAGAGGATTGACCTTGAGTTCAGCCATAACATGGGGTCATTGATGAGAAAGAGACATGGTAGAATAGCCGGGTGGAGAGAGAATGGAAAGACCAGTTGCAAGTGGACACATCTACAACTGTCTTGAGGACTTTATTTATTTATTTATTTAGAGAAGGAGTTTCACTCTTGTTGCCCAGGCTGGAGTGCAATGGCACAATCTTGGCTTACCACAACCTCTGCCTCCCAGGTTCAAGTGATTCTCCTGGCTTCAGCCTCCCGAGTAGCTAGGATCATAGGCATGTGCCACCATGCCCGGCTAATTTTTTGTATATTTAGTAGAGACGGGGTTTCTGCATGTTGGTCAGGCTGATCTTGAACTTCTGACCTCGGCTGATCCACCTGCCTTGGCCTCCCAAAGTCCTGGGATTACAGGGGTGAGCCGCCATGCCTGGCCTGAGGACTTTTGTTTTACTGGCAGTGAGAAAAAGCGTGGTAGCTAGCTGGATAGCATGGTTCAAAGAGGACTTTTTTTTTTAGGCAGAGTCTTACTCTGTCATCCAGGCTGGAGTGCAGTGGTGTGATCTCGGCTCACTGCAACCTCCACCTCCCAGGCTTCAGTGATTCTCATGCCTCAGCCTCCTGAGCAGCTGGGATTACAAGCACCTGCCACTATGCCTAGTTAATTTTTGTATTTTTAATAGAGATGGGGTTTCGCCATGTTGGCCCGACTGGTGTCAAACTCCTGAACTTAAGTGATCTGCCTGCCTTGGCCTCCCAAAGTACTGGGATTACAGGTGTGAGCCAAGGCACCTGCCCCAAAGAGGACTTGTGGTAGATCTTTAAGCAAGGTATGTATGTGGATAAGCATGATCAGTAGAGGTGGGAAAAGTGATAATCTAGGAGAGGGAAGAATTGCCATGGTATCCTTGCTCTGGCAAGAAGGGATGGAACCCAGTGTACCAATGGAGAGGTTGGCCTCAGCTCATTTGTCCTTGCTAACTGGAGGGAAGGCGGAGACATGGGGCATGATGCTGCTAGGTAAATGTGGCAATTGCTCCTGATTCCTCAGTGAAGTAGGCAGTATGGCCACCCCACCTGTGAGTGAGGAGGGAGGCGGCGGCCAAGTAGGATCCAGGAGAGCAATGAGCAGACAAGTGTGGCTGCATTAGGGACCCTCCGGCCAGCTGGTGGTTGAAGTAACAGCAGCCAGCGTGCTTACTTGTATATCTCCAGCTGTTTCCAGCCGTGCTGCTATGAGTTGGATTTAACCAGGTTTGTGGTTTTAACAAGTGAGAACCAAAAAAGTGAGAGAAGAGCACAGGATGTGATGACATCCTTGGATGTTATGAAAGGTCTCGATACCATTGTGCTGGAGTTTGAGCTTGCATGGGAGGATGTGAGGCCACAAAAAGAGTAAGAGACAGTGAAAAGACTGTAGGATCTGTCGATTCAAGTGGCATCCAGGGCTTGTTGGAGGTGAGGAACATTTGAGCCAGTGAGTTAGAACGACAGGAGGAGGTGCTTTGACACTGGGAAGCTTGAAACGAAGATAACGGCAGGGACTGCTGTCATTGATAAAGGCAGGGTGGAATGCGACCAGAGGAGCGAGGGCTTTGAAATAGGATGAAGACCAGAGTTGCTGGAGGAGAGGGCAGAAGATCAAAAGGTCAGTGTGCTGAAAGGATTGTTATATAAATGTAATTACCAAGAATCAGGAACAAGGAAGGAGTGTTGGAGTGACAGTGAGCCAGGAGCTGAGGGCCAGTAACCTGGGGCTGGTAGATGACAAGAGCAGGAAGGAGTAGGAGCGGTGTGGTCTGATCACATGGGAGTCAAAGCTAGGGGATTCTGGAGGAGGGAGAATGGTCTGGCCCAGCGCTGGGGCCTGTGAGAATCTCACCACCACCGGCAAGACTCCACTGAGGCAGCATCCCTCTGGGAGAGCCAGATTTCCATCAGAACAAGTTCCAGAAAACATTCTGAGAAGAAGTCAAGGAATAAGAGGGTGTTCTACCAGCATGAGTTTCAGGGCATAGTGGAAGGGTTTAAGCAGTTGGGAGGGGATCCATTTTGGGATTCAAATGTGGGAATGGAAGGATGACATGGAAATCCTGAACTTCTGAAAGTGAATAATATTAAGAGTGGTAAGGGGCATAATGGGATTAGTCCTGCCCATTAGTCCTAATGGGTAGTAGTCCATTCTCACGCTGCTGTGAAGAAATACCCAAGATTGGGTAATTTATAAAGAAAAGCGGTTTAATTGACTCACAGTTCTGCATGG
Source organism: Callithrix jacchus (assembly GCF_049354715.1). Classification (NCBI taxonomy): domain Eukaryota; kingdom Metazoa; phylum Chordata; class Mammalia; order Primates; family Cebidae; genus Callithrix; species Callithrix jacchus. The sequence continues at coordinate 15,216,365 of NC_133502.1, forward strand.
CTAGGAAGGCCTCAGAACAATCATGGCAGAAGGGGAAACAAATATGTCCTTCTTCACATGGTGGCAGAAAAACAGTGCAGGGTGAAGCAGGGAAAGCCCTTTATAAAACCATCAGATCTTGTGAGAACTGACTCGCTATCAAGAGAACAGCATGGGGGGACCGCCCCCATGATCTAATCACCTCCCACAACGCACCTCCCCCAACACGTGGGGGCTACAATTCATATCACAGTTTGAGATGAGATTTGGGTGGGGACACAGAGCCAAACCATATCAGTCCTGATAGTCTCAGACGTAATGGGAGAGAAGTCTTGCCAGGAGTGTGTAACCTTATATGATTTCTCTCAGATACGGACTTTGACATAACTTTTCTGCTGTTTGCTAAAAGCTGGTGGTGAAATACATAACGATAACTGTTATTTAGCACATACCTATTTTCATCAGTCAACATGCTGTTTTGCACACAGATTTTGCACACAGGTTTCCGTATTTAATCTGACAACCCTGCAAAGCAGGTATTACTCCCATTTTACACATAAGTTAACCGAAGCTGAGGCAGGGTTCCACAGCTTTCCCTGGTCTCCTAATAAGATGGAGCTGACTTGCACCCAGGTCTGACTCTAGACTGATAAAGCCTTTGATTTTTGGAATTATTCCAGTTATTCAAATTATTTAAATCCTCACTGAAATAATTGAGGAAAAATTATAATCCTACATTTTTCTGAATAGAAACAGAACAGTGCTGTGCTTGCGTGTTATAAAGGAGAATTTGTTTCCCTTGGGAGCTAAGAATATTTAAAAATCCTTAACGTAAATGAAATACAGTTCCATCCATAACCAAACATGATTTAAAATATTATAAAATTCCCAACTAAACACATTTCAGGGAGAGGCCGTAGGGTGTTGTGCTGAGGAGAATTTTCTCCAGAATTCAACTCGCTTGGCTCAAATCCTGAGTATACCATTGCTCAGTTGTGTGACTTGTTGCTCCAGTTTCTCATCTATAAAAGATGGATAAGGGTTGTTTGGAGGATTACATGAGACTTGATATAAAGTACAGGGACATAGGAAGCACTAAACAGATATTACCTGTTACTGCTTTAAATGTCACCTTAGTCTTACCGTTTCCTTCACAATTGAACACACAGGTGGACTCACCTAATGAGGTGAACACTGGACTGAGGTGTCAGATTTGCCTTTTTGGTGTGATATTGTCTGTCTCTGCTTATTTTTAAGTTTGATGCCTGTGCTCCTGATTTCTTCATGTGTATACTTTTGTTTTTCCATTTTTCACTTTTTAGGGATGAATCTTTAAGGTTCATATAAGGTTTAAAATATCAAATAGTGGCACAGACACAGCTGTGTTGGTAGAAGTAGCGGTGCAGACAGTGAAAGCATTGGCTGACAGGTGGCAGCAGTGGACTGTGCTTTAACATTCACTAGCTGCTTCTCTGCACCTGCTTTAGGGATGTTAAATTCATACATACAGAAGAGTGAGCTGCTCAGAAGTGAACCATGTCATTTTTTACCACCTTATATGATAAAGTTTGAATTTCTTAAAAGACACAATTATGGCTGGCTGTATAGTTGGTAAATTTCAGCCTTCTGGAGTCATGTTTACCCTGATTTTAGACATCTGAATGTCGCTTTTTCTCATATCACATGCTGTTGTTCACTGCTGAATCTCTATCACCAGACCCTTAAGGAGGGCACTTAATATCTATTGATAATTCGAACATGAAAATTTGTCTGCTTATTACTAGAAAGCCATCAACTCCATAATTCCTAAGACATGACCATGGGATATTACTAGGAGAGACTAAAGTTCCATTTTGTTCTACATGGGTTGTTTTCTTTCTCTTCTAGAACTTACGTACACTTAGAAGGTAAGTCGACTGAAATTACCAAAAAAAGAACGTATCAAAGGAAAACTTGATGACAAGTTTTTATAGAAACACAATAGGATTAAAATCTAAATCTGACTGAGCTATGAGGAATTTTAACATGTTTATTACTGGTATCAATGCAGTTAAGTAATTTAATAGAACTAGCACTTTTACTCTATTTGTGATGTTGGTGTGAAGAACCTGGGTATTTTTTCTTAATTTGCTTTTCACTTCTTTTTAATACAGTTTACATTTAATAAGGAGGAGACCTGTAAGCTTGTTTGTACAAAAACATACCATACAGAGAAAGCCGAAGACAAACAAAAGTTAGAATTCTTGAAAAAAAGCATGTTATTGAATTATCAACATCATTGGTAAGGCATGAAGATTTTGGATTTTGGGGTTTATCCTTTTCCATATGAAACCTCTTTGCATTGACTGTATAAATTACTTGACTGACTGTGTAAAATATAGCAAATTAATTGATTTCCTTTTTTGTTACTAGTGGTAGTGACTCTTGAAGATGACAACATCATTTAGATTATCATCTTTTAACTGTGTATAGATTACTGTAATACCTGGCACTTCTTTCAGTACATAGATCTGGTACATACAGTAGTTATTTTTATTTGTATACAGGCATACTTTGGGGATACTGCAGGTTCAGTATCTGCAATAAAGCAGATAGCACAATATATTGCAGCACAGCACTGCAATAAAGCAGATAGCACAATAGTGAGTCATACAAAGTTTTTTGGCTTCTCAGTGCATATAAAGATTATGTTTATACTGCATTTAGTCTATTAAATGTGCAATAACATTATGTCTAAAACAACTCTGTAAGTACCTTAATTAAAAAATACATTAGTGCTAAAAAAAAAAAAAAAAGGCTGACACGAAAACATGAAGCAAACACATGCTGTTGAAAAAATGGGACTGATAGATTTGCTCAATGCATGAATGCCACGTACCTTCAATTTCTAAAAAATACCACATCTGCAAAGCATAATAAAGTGAAGTGCAATGAAACGAAGTATACCTGAATAGTTATTATGCTTTGAGGAAAAGGGCCTGGATCAGTCTTCCGGTGAAATCATTATTTTATACTTGTGGGCTGTGAAAAAAATCACAGGTAGACAAAACTGAACTTTTGTTTGATAAATAGCATCTACTTCAAATAAAACACATTTTGCTTAATCTTTTATTTTGTAAATATAACATTAACAGATTCTGTACCAGTTTATATCAGAATCAAAAGCATTTAAAACTGTCCTGTTTTTCCTTCCAAAGTATTATGTACTTATAGAATATTTAAACATAGAAATTTTTTTTTGTTTTGAGACAGAGTCTCACACTGTTGTCCAGGCTGGAGTGCTGTGCCGTGATCTCGGCTCACTGCAGCCTCCATCTCCCAGGGTCAAGTGCTTGCACCTCAGCCCCCCGAGCAGCTTTGATTACAGTCACCTGCCACCATGCCCAGCTAATTTTTGTATTTTTAGTAGAGACAGGGTTTCACCCTCTTGGCCAGGCTGGTCTCAAACTCCAGACCTCAAGAGATCCACACCCCTGAGCCTCCCAAAGTGCTGAAATTACAGACTTGAGCCATCACACCCAGCCAAACAGAATATTTTAAGAGACTCAAAATCCAACCTTTGATGTATAACCATTGTTATTCTTCTGAGTAATTTTGCTTTGAAATGCCTTTTTTCTATGGGGATCATAGTTTACTATGTTTTGTCTTTTCTAGAAACTGTAAGATGCTTTCAGTGTTGAACGGGACTGTCTTCATGCACTTCCTTTGGGATGTTTGTCCTGTCAGTATATTAGATCACAGGAACCTTGGATCTTAGCTGAGACCTGACCAGGTCCTGTGGACTCACATTCCCTCCTACCTGTTAGTTCTCCTCCTCCTCCACCCCACCCAACCCTCATACACATAGAACCTTGAGTCCTGTGCACAGCCGTGAACGAGTCTGTGATGAGAAGGGTTCATTCTGACTGGCCAAACCTGGGTAATATACCCATCATCCCCATAGGAATGAGTTCCCTGTAGGCTATTGGAGCTCTGCTGGAAGGAAGGAGGCAGTGCTGTTAGAAACCTGCCTCTTATGCTCGTGTCAGTTTCTTTCTCATCTGATCCTCAGTGCAAACAGAAACTTAAAGCCTCCTTCATTTCGCCATTTCTTTGGTTTCTGGTAAATGACCTTTTTTCTCCTAAACTACTATAGGAATACTGCTTATTTGCTAGATCGGTGCATATCAATTATTTATCAATTTGGGATATGTTTACTTATTCATAAGTAATTGAAATTTCCCTTGGTGGGTTTTTTTTTTTTTTTGAATCTTCAAAAAACTGTTTAAGGCTCAGTTCTTATCTTCTCATATTAGCCCTATCCACCTATGTTTACTACAATAGCTGCCAGTTTGTTGACTGAATGACAGAATAACTCTTAAGGTCTATGGGTGATTTTTAGCTCTTTCTTCTACCCTTCGTGCTTAGAATACTATTTAGTCAGCCCCTTGTGGTGGCTCACACCTATAATCCCAGCAGTTTGGAAGGCTGAGGTGGGCAGATCACCTGAGACCAGGAGTTCGAGACCAGCCTGGCCAACATGGTGAAACCCCCATCTCTACTAAAAATACAAAAATTAGCCAGGTGTGATGGTGGGTGCTTGTAATCCTAGCTACTTGGGAGGCTGAGGCAGGAGATCACTTGAACGAAAGAATACTGTTTAGTCTTGCTCCCGAAGGTAACAGAAATCGTTCTTTAGTAGCCTCCTCACAGGAAAATACTTAGATATGTTTTTAACTAATTTATGATATAGTTAACAGATTTTGTTATGATGTCAAGATGCTTAATAACAAGAACGAATAAATAATTTAAAATAGTGAACATAGTAAAAGCATTTGATAGTAAAATTTACTGAATGATTTGAAATCAGTATATCAATTGCAAACTTAGTGTGCTAAAAAAAAAAAGTAACCTGGGAAAGTGCTGGTAAATAGTAATTTTGTAGTTGAGTCAGAAAAGTTGATGATTTTAAGTGTAACCCTTAAATCAGTTCAGTATACTTTTGAAAAATGTTGATTCACATTGATAAATTTCTTGAAACCATTATTTGAGTATATTCTTTTCATGACCTATTTCAGAAAGATTTTACTATATAACTTGATTTTAAGCATAGACAGTAGAGTTGACAGATAAAACATCATATACCCATGGGAATTTATAGTATTCTGTTACAGAGTTTTATTGTGAATGCAGCACGTTTTATTTTATACTAGGCACTTAGGCATACTGGGGAGAGCTTACTCATTTTCTAAATCATGAAGCAATATATGCCTATGAAAAGACACAAGCAGTACAAGAAAATATTAAGTAGAAGTAAGTCTTCGGCCACTCACAGCTTCATTTCTATTCTCCAGAGCTAACAATATTATTTGTCATGGATATTTCTAGATTTTCTATGCATATGGAGGTATAGAAAAGGGTATGTCCCTTTTAAAAAATCATGCAACTAAAATGTTATTGTATACATTATTCTGCAGCTTGCTCATTTTAAGAGAATATGGACTTTTTCAGGTCAGGTAACATTGTAAATCTATAACCTCCTCTGTCTTTTTCAGAATTTCATAATTCACTGCATGAATGAATCATAATTTCTTCCCCATGACATTGGAACCGTGCTCTAATTTACTGTTCTCTATAAAGAACAGTTAATAATAGTTTACTTCCATTTTGTTTTTTGTTTTTTGGTTGTTTTTTGAGACGGAGTCTTACTCTGTTGCCCACGCTGGAGTGTAATGGCACGGTCTTGGCTCACTACAACCTCCTCCTCCCTGGTTCAAGCAATTCTTCTGCCTCAGCCTCCCGAGTAGCTGGGATTACAGGTGCCCACCACCATACCTGGCTAATTTTTTTTTTTTTTTTGTATTTTTAGGTGAGATGGGGTTTCACCATATTGGTCAGGCTGGTCTGGAACTCCTGACCTCATGATCTGCCCTCCTCAGCCTCCCAAAGTACTGGGATTACAGGCATAAGCTACCATGCCTGGCCTAGTTTCTTATATAAGTTGACAAAAACTTTTTATTCTTAATTGGGGCTTTAGTCAATTAATTTGAGGATCTTTTTGTCTTGCTCTGTCAGTAGCTGCTAAGCTACTTCGTGATTCTTGAAACTACTGCTTTGATGCCAGCACCAGACACTTAAACTCTCTTCACATGTGCTCTGTGTGGTTTGTGATCCTACATCTTGCCTGAATTTCCAAATCTTGATGACTTTTTTTTAAGTGAAAGTATAATTAACTAGTTATCAGAGTACTTAACATTTTTTAGTATGATAGAACCACTGGACTATAGCTTATTTAATTAGAAAGGGGTCTTGAAGATACTTCAGTGAGTTCCAATCCCAGATCCCACCAAGTTAGCAAAGGAGAAAGATATGCTATTTTCAAAAATTCAAAATCCTAATGAATAGTATAAATGTACTCATGTTAAAACTATATAGAAATGCCAACTTGTTAAATGCTAACTTTCTTTGCTTTGAAATAATTTTCTGAAAATGCTCATAATTTTCTGAGCATTGTGACAATATAGGTGACTCTGATTAGAAACTTTTTGAATTAATTTATTAGAAAAACAAGTTATTAATAAATGAAGCTTGATTGGTAAAATTGTTTCAAATGGAGTCCTTAGAGGGCAGAGGGAAGTAAAGGAAAGGAGTTCTTTATGGTAAAAGGTTGAGAGTCATTCAGCCATTATCCTTGTGAGTCTTCTTTCTGTATTTACTCAGTCAGATTGGAAATAAGAGTTTTAATTTTTGCTGATTTTAGAAATTTAAATAACTTAGGAAGACAGTAATTGAAAATTATATTCTTTGGCCAGGCATGGTAGCTCATACCTGTAATCCCAGTACTTTGGGAGACCAGGGTATGAGGACCACTTGAGCCCAGGAGTTCGAGACCAGTTCTGGCAACACAGTGAGATCCCAGGTCTACAAAAAATTTTAAAAATTAGCCGGGTGTGATGGCATGTACCTGTAGTCCCAACTACTTGGGAGGCAGAGATGGGAGGATCACTTGAGCCTGAGAGGTGGAGGCTGCAGAGAGCCGTGATAACACTACTGCATTCCAGCCTGAGTGACAGAGCAAAACCCTGTCTCGGGAAAAAAAAAGATATTTAAGTTTTCTTAAATTTATTCAAAAAGATTTTTTTTTTAATGCTTCCTATTACCAGAAACAGCTATTATGCTAAGGTAGCATATAAATGATACTCTTAGGATGTTGGCTTTTATAAAACCTAAATTGCCCCTTAATTCCTCATTTTGTAACTAGCACTTATGTAGTACTTTCCCTCCAATATGGTAGCATGAAGATACTGTATATTGATAGTATATATTCATTAATTGAAGTTCGTCTTGTATCTAAAAAATTAAAGCAGTTAACTGATTCTTTAAGCTTCCAGAAAATTCGAATTATTTATTTTATGTAACAGTGCATTTATGCTTCTAATATTTTACTGGAACTACTAGCCTGCTGATTATAATAATAAGCAGTTTAATAGTATAGGTGATTCTAAAATTTCATACACTGGGTACTATTAAATAGCATTTAAAGGTAAGGAGACATGTTTTATTAGGTCATTAAGGTACACCTTGGGTGAATGTAGAATCATAATTTTACTTCCTAAGGCACAAATTAATTAACAAATAAAACATGCCCTGGAGTGTCATCTTATGACTGTAATATAGCTGGCATATTTTGAGTAGTCTTTTTATGTGTATCCCACAGTGTACTCTGGGCACAGGGGGCCACATGCTCGGACTGTAATGTAGTTATACGATTACCACAGAACTTTATTTTCTGCTTTTCTTTTTTAAGTCCTTTTTCACTATAGAACTTGAAAGATTTGGTTCACTAGCTTTGTAGCGATATTGCTTGTAGAAATAATTTGGATTTATAGTTTTCACAGAGTTTTTTGTATAACTTTCACTCTTCCTGGCCCTTTAGTTTAATATTTTCCTATATCTTGCAATTATGTTAATTTCCTTTTTTATTCAATTACCCGAATAATAAGAGACCTTTCCTTCTTTACTATTCAATAAACTGTTCCTGAGGAACTAGATATGTTGCTTTATATACCTATTTAGAGCTTTGACTGTTCTGCTAAAGGTAAATTACATTGAAGTGTCTAAATAGTATTGTTAAATTAGCAATTACAATAAATTACTTTATAAAACTCTTTACTACATACCATTTATCCTTTCAAAACAGCTATAAAGGTTTATTTTCCCTTTTTTTAAGGCTAGTCAGAGTAGCAAAGGAGCAAAGAAATCTGTACCGGGTTGTGATCAATTAGTTGTAAACATCACTGCACTTGGACCAGCCTATAGTTTTTTTCTATCACTACAGTGTATCAGATACTGCATATTGTTATTACTTATGAATACCACATTTTATTAAAATTGTTTGTGGTTTTTGGAATCTTAAAGCATTTATTTAGACATTGAAATTTTACAAAGTGATGATACTGATTTGGGCAGTAATTCTTAGTCATGTGTGGTGGGTTCTTTTCTAACTTTTCTTTCCGTATGTAGGATTGTGGATAATATGCCTGTAACATGGTGTTATGATGTTGAAGATGGTCAGAGGTTCTGTAATCCTGGATTTCCTATTGGCTGTTACATTACAGATAAAGGTCATGCAAAAGATGCCTGTGTTATTAATGTAAGTTAATGATAAACTGTTTGCTGCTTTTTAAAATATGGCTTTTTATAGAATTCAGTCTTTACCCAGACAAAAATTGTCATATTTGTTGAATTAGTATAGTTCAGATGTTCTGAAGTACAACCACTTTGATCATAAACTTAGAGCAGATTAATAATGCATAAGTTGAGTTTTAGAGTTGGAATAATTCACATTCAGTTTAACATTTACTAAGAGTGTCTGTTGTATGTTAAATGCTATGCTAAGGTCTAGAACTTTGTTCTAACTCTCACAAGTATTATATTTTGCAAAATGTACATAGTAGAGTGTCAAAAAAGACTTCATTATAAGTTCACTAAATTTGTATTGCAGAAGTCAGATATTATACCCTTTTTAAGACCTATCTGCCTTTGAGGCCATTCTTTTGTATTTAAAAATAGAGTTATCAAACAGTGACATTATTATGGAAGGTAGTTAGAACTAGGTGGGGATATATATATTAAAATAAATTTTGAGTAATCAAATCAACCTGATTTAAATCTCTTAATGGATCTGATCCAATGGAAGTTAACATGAGCTTGATCATGAAACTGATTATGTCAGTTAATGCTTTTGTGAGTGCTGACCAGAGACATTTGAATAATTTAGGTTATGTGTTTAGTCCAAATTTACAAGCTTCCAGGGAGGAAAAGTGTTTAAATGTATAAGCTTTAGTATGCTTGTAATATTTTAAATTTTGCTTTGTTTCATTTTAAATAAAAGGCTAGAAAATACTAGATTAGTGTTTTTTTAATTGGTACTTACTAAATTTTATGTAAAAATTAATAAGAAGCATATAACGTCCCCAATTAATTTTTGGCTTAAAAAAAAGTTTAAGTATAAAATTGAAACTTGATTAAAATTCCGTCCAAACTTAAATTTTCATACCTGTGGTAGCCCATTTTAAAGTGTTGTGTTTTGACTCTTGTGTGGTCAATTTTCTACCTTTAACTTTTAAGTTCTGTTCCGCAGTCAGAATTCCATGAAAGAGATACGTTTTACATCTTCAACCATGTTGACATCAAAATATACTATCATGTTGTTGAAACTGGGTCCATGGGAGCAAGATTAGTGGCTGCTAAACTTGAACCAAAAAGGTAAATAAGTATAAGTGAAATTTAGACCCAAAAAATGAGTATTTGGGGCCCAATTAACTTATTCTTTAATCAGTATTACGGCATTTCAGGATTGATTTTACTGTAACTCCCTTTGGCATGATTTGTTACTGAGTTATGGGTTGTCCAGAGAAACCAAACCAATAATTATTTTCCTGTCATGGTAAGCGGTCAAGCCAAGGTGGCTTTGTGTTTTGTTTTTCAGTCAGGAAATTTTGACAGCTTTTCCACTTGACAGTGGGGAAGGAGAAGTTGTGTGGCTGGGACGGTGTTCCCCTTCATAGTGGAAAGAACATTGCCTCTGATATCTGCAGCTTTTCTCTGGTCAGAGGCCCAAATGACCAGAAAGTCCTGTGATTTCTCAAGCCCCTATGTAGTATTAGATGCCAGTGTGAAATACCAGCCATTGAACGAGATCTCTTCAAGTTACTTATTATTTTTTATCATGAACATACATATCAGTTATTTATGTGATCCTTTTTTTATTCAGTATTTTTTTCCCCATGACCTTTTCTACCATTGAATTTGCCTTTTTCTCATGCACTGATGGTAAAAAAAAAAAAAAAAAAATACATGCCACGACAAGGTGGCAGTTACTTTAAACTCCATCAGTATTGGTTGTTTTTTTGTTTTGTTTTTTAATAAGATTATTTAGCCAGGCATGGTGGCTTACACCTGTGATCTCAACACTTTGGGGAGGCCAAGGCAGGAGGATCGCTTGAGGTCAGGTGTTCAACATACTGAGACCTTGTCTGTACTGAAAATAAATCAGCTGGGCATTGTGGCACATGCCTATAGGAGGCTGAAGTAGTAGAATCACTTGAACCCAGTAGTTGCAAGCTGCAATGAGCTGAGATCACACCACTGCATGCCAGCCTGGGCACAGAGCAAGACCTTGTCTCAAAAAAAAAAAAAAAAAAGGCCAGGCATGATGTCTCATGCTGTAATCCGAGCACTTTGAGAGGCTGAGCCCAGGAGTTCAAGACCAGCCTGTGCAACGTAGCAAGACCCTGTCTCTACAAAAACAAAAAATTAGCTGGGCATGGGTGTGGTGGCATATGCCAGTAGTCCCATCCACTTGGCAGACTGAATTGGGAGGATCACTTGAACTCAGGAGTTTGAGGCTGCAGTGAGCTGCGATGGCACCACCGCACTCAGGCCTGGGTAAGAAAGTAAGACCCTGTCTCAAAAAGAAAAAAAAAATTATTTAAATGTTCTTCAAATATAGTGTTTTCAAAAATATGCTTATAATTTTGTTCACATACTTGTATTTATATGAAGTAAATATTTATGCTTTTAAATGTGACATAAACAGTTTCACCTTTGTCAGCAGCATTTTAAAATATGTACAAAATCTCTAACCTTTACTACCCCATTTTTTTAAAAATTGTACGTTATCAGCATCTTGCCAAAATGTTTCTTCCCACAGCTTCAAACATACCCATATAGATAAACCAGACTGCTCAGGGACCCCCATGGACATAAGCAACAAGGCTTCTGGGGAGATAAAAATTGCCTATACTTACTCTGTTAGCTTCCAGGTGAGTCTGTTGTTATCTTTAGTATAACTCCAAAATTGATTTTAAATTTGTTCTACTTAAACTAATGAAAATGTTAATAATTGTGCTTGTCAAATAAAGAAGCTATTAATAAGCTGATTTTTAGGATAATTTGTAGTGTACTAAGCAACATAGTCACTCCTGAAACTAAGTCTTAGTGGCCGGCACGGTGGCTCATGCCTGTAATCCCAGCACTGTGGGAGGCTGAGGCAGGTGGATCACGAGGTCAGGAGTTCAAGACCAACCTGACCAACATGGTAAAACCTGTCTCTACTAAAACTACAAAAATTAGCTGGGCGTGGTGGCACCTATAATCCCAGCTACTCAGGAGGCCGAGGCTGGAGAATCACTTGAACCTGGGAGGCGGAAGTTGCAGTGAGCCGAGATCACACCACAGCACTCCAGCCTGGGCGACAGAGTTAGACTCCAACTCAAAAACAAAAATAAGAACTAAATGTTAGTTTAAATGGGAATATAGAGGAAATTGGAGATTTGAGCCTGATTGAGTGTTAAGCATAAGAGATACATGTAAGACAAAAGTAGAAAATAGGCAAAGAGGACAGGATGGAAATGCCAAAGATACATTCAGAAAGCATTTGAGAAATCAACACCATACTTCAAAGGATTTAAGTATGAACTTTAAATGGAGAGTTTCCAATTGGTAGATTGTTTAGAAAATTGAAGGGACTTAACGAAGTTTCTTAAAATGCAAATTCATTGTTATGAGAATCTTAGTGTTCCACCTCTATTTATTCATCATTTTTAAAATCAGAATTTAAGTATGAACTTTAAATGAAAAGTTTCCTTTTGGGAGATTGTCTTAAAAAACTAAAGGGAATGTTTTCATTAATGAAGTTTCTTAAAATGCAAGTTCATCATTATGAGAATTGTAGGCAGTGTTCCACATCTATTTTTTAAAAACTTTTGGCAATCCAATATAGTTGTGATCTTTAATATCCCTATATAATATTTCATTTTGCAAACCTAGTACAGTAAACAGTATGTATTTCTCGATGTTAAGAGCTCAATGTGCATGGGATGACTGGTCTGATTAGCTGTTCCAGGCATAAAGAAAATCATAATTATTCCATTTCATTTCACTGTTTTTTTTTTTTAAACAAAAAGCTACATAGAGCTCTAAATTTTGACATCTAAACTAAACATCTAGTTATAATTTAAAGCAATACTTTTAGTAGGTATTACTAGGATTTTTTCTTTCTGCATGATCTTACTCTGATTTCCGCTAGACTCTAGTTCATCTGAAACTCTGAATCTCAGGACTAACCAAAGTTGTGATAATTTAGAAATTGCAATTGTTGACTCAATGGAAGGGCAAGCTTTGAATGGGATTTTGTTGTTGTTGTTGTTCTTAATGTGTTGTCAGCAGATGTTTACTTAAAGAGATTTTTTTTATCTCCTCTAGGAAGATAAAAATATCCGATGGGCATCTAGATGGGACTATATTCTGGAGTCTATGCCGCATACCCACATTCAGTGGTTTAGGTAAGATTACAGAGTTAGCCTGCTTTTTGTTTTCTGCTTTTCTACCCTGTGTCCCTCTGAACATCTCATTTACTGTCAGATCCTCTCTACTTTATTCAAAATTCTGGCCTTGAGTTCAAATCCTGGCTTTCAGTTGCTGATTGTGAGTCACAGCAGGTCCCTTAATTTCTCAGCATCTGTTCTTTTATCTAGAAATACCCACCTCATAGGATTGTTGTGAGGATTAAAGAACATAATGGGACAGAGCATTTGAGGACATTGCCTGGCATGTAAGAGTGTTCGGAAACAGAGCTGCTGGTGTTGCTGTGACTTTATTATTATCCCCTTCAAACGTGATTCAAAACTTTTATCTAGAAAGCCGTGCATGTTGCCCTAACCCTCCTTTTCCTATTGCTGTCTCATCTTTTTGACACTCACTCATTTACTGAGTAGTTGTTCTTCAGTAAATTTCTTGAGGGCACAAGCCAGTCCTTTGTTGTGGCAGTGATTTGGGCACAGTAGTTATTTCATAATATTGACCATGTACCAAGAAATTCTAGTTCTAAACAGACTATGAAACTGCATTATGATAAGTATATAATGTTATTTATCTGTCTACTTGAGGGAAACATGAAAGAACACAGTTCGTTGAATTTGTGGATTTTAGGTAGTTTTCGTTTTGAGATTTTGATTAAGGCTGTTTTAATGTTACTCAGTAAAGAGTTTTTAAAAGAGTTTTACAGTTCCTAGGATTAAGCTACAGAGTAATCGTGATGTGCTTATTTCTACAGCATTATGAATTCCCTGGTCATTGTCCTCTTCTTATCTGGAATGGTTGCTATGATCATGTTACGGACACTGCACAAAGACATTGCCAGATATAATCAGATGGATTCTACGGTAAGTAGAAACATTTTAACTAGTCTTTAGCCTGTCAAGGACACTGTTTATTGTTATTTTGGGAAAAGGTGAAATAATAGCTTAGAATCTGCTTTTAAAACATTCTTCTAAAAAAAGAAATTCTTCTCAAAAGTTATCTTGAATTTACATTTTCAAATAAGAAAGCAATATTTAAGAATTGATATTCTTGGCCGGGCGTGGTGGCTCATACCTGTAATCCCAGCACTTTGGGAGGCCAAGGTGGGCTGATCACCTGAGGTCAGGAGTTCAAGACCAGCCTGGCCAACATGGCAAAACCCTGTCTCTACTAAAAATCACAAAAATTAGCCAGGCGTGATGGCAGGTACTTGTAGTCCCAGCTACTCAGGAGGCTGAGGCAGGAGAATTGCTTGACACAGGAGGCAGAGGTTGCAGTGAGCTGAGATCATGCCACTGCACTCCAGCCTGGGTGACAGACAGAGCAAGACTGTCTCCAAAAAAAAAAAGAATTGATATGCTCTAGAAATGGAGTCAGCACCAGAGCTGACCTGCTCACAGCCTCCTCGTCGGAATTGACTGGTGCAGTGTGGGGTGTAGTTGCACAGTTACAACTCTGTTAGGATTCTCCATCCCTGACACATACCCAGATTGTGAAACCACAAGGTTGAATGGAGTAACTCCTGAGCAACTTTTACTTGCGTGTTTAATTTTTTTTAACTTATTTTAACAAATTTGTATCATTTCTACCTTTTGGTATATTCAGAATAATTGCACGTCCCAGCCTCTATAGTCTCAAATTTTTTAAGTTACAAAATGTTATACATTTTCTACTCTTCATAGAAGCATAATAAAAGAATTTTCACAAGAATCACAGTAATTTGGAATGAATGCAAACTCAGGTTTTTATTATATTCTCTTCCCCTAGCTTCTTAAGCCTCCTCTCCCCCGACCTGTCACCTGTTCTAATTGGGAAAGATATATATGGATATTTATAAGCTTTTAACATTTGTGGTCTATACCCTCTTTCCTATGATTTTTATTTATTTTTGTGTCTTAATGTATTAAAGTAATTTTAAAATAGTCTGCTCATAATTGGCTATTCCAAATAATTGCTGTTAATGGAGTTTTGTCTTAATTTGCACAGCTTCACCCTGTGGCACACGGGCCAGTGATGACCCTGCTTCCACTCCTGTCCTACTTCCCATCTTTCAGCACAGCAGTCAGAGCAAAACTGCTCAAACAGAAATGAGATCATTTCACTCCAGAGCACAGCCCTCCAGGGACTTCCTATTCACTCGGAGCCAGAGTCAGGGGCTTTACAGTGGCCTCTAAGGCCCCATGTTACCTCAGCATTCTGCTTCACCTATGCCATCTACCTTGATGTTCCTCAGACGGGGAAGACACAGGTTCCCACCCCAGAGCCTTCACACTCACTGTTTTATCTGCTTAGAATGTCCATCGCTCATTTACATGACTAGTTCCCTTACCTCCCTCCAGTCTTTACGAAATGTGATCTTCCCATTGAGCCCCTCCAAGCCATTCCATTTAAGTTACATCCTATCCTGCACATACCCATACATCCTGTTTTTTTGTGTAGTGCTTATTACCATCTAATGTACAGTATACTTTCCTGACTTGTTTATTGTCTTTGCAATGAGAACATGTACTCCTGAGAGTAGGGATTTTTCTGTTACACTCACTGTGGTATCTGGTGTTTTAAACAGAGCCAAGCTTATAGTTGGTTATCCTCTGGGGGGAAAAAGTCTCCCACATTTAGATTCACAGGATTCTTCTATTCTAAGGGCAATAAAATATGAAGGTCTAGTCAGAAATTCACAAAATTTACAGTAAAGGACAGATTTAGATCTCTAGAGATTCCAGACACTGGTACTCATTGCAGATAAAATATATGAAAAAGTAACAGCTCAGAATTTTTCAGACTAGATGAAAAGCAAAAATCCATAGATACAATAAAAAGAAATCCACATCTACATCAATTGTGACAAAACCATAGAACCTTATAGAGAGGAGAGTATCTTAGAATCAGCCCAGGGAAAAAAGACTCAGCATCTACCAAGGAAAAACAATTAGATTGACGATGGAAGCACCAAGACTAAATATCATTAAATTGGTGAGAAAATTAACTATTTACGTAGAATTGTGTATACAGAGAAGTCATCTTTCAAAAATGAAGATGAGGCCAGGTACGGTGGCTCACACCTATAATCCCAACATTTCGTGAGGCCAAGGTGAGAGAATTACTTGAGCTCAGGAGTTCAAGACAAGCTTGGGCAACATAGGGAGACCCCATCTCTACAAAAAAATTTAAAAATAAAGAATTCACTGGACATGGTGATGGCTCACGCCTGTGGGTCTAACTACTCGGAAGCTAAGATGGGAGGATCACTTGGGCCCAGGAGGTCAAGGATGCAGTGAGTTGTGGTCGCACCACTGCACTCTAGCATGGGCAACAGAGACCCTGTCTCAAAATTTTAAAAAAATAAAAATAAGAAGAATGAAGGTGAGGTGTTCATCTTTTACAGATGAACAGAAGCAGTTGACTATAAGCTGATCTTCATGGAAAGTATTTATAGAAAACTTGAGCAGATAATAAATAGAGTGACTCCTAAAGGGAGATTTAGAAAGATTGGTGAACAAAGAAATTCCAGGTAAATGTTTTCTGTGTATAGTAAGTCTAAATGTAGAGGTTAACAAATGTATATCAACAGGAGAAAAACAGATGCTTTATTGAATGGTATTGGGATAAAGTGGTGGTCACCTGGGGGAGAAAAGGTAAATTCCAACTTTATTACTTAAAATAATGATTTACATGAAAAGCAATCTATCAAACACTAGAAGAACATATGTGAAGTTACGTTTAAATCTTAGCGAAAAGTAGAATTTTATAAGTATCACAGAGAGACAAAAGCCATAAAAGAAATGATTGTTCTGTGATTATTGTTTGTTCACCTGGTACATTGGGAGAAATTTACATGTTTGATATAAGTCTGTGTTGGGGAATTGAGGACATGAGGATGTAAAGTGATGTAACCTTTAGCGAACAATTCAGCAATACTTGTCTTAGTTTACAATATAAATTGACCCAAAAATTTCATTTGTAGAAATTAATGAATGCAGAAGATTTTTTTTTAACAATAAGCATCTTGTTTTTTATAAATAGCAGAAGGATATAGACAACCCAAATATCTGTCAATAGGTGACCAATTTTGTAAATTATAGAATATCCATATTGTAAAATACTATGTAATCACTAAAAAGAATGAGGTAACCATATATACAAAGAGAAGCACCTTCATGATGTCATTAGACTAAAAAAGCAAGATATAAAACAATGTGTATAATATGCAACCGATTTTGTGGAAAAAAAAAAAGAATGAGAAAATCTATTCATGCATTGCTTATATATAGGTAGAATATCTCCGCAAGAATAACAAGAACCTAGCCACGTTCGTTTGCAGCAGAACAGGGAACTTAGTTTTCACTTACACCCTTTGACATTTTTAGTGCCTACTTAATAAAAAGTGATCAGAAATGGCCCCCTGTTAATACTACCCCACCTAAAAGAAGAGATTCATGTTTTCCTACCCTACTTTTTAAAGAGACATTCACAAATCTAAAGAAAGCATAGTGCCCACACCCTAGTCCAACACTTAATAAACTCAGGTTCAATCTTGTTTCCATCTGTGGAATTCCACCTATGCCCACCAGGTTTTTTGAAGCCAATCCCAGATATAATTTTAATTCACTTAGAGCCTACATACTTCTAATAATGCTTCAACTTTGCACATTCCTTGCAAATGACCAAGCGGAGTCTAATTCCCAAGTATAGGAAAGTATTTTGTACCAAGGGGAGGTAAATATTTTGATTTTTGCTATTGCCTTAAAAGTTAGACATTTTATTTATTTATTTATTATTTATTTTTGAGACAGGGTCTCACTCTGTCGTCCAGATTAGAATGCCGTGGTGCAATCTTGGTTCACCACAACCTCCACCTCCCTGGCTCAAGTAATTGTCCTGCCTCAGTCTCCCAAGTAGCTAGGATTACAGGCGCATGCCACTACCGTCCAGCTAATTTCTGTATTTTTAGTAGAGATGGGGATTCACCATGTTGGCCAAGCTAGTCTTGAATTCCTGACTTCAAATGATCTACCCATCTCAGCCTCCCAAAGTGCTGGGATTATAGGCATGAGCCACTGCTCCCAGCCTAGATATTTTAAAAGCAGCATTAATGCCTCTGTACAGTTTTCCACATTTCAAATTTTAGTTGATTTATATTTACTTAAAAATGTAAATTTAATATATTAGCAATAGCATTGTCTACTGCTTGAAAAGGCAGTAGTTTGAATAGGGATTCGGGGGAGGGATGCCAATGTACCCTTGAGGGAATGTTGACAGAGGAAGCTGAACAAGCAGAGGCCAGATTCCAAAGATGTTGTAAGCTGTACATTTTGAAGGTCATTGAGAAGCTGTTGAAGAATTTTAAACTGCAATGATATGGCCAGATACATGTTTTAAGAAAATTACTTTGAATATTATGTTGAGAATCGTCCAGTGCAGAGCAAAATTGGAGCTATAGAGACCAGTCAGGAGGCTGTTACAGAATTCCCAGAGACCAAGGAAGGTCTCTGAGCAGGGAGGAAGGAGCTGAGTGGACAGATAAATATGGAGGATGTTTGGGAGGTGGGATGGCGCTCATTGACTAGTTAGCGGTGGAGAGTGTAGAAGCTGAAGAAAAGTCAGTGAATGACCCCGGGTTTCTGGCTCAAACCACCAGAATGATCCCTCTGGCTGCTGTATTGAGGATCAACTGAATAGTGGCAAGGGCAGGAACAGACACGTTTAGTGTATATTCAGTAGTCAGGTAAGATGGGCTGACTTGAACCAGGAGGGTGGTGGACATCCTATGGATATATTTTGGTGGCAGAGCCATAACATTTGTTAAAAGGTTGTGTGCAAGGTAGGAAAAGAAGAGAAAAATTATGGATGACTCCGGGGCTTGGGGGGACTGAGCAGCTGGAAGGATGGAGTTTTTATCTGCTGAAGGAATCTGTAGGAAGAGCAGATTTAGGTGGGGAAAGAGAATCAATAATCTGTTCAGTTATGGATAATTCCGTTCAAGATATATATTAAACAACCAAGTGAAGCTGGTAATTAGGTACTTGTGTGTGTCTGGAGATCAGGGCTGCAGTTTGTGCTGATGACACAAACTTATTAATATGTTTACAGCCATGTTTACTGTATTAGCAGAGTAGCTATAATATGAGAGCTAATGCCTGCCATTTGCTTGTTGTGGAGATTATTCAAAGTAGGTTGAAGAGGATAGAGTGTGACTAAAAATTGTCATCAAGTTGGATCACAAAGCTTGACTTAGAGTAGAACTAGGTAGCAATCACATTGTCTTTATAAAATTTCTCAGTAACTATATTTGTAGACCGTAATGTCATAAATTCAAGAAACTGACATACAAGACAATTCAACAAAGCCATATAAAGCTCCATGAGTCAAGCTCTGTTCTTCAAAATTGAAATAGATACTAACATTTGTAAGTTAAAAAAAACAACAGTTTTTTCTGCAACAGCATATTCACCAGTGAAAAAACTGCCTGTGGTTGTCTTGTTAATACCATAAGAAAATTGAACTGATTTCATTCCCCTTTTAAGGAGGATGCCCAGGAAGAATTTGGCTGGAAACTAGTTCATGGTGATATATTCCGTCCTCCAAGAAAAGGGATGCTGCTATCAGTCTTCCTAGGATCTGGGACACAGATTTTAATTATGACCTTTGTGACTCTATGTAAGTGTTAACTGAAAACTTTAAAGTAGAAAATACTTTCTACATATAGTAATTGTTTAAAAACCAGTTTTTCTAAGTGAGTAGGTAGGCTGGATTATTTCTGAGAGTCTTTTAGTTCTCAAAATCTGGGTGCTTTGGCTCTAAATGACTTGGGGCAGGGTTAGCCGCACCTGAAGACTGATTCTTGGTCTGTCTCTTCAGCTCTTCAGAGACAAGCCTTTGTCAGGAAGCACTGGGCTGGAGGTGAACAGGTCCTTAATACCTCAGCATCTGAGTCTAAACAGCCCAGAACCAGGACCACTTGGGGTCTCTATTACCCAGCCTTCATGGGCAGGCACTGTCTGGCTAGGGTTCCAAGATATTCTTGGCTTCCACAGAGGGAGGAGGTGGGAAGAGGGGATGGGGCAGGAAGCACTTCGTAGACCTTTCTCATCTGGGGAGGACTGAGGAAGCAGGAGCTCTCTTTCTCTAGAGAAAGCCAATGTGTAGGAAAGACCTTCTTCCATAAAAAGGGCCTCTTCTTTGAGCTGCCTCAACAACTTCAGAAATTGTATTTAAATTTTTGCCAACTAGGACAATCTTTTTTTTTTTTTTTTTAATAGATGTTCCTTAGAGGTATTGATAGCCACGGGAGTGGTTCTGAGATGACCTCTGGGTATATGTTAATTCCATTGTCTTTCAGTTTTTTTAATTGGAAGAGAAAAAAAAATGTTTATGAATAGAATTTTCTAAATTTACCTTTATTTAATGTATTTTTACTTTGTAGTAACAAATGAATATTACTAGGAGAATTCAGAAACGGACCTTTAATAAGTTTTTAGTAAATATTTGTTTTTATTTTGATTGCATGTTAAATATATACTACTCTAGTGATTTTTTGTTAGTGAAGTTCATCTAAATTTTTTGGATGAAATTAATTATATAAATGCTTTGCAAAGCGGAGTATCATTTCCAAATGTCTGGCGCTGAATAAGTTTGGAAACCACTGACTCACACCTTCAGGCTCAATTTGAAGACCAACTAGAACATCTTTTTTTAAATCTACTAACAACTTAAGGAGATACAACTTTGATAGGTGGAGCTAGAATTTGTAAGTATGTCATACTAAAGAGAAGTACGTCATGCTAAAGAGGGTAGGTCAGGAAAAAGCATCTTAAAAAAGGTTTGGACAGAGGGTAGTGTGAAGGCACTGAATGCCAGAGAACCAAACTAGACTTAGAGCAGAATGAATGCTTGAAGATAAACTGCTTTCCAATCTTACAAACAGCTCTCTTCCACCACGGTCTGGTCTTTATTGGGGTCAGCCAGAAAAGTGAACTTTTAAGGAAAGAAAGTTTCATTTCAGAGAGCATAGGCTAGAATATGATGGGAATCATTTTCCTTAAGTCCTCAAAGAGGAACTTTTGCTGAAGGGCAATCCATTTTTCAGGCAGGGGAGGAGAAGAGGGTTGCATCTTAGCTGAAGTCTGAGTACATCTTCTAAAGCTACCCTGATGTGTTTCCTGCTGATCGTGATTCTGGTGCTTTGGTCAGAGATGTGTGTGTGTGCTTGGTCATGCACGTTTTGGGGGAAACAGTAGGGATTTTCTTGCTGCTGGGATTAGAAAGCCATCTGAAACTCTTCTCAGCAGTATCCTACTCACCTTGGGATTCTGAGCACCTTATAACTTCTGAGCCCCAACTTAAAGCTGGGAATCTCTGAATATAATAAAAGCATTTTTATTCTCATTAGTAGGAAGGCTTATAGAGAGAAGAGCAAACAAAGCTAACCACATGAATAAGGTAGGGCCAGGGTTTCCCCACATCGCTGACCAGGTCCTTCAGTGATTTGTGAAAAGCTAATGGCCCTATAAAATCTTTCACCCTCATTTGTTCTTTGATTAGATTCTGTGTATCTCTTAGTTTGAATGTTGTAAGGTTGGTTTTTTGTTGTTTTTTTGTTTGTTTTTTTACCCCCAGAGGACCCTCTATTTTTCAATGAAAGTGGGAATATTTCGTGTGGGAACATTATAATTTATATATATATATTATTATTTTTTTTTTTTTGAGACGGGAGTTTTGCTCTTGTTACCCAGGCTGGAGTGCAATGGCGCGATCTCGGCTCACCGCAACCTCTGCCTCCTGGGTTCAGGCAATTCTCCTGCCTCAACCTCCTGAGTAGCTGGGATTACAGGCACGTGCCACCGTGCCCAGCTAATTTTTTGTATTTTTAGTAGAGACGGGGTTTCACCATGTTGACCAGGATGATCTCGATTTCTTGACCTCGTGATCCCCCCGCCTCGGCCTCCCACAGTGCTGGGATTACAGGCTTGAGCCACCGGCCCTGGCCCTATAATTTATATTAATTTTAAAGGCTGTACTTGAGTCTCAGAAGAGCCAAATGCACTCTTGAGCATCCAGTCAGTCTCTCCTGATCACAGGAAGGATGAGGTCTTCTGGACTCCGACAAGAAACTTCCGAAGTGAATTTGCCTCGTGTATGATCAGAATGGTGCAATACATTAAATATTACTAAGATTCAGTATAGCTGCATGGTGGGATAACACATGGTTTTTCATGAATTAATTAAAAAATGAGAGTTTCTCCATCATTTCACAACAAAGGAAGCAGAATGATGACATGTATAACCTTTCATGACTTGTGTGTTAGTTTTTGCTTGCCTAGGGTTTTTGTCACCTGCCAACCGAGGAGCGCTGATGACGTGTGCTGTGGTCCTGTGGGTGCTGCTGGGCACCCCTGCAGGCTATGTTGCTGCCAGATTCTATAAGTGTAAGTCAAACCCACTGTGACTGGCGTCTGATCAGGAAGGGCCTCTGCTTCAGCTATGGGTCTGACCTGGGTATCAGATGGTGATGCTCTGTAAACAGTGTGCCTCACAGGGGTCTGTTCTTAGTTAAAAGGAGCCTGCTTAGTGATTCCTTTTATGACATGAGTGACTATCCCAAGATTTATTGGTTCAAAAATGTTTAGTGAAACAAGCAAATTGTGCTGCTTACCCACCATCCCCTCCCTCTTTTTTTCTTTAAGCTTTGGCTTAACAGGTTGGGCTGAACAACTTAGATTTGCTGTGTTCACAGAAGCACATATAGACTAATAAAGGAGAAAAGTATACAAATGAGTATCACTGATTATTTTCATTGAAACAAGTAGTATATCTAGGCATACCTTTTCTTAAATATGAGAAGTCATACATTGTATTAATTTAATATTTACAAAAATAAACTGTTTCAAGTAAACTAAGATCTCACTTTTTTGGAAAGCTTGGAAGTTACTTTTGCAATATCATTAGTCACAGTCTCTTGTGTTCTTGCTTTCTAGAAGTAAAATAAAGTTCAATGAGAAAAAGGGTCAGGACTACAGAGCAAGGCCAAGATGGGACTGGATGGCTTAGAAAGCAGCTGGCAGGATCAGTGGGGGCCAGAGTTGGCCCCTCAGGAATGCCACAGTCCTGTCTGGGATATACAGGGATTCCCTTGGGTCTATCTATGAAAATGTTTTGTGGTGAAACACAGTGGAGTTACATGGGCAACCTGAAGGTGGGATTGGGTCATCTCAGCCCCAGGTAGAAGATTAACTTAGACCTTGCCAGACACAGTTCTCTCTTGAGTATGCGAAGCCCTGTATGTATGTGTGTTTTAATTTCTGTGAATTGTGTTGAGTTGTTTCTTTCCCCTTTACTAAAGGAGGTAGGATTAGAGTCATCATATGTATTTGAATGCATACAAAATACAGTCAGACCTCTGCCTGCCACACAAGCCTTACTTCATGCTGCACTCCCACTTTCTCATGACTTCAGCCACACTGGCTTTCTGTTGGTCCCTCGGCCAGACTACCTGCCTTCTCACACCCCACTGCCATGCACGCTTCTCCCACTACTGACTCCCCATCCTTCAGGTCTCCCCACACCCTGTTCCCATTCATGCTTCTCCCACCAATGCCTCCCTCTCCTGCAGGCCTCCCCTTTGCCTTCACGCAGCCCATTCCCATCCATGTCTCCCACTAATGCCTCTCTATTGTGCAGATGTCCCCGTTGCTTTCCCACACCCCATTCCCACCCACACCCCTCCCACTACTGCCTCCACATCCTGCTGGCCTCCCCGTTGCAGATCATGTATTATTTGAATTTTGACTGGAGTTGTGGTAAATCCAGAATTAATCATTTCATAACAGTCTCTTTATCAGAAACACTGTGAGTTCAAATCATGATACACATATATGATTTTATATGTATATATAATTTTACCAATTTCTTTTAGGGCACGTGGCACTTAAACATGCCTATAAACTATGTTAAAATTTTTTTTTAAATCAGAGCTGTTCTGAGGTCTCAGCCACTTTCATTTCTGACTTTTAAACTGGGAGCAGAAGTATACTTTCATTTTTTACTCTAGCTACTTCAGTATTTGAATTTTTTAAACTGGAAAAAAAAATTGGAGAGAGGCAAAGGAGAATAAAACATTTATTAGGAAGCATGTTCTGTCAAATGGCCATAAGCCTTCTACCCTTCTTAGTTGCCTTATCTGACACACTCACCTCCTAGGAACCACAGTTCTGCCTAGGAACCACAGTGTTAGAGAGGAGTTGGCCTACTCTGGAAATTTAAATGTGTTGCACATAAGGCTTGACAGTTCCTAGTTTTATAACCAGTTCTGAAACTGACTGCAAGACAAATGAGAATCCCATGTGCCCTTTCTGTACCTAGGCCCATTAATTGATACTGGCTCAGGTTTTAATGATTCTTTTGGTTGTGAGGGGAAAAGAACTGATGACTTTCCTCTGAATCTCTGGAGCAGGACTTATCTAGGGAATCCCATGTTGTATGTCTCAAATTTGGATTATTTAATAAGGGAATATCACATCATATTTGCTAGTACTATTTTCTAGGAATTAGTACTCAGTGCTGTCTGACAGTTTGGCAAATATCAGACTTATAATACAGATATTTGGTTTGCTTTAAAGAAAAGTCTGTATTTATACCACTTTTGTTTCATTCTGTATAGCCTTTGGAGGTGAGAAGTGGAAAACAAATGTTTTATTAACATCATTTCTTTGTCCTGGGTAAGTGAATTTTTCAAGAATTACTTTCTTAACATAATTATATGTCATTCCCCATTATTTTCAGTCTGTGAGTCTTTAACCCTGTATCTCGAAATCATGTACCTAAGAAAGTAAATTTAATTTTTGAAGAGGGGTAAAAAGTACACATTTTATAAACATTTGCCAAATGATTACCCCATTTCTTATCTGGGGAAGTACCTTTAGACATGAAAAATGTTTTAGTTGTCTTCTTTGAAGTCTTTCTAATTCTTGGTTTTTAGTGGTCAGTCTGCTGTGTTCTGTAGGGCTGCATTTAAAGCTTTTGACTCAGTCACAGGAAGGAATCCTCACCTGAAGATAGTTCAGGCAAGCATATGTTTTCCCATTTTTATCCAAAGCATTGCCACTTTTTAGAGTCTATTCCATTAAGTAAAGTAATATACACCAAAAATAAAAAATAAGCAGCCACCACAAATCCAAAACAAAACAAAAACGCTTCACCCTCTGGAACTGCTTCTGCTCTCAGTTATTTGATGTGATTCTGGTCCTAGAAGTAGAACCCACTTCCTCCCAAACCTGCCCATTTCTGGTGGGGAAGAACTGACCTGTGAACAGACCACAGCAATAAAGAAAGCCAAAGATGATGAAGTCTGGAAACCAGAACAGTTCCATTTGCAGGCTAGAAATGCAAGCGTGATGGCAGCAGCATTTTAATACACATTTGGGATAAATATTCTCTCTGATTATCACCTCCTGAAAAGATTCACATTCTTTGCATTTATTGGTTCTATCCAAATTTTTATGCTTTTCTCAAGCCATATCCATTCTTTTCTTTCCCTCTGTCAACTCACAAAAGTGTCCTTCCTTACCAAGACTGATTTCCTGCAGAATCTCCGAATCTTGCTTTTCAGGCATCTCTCCCTCCAATCCCACAGATCTTCCATTGCTCCCGTTTCATATGTGCTGCTTATATGGTTCTTTTATTCCTACAAATGTGCTCATGTCTCCCCTAAAAGGGATCATAAGCATCTTCCCCTCTTATTTCTATATCATGTCTTTTGTGTTCCCAACAAAATGCCTTGAAAAAAAATAGTCTGTACTCCTTTCTTTTCATTTCTCAGTAAACACTTGCAGTGTAAAGCCACATAATCCATATTTTTCTCCATCATTTTACTGAAACAGATAAGTTTACCAATAATGTTCCCATTTTCAAATCCAGAAACCATTTTCTCTCTCTGCCTCTCTGTATTGTTTTACGTCGGAACACCTTCTTGAAACTCCTTCCTGTTTTGGCTTCATAGAAATTCTCCTTTGATGGTTCTTCTTTTATGTCTCTGATCAGTATTCTTCATCCTGCTCTTAAGTATAGGTGTTTACCAGCAGGTAAATAGAGTGTTCTGAGAACTCAAGTATTCAGGGGCTGGGGGACTTGATGGTCACCTAGGAATAGAAGGAACATTTAATAACAGGAAATCTAGTCATATAATTCTACATAAATAAACACTTCCATATAATTATTACAACAGATGCAATAAAATGACCTTTGATAATATTGAGCATTGTTTTCAGGTTTTAAAAAAATTTAATAGAGAAATACTGCCTTGTATTAAAAAGAATCTGATCTCTACTTCAGAACCAACATCACTGATAATAAAACACTAGGGGCATTTATTGGTGCATACTCTTTCATGGCTTGTTATTTAAGCTCTATTCACAGTAAAGGAGGAAACAAAAAGGTGGATTTCATCTTATTATTTATAGATTACATGATTTGTATACAAAGAAGACCAACAAATTTTAACAGTAAAACTTGTACAATTAATAAAAAGAGTTTGGCAAAATGGCTAGGTATCAACTAATGTTCCAAGATCCTAAATACCACCATTAACCGGTTAAGCGTTTTAATGGTAGTGGTAGTTATGCTGGAAGAGGACTCTATTCATAAAAAACCTACCCAAGAGGCCTGAAATAGCCTCTCAAAGTATGCAGAATCCGTAAGACAAGCCTAGAAGGTTATTAACTAGTAAGGGATGGAAATTCACCATGTTTCTTGATGAAAAGACCAAGCATTGTGAAGGTGTTTGGAGATGTCCAGGGGCTGCTGGAATGAAGAATACAGAAGTAGATCCTGTATCCATGGCAGCATCCTAGATGTGGCACCATGAGCCAGAGGAACTGTTAGATGAGTGGGACAACTGATTCTCTTTATGAAGGGAGAAAGTCTTCAGTTCTAGGTGGCGTCAGACCAAATGCAGCAGGCGTAACTACTGTATGAGAGCATCTGTATGATCCCAGGTTAGGGAAGGCTTTCTTAAACAGAGTACACAAGGATAAAGGGGAAAGTTGTAGCACTTAAAAGCTGTGTGGGGTAAGTAGAAGTGATTATTGTATGATTACAACCATATTTTAAAAAATGTATTCAGAAGAAAGACTGAAAGGAAATTACACACATTTAGATGTTTGGGTTTAGAAAAACCCACAGTCTACGACAACAAGATATTTGACAAGGATTTAGTAAGTAGAGTATGTAAATAACTCACATACATGACTTGGCAAGACATGCAGCCCAAATGAAAACTGAGCAGTGGATGTCAGCAGCACAGCACAGAAGGTAAAACCAAAACAGCCAACAAACACTGGACGCTTGCTGCAGTTTTCAATAAGAAATACAAAGGAAAACAACAACCTGACAATTCCAAGTGTAGTGAAAATATGTAAAGAACTGACTTTCATGGGCTGCTAGTGGGAGTTTAAGTCAGGCACACCCAATCTGAAGAGCAACTGGGTAGTTTCTAGTCAAGTTTTATGTTCACTTATCCTTTCGGCTTTCTTTGTATATATATTAGAAACATAGAAGTTGTAATATTAATTACATATTATTGTTACATTTTGGTGACTTTGGTTTTACCCAAAAGCCTGTTGTGTCTTTCAGGATTGTATTTGCTGACTTCTTTATAATGAATCTGATCCTCTGGGGAGAAGGATCTTCAGCAGCTATTCCTTTTGGGACACTGGTTGCTATATTGGCCCTGTGGTTCTGCATATCTGTGCCTCTGACGTTTATTGGTGCATACTTTGGTTTTAAGAAGAATGTAAGTTTATAAGTGTTAACTTAGATGAATTTTAGCTGCAGAAATTAGCATATGTCATCTCAAAAGATATTATAAATGTGTGTAAAGATGTAAACTTGTCCTTTAGGGTCTGGATTTCATAGAATATTTTATAAACAGTATTATTTAGGAATGTAGGAGAGGTTACAGATGTAAACTTGGTTTCAAAGTGTCTTAAGTAAATAGAAGCTAATATAGATTATTTGGGAAAGAAATGCTGATATCAACTAATGAAAACATTTAATTTATTTATATTACATATATAAATTATTATGTTACCTTTTTTAAACCCAAATTAGGCATCTTTTTCTCTTAGCTATAAGTGTTTTATTAATTTTATTATTATATTTTTTTTGCAGAGATTGGGTTTCACCATGTTGGCCAGGCTGGTCTTGAACTCCTGGCCTCAGGTGATCTGCCACCTAGGCCTCCCAAAGTGTTGGAACTACAGGCGTGAGCCACCTCTCCCAGCCAGCTATAAGTGTTTTTAATGCACAAAGCTTAACTAAGTAAACAAAGAGGATAGGTTAAGAAGTCACTATAAGAAAAGTAGCTGCAGAGTAAGAGTAGCAAATGTTTGTGATGTGTAGCTTTGAAATAAATTTTATCTGCTTCCCTGCTAATACTGGATTTTAAGGAAGATTATACTCAGGTAGGTTATACTCAGGTTTGAGTCCTTCCTCTGGTTTCCCACCCTCAGTCAGCCTTCTCTCACTTTGCTGCCCCCTTCTGCCCTCAGGCTAAGAGGGAAAAAAAACTAACAGGATCTTATTCTTCCATCTCATCAGTATGCTTCTCTAAGTGCACTTCAGTATCCCTGTCTTTTCCTGAAAATATGGAGTCCACAGGGTAAAAGAAAGACTGTGTGGTTAGTATACTTTGTGAGCAGGACCCAGAAGTCCCTGGCAGAAGTTGGCACTGCTCAACAGCCTCTGCTGTACTTTCATGCCTCTCTGCTGAAGGATTTTTTAAAAATTCTTTGGCATTTTGTTTAATGACTTTATATATCTGAAGTAGTGAACTGACAGGTTTGAATTTTTAGTTACATGGATTAAATAATTACTTGAAATTCCAAAATTTTGCTGTTTAAAGTTTAAAATATTTCTATTTAATATCA
Source organism: Callithrix jacchus (assembly GCF_049354715.1). Lineage (NCBI taxonomy): Eukaryota > Metazoa > Chordata > Mammalia > Primates > Cebidae > Callithrix > Callithrix jacchus. The sequence goes on from NC_133502.1 coordinate 15,245,107, forward strand.
GCCTGGGAAATTTAAAAAGATATTTAAAATGTAAGTATTGGAGAATGATATACATGATTCTCTCCCTGTATACTCACATATCTACATGTAAAATTATAATCTAGTCTGCGGAAGTATGCTCTTAATGAAAGTACCAAGTTTAACATTTTGATTTATCATCACAAAACTATAGAAGGATGTTTTTGAACTTTGGTACAAGAAAATGAATTTTTGCATCTGTACTCTTCCCCGCTCATGTGGCTGCTTGTGTAGGTTCCAGTGACTTTTATACCACCATGTATTATGTCATGAAAGAGAGAAGAGTTGAGAATATCACCAACTCCTTGTGGTCATAAAACTCCATGCAGCAATTCATGGTTGTTTTCATGTTCTTAGGTCTTAGTAAAATGAGCAATTTTAATAAAGATGACATTGCCCACCTCCAAATAAAAATACATTGACCAAAATTCCAGAACTAGCTGATTTCTTACAGTACATATGTAATGAAAATGAAAAGCCGAACTCTACCTTTTTATTAGCTATTATTTTCCACATATTCTCTTATCTCCTGGGTACTTCTTCCTGTGTCTAAAGCCATTAGTCAGTGGATAACTGCTGGAGACAGTGTTCACTTTTTCCAGTAGACAGACTGAGCATTGTCCCTGATGGCACCTGGTTCATGGCTTCTAAAGACAAAATTTCAGTTTGATGTCTTAAGTAGACTTCATTTCAGTTAGGGACAACATTGAAGCTGGAGAAAAGCAGGCAAATAATCTTGTTCAGAGAAGAATATTTAAGACGGATACATAATTAGGAATTCTTCCTTTCTTTCTTTACTGAAGGCCATTGAACACCCAGTTCGAACCAATCAGATTCCACGTCAGATTCCTGAACAGTCATTCTACACGAAGCCCTTGCCTGGTATTATCATGGGAGGGATTTTGCCCTTTGGCTGCATCTTTATACAGCTTTTCTTCATTCTGAATAGTATTTGGTAAGCTAAGGACAAAGTTATCTCATTCTCATTACCATTATATGTAATATTTGCTTTTTGTTTGTTTATGTGGTTTACTATTTGTATCTTATAAATGTAAGCAGTTCTCCAGTAATCAGAAATCTTAAAAGCCAAAAGCTTATTTTTATCTTTTCTATGTGGGAAAATGAACAATAGTGGTAACAGCTAGTATAATATGAATTGAAGGCTTGTTAATTCTTACACTTCCTTAATTCTTATTCTTCATTCTCAGAACTCTGTGAGATGAATGTTATCCCCATTTTACAGAGTTGTAAATGAGGCTTTGGAAGTTCAGTAATTTGCCTGTGTTACACAGCAGCCCTGTGACAGAAAATTAACCTCAATTTCTCCAAACCTATGTTCCTAACTCATCTGTACTGCCCCAGAGAGAGGTTCCTCTGAGCACTTGGAGAGGATTGGAGAAGGGGTTGGTCTAGATGACCTGCAAAGTCCTTTCCAATTCTCAGACGCTTTCATTCTCCGATTGCTTGTTCACATGTAAAAACTCGTAATAGTAATTTTGAGCCATTCTCTTGTGTGTCTGTGTGTGTATAAATACATAGTGTTACATCATGATTGTTACTGGATCACATTGACGTATGTTACAGAAAGTACCAAGGTTGGAGGTTACAGAAAGTGAGAACTAAATGTGAGCTTTTTAGTGATTAGAACATATCTTTCCTTCCCAGTCGTAATACTAATTTTCCAAATTTAACTGGTTTTATTGTATGTGATAAGAAACGGTTACGTATTCTTAGTTGGCTCTGCATTTTCAGTAAGTTTTTATCAAATATGCCTGGCGCACCAGGAGACGAGTAGACTAGCCAGATGGGAATAAATAGAAGTTTCAGGCCTCCCTAAGTGGAAGGCAAGTCCAGTGACATGGGCATGTTCTTCCTGCTCCTCCCCTTCACACCTCATCACCAGCCCAGCCTATGAGAATTCATCTTGTTTGGTTAGTTGAGAGAAAAAGCAAACCTTTTTAGTCCAAGAAGAATGAAAAGATTGTGTTATGTATTATGTCAAATTGAAAATATTTATAGTTTTATCTTGACATGTTTGATTATAGGTCGCACCAGATGTATTACATGTTTGGCTTCCTATTTCTGGTGTTTATCATTTTGGTTATTACATGTTCTGAAGCAACTATACTTCTTTGCTATTTCCACCTATGTGCAGAGGTATGTATTTATAACTTTGGCCTATTGTAATTTGTATATTAATTGAAATAATGTCTGTAGATATATGTTTATTGTGATAGAAATTGACCTGTATTCCTAAATCAAATGTAACCTTCTTTAGGATTAAGATATCCTAATTCAGAATATTTAGTTATAGATTACTATTAGAAACTTTAAAATGTTAATTTTCCGAGAATGGCATGTTGTCCTAAATTTTCACTGTTGTTTTTTAACCGACTTAAAAATGAATACTTTTGTGATATGTTTCTATCATGCCTGAGATAAAAGAATATATAATCATATTAAAAATTTTAAAAAAATTTTAGACTGAAAATTTAATAAAAGTAAACTAGTAAGAAAATTTATTAAAGAGTTTCTATAATCACATTGTAAGGAGTTCTATTCATAGCAGCATCAAAATGATAGTATCCTTATGTAATACGTAGAACTGAATATTAAAGCTTTAGATTGTGTTAAATCTATAATATATTGGCGAAAAAAATCTAACTTTACTAAACTTAGTATGTTATTCAAAAAATTGAGATTAAATCACATAACAGAAAATGAACCATTTTGAAGTAGACAGTTTAATGGCACTTATATTTACAATGTTTCACTACCCCCACCTCTGTTCAGTTTCAAAATATTTTTATCACCCCTAGTTAAAGCCCCATGCCCATAAGCAGCTACTCATCGTGCCTCTCTTCCCCTAGGCCTTAGCAACCAGTAGTCTGCTTTCTGTCTGTTTTGCCTGTTCAGACGTTTCTTATAAATGGAATCATATAATATGTGACCTTTTGTATGTATCTTCTTTGACTTGGCTTGTTTTCAGGGTTCATCGTGTTGTGGCATGTAGAGTACTTCATTTCTTTTTATGGCAAAATGATAAATTTGTTTATCCATTTACCCATTGATGGGCATTTGTGTTGTTTCTGCGTTTTGGCTGTTGTGAATAATGCTGCTGTGAACACTCATGTACAAGTTTTCATATGGGTACCTGTTTTCGCTTTGGGATATATATCTAGGAGTGGAGTCACTGGGTCCTATGGTAGTTCTTTCTGTTCAATTTTTTGAGGAACTACCAAACCTTTCCACAGTGGTTGTGCCGTTTTACATTCTCACCAGCTATTTACATAGGTTCTGTTTCTCCACATATTTGCCAACGCTCACCTTCCATTTTTGAAAAAATTGTAGCTGTCCTCGTGGGTATGAAGTGGTGTCAAATTCTGTTTTTGATTTGCATTTCCCCATTGACCAATGATGAGCATTTGTACTTGTGTTTGTTAGCCATTTGTATGTCTTCTTTGGAGAAATAGATATTCAAGTCCTCATGCTATTTTTAAATTTGATTGTCTTTTTGTTAAGTTGTGAGAGTTATTTATGTATTCTGGATAGTAGATTTTTATCAGATTGTGATTTGCAGTTCTGGTTCTATAGGTTATCTTTTCACTTTCCTGATAATGTCCTTTGCACAAAAGTCTTAAATTTTTATTAAGTCAAATTTATCAATTTTTTTCTTCTGTTGCTTATGCTTTTGGTGTCATATCTAAGAATCATTGCCAAATTAGGGCTGAGTGTGGTGGTTCACACCTATCTGTAATCCCAACACTTTGGAAGGCTGAGGCGGGAGGATCACTTGAGCCCAGGAGTTTGAGACCACCCTAGGTGACATAGTGAGATCTTGTCTTTGTAAAAAAAAAAAAAAAAAAAATGACAAAATTAGCCAGGCATGGTAGCAGGCACCTATCATCCCAGCTACTTGGGAGGCTGAGATGAAAGGATCACTTGAGCTCAGGAGGTCTGGCTTCAGTGAGCCATGATTGCACCACTGCACTCCAGAACCTGGGCAACAGAGTGAGACCCTGACCCCACCACCCCCCACAAAAAAGGAATTATTGCCAAATTCAAGGTTATGAAGATTTACCCCCATGTTTTCTTCTAAGTTTTATAGTTTTTGCTCATGTATTTAAGTCATTGATCCATTTCAAGTTAGCTTTTGTATTTTGTGTGATGTAGTGTCCAGCTACATTATTTGACATGTGAATATCCAGTTTTCTGGTACCATTTGTTGAAAAAGCTGTTTTTCCTCATTTAATGGCCTTGGCCAGCTTGTCAAAAATCAATTGACCATAGATGTAAGGGTTTATTTCTGGATTCTCCATACTATTCCAGTAGTCTGTATGCTGTCCTTAGGCCTGTGCCACACTATATTGATTACTGTGGCTTTGTACTAAATTTTGAATTCAAAAAGGCTGAGTCCTCCAGCTTTGTTCTTTTTTTACGATTGTTTTAACTATTTGGAGCCCGTTGCCATTCTATGTGTATTTGAGGATTAACTTTTTCATTTCTGCAAAAATGGAATTACTGGAACATTGGAATTGTGATTGAGATTACGTATTGTTGGATCTGTAGATCATTTGAAGAGTATTGCTGTCTTAACAATATTAAGGCTAACGGTACATAAACACAGGATATCTTTCCATTTTCTTAGGTCTTCTGTCATTTCTTTCTGCAAAATTCTCTAGTTCTCATTGTTCAAGTCTTCCACTTCCTTAGTTGAATTTCTTCCTAGGTGTTTTATTCTTTTGAAGTCTATTTTAAATGGAATTGGGTTTTTTGTGTTTTTTTTGGGGTTTTTTTTGGTTTTTTGTTTGTTTGTTTGTTTGTTTTTTGAGACAGAGTTTCACTCTGTCGGCCAACCTGGAGTGCGGTGACATGATCTCGGCTCACTGCAACTTCTACCTCCCAGGTTCAAGCGATTTTCCTGCCTCAACCTCCTGAGTAGCTGGGATTACAGGTGTGTACCATCACACCCAGCTAATTTTTGTATTTTTAGTAGAGACGGAGTTTCACCATTTTGGTCAGGCTGATTTCAAACTCCTGACCTCATGATCCACCCACGTCGGCCTCCCAAAGTGCTGGAATTACAGGTGTGAGCCATTGCGCCTGGCCTTGAATTGGATTGTTAAATTTTCTTCTCAGATTGTTCATTGCCGGTGTGTAAAAACACAACCAACTTTTGTATGTTGATCTTATACCCTGCAATTTTGCTGCATTTGTTGATTAGCTGTTGCAGTTTGTGTGTGTGTGTGTGTGTTTATTTAGGATTTTCTAATCTTAGTTTGCTTTTTTCATACATTTATTTTTCACATGTTCCAAAGGGCAAGAGAGATAGTGAAGTATTTTCTTTTAAAAGATCTTCTGCTAAGCTATAAGCCTAAACTTAAAAGCAAGAAGAGCTATTTTAATAATCTACCTTGTTTAAATTATGTTAGTAATAACTGAAATTGGATTCCAACCAGGCCTTAATAGAATAATCTTCTTCCTAATACAGAGTTGACTAGACTTTAATGTAAGTAATATTAATGTTGAGCCATGTAAGTAAGTTGTAGGCTATTTGTACATTGCTTTTCTTTGGGAAGGATACATTTTGAAATACAGCCTAATGCTCTATTATTCATGAACAGTTTAAGCTTCTTCCACATATTTTTAGCCAGTTTTTAAGGAGCCCCACCAAAGACAGTGGGTGCTTCTTAGCACCTTTAGTGAGGAGTGAGGAATGGGTGAAGTTCAATAGGAGAAAGAGCCTGGAACCGACAGCAGGAAGTAGATTGGGGGCTGTCTCATTTATTATGCTTGCTTTGAACCTTAGTAAGCTACGTGTTACCTATTAATTGGAATGTAATTCTTGTTCTTTTTTCTTTACTATCTAGGATTATCATTGGCAATGGCGTTCATTTCTAACCAGTGGCTTTACTGCGGTTTATTTCTTAATATATGCAATACACTACTTCTTCTCAAAACTGCAGATCACAGGAACCGCAAGCACAATTTTGTACTTTGGTTATACCATGATAATGGTTTTGATCTTCTTTCTTTTTACAGGTAAAAATAGAATTTAAGTGATTATTTTATAAGTTTTTAGACAAATAATTTATAAGTGTTTGTCTTTTTTAAAACCCATAAAGACTTATTCTGTTAGTGCTTCTGTATTTAGTCCTCAACACAACTAGGCATAGTTGGGTCTGCCCACCTGTGAGTTGCATAAAGATGGTAAAACAGAAGCTAGGGGAGTTGTGGTAAAGGTTCAGGGACACGTGGGCCAGTACAGCTCACGGTTTCCCTCTGTTAACCTCTTAAAGGTACACACAGATGGGTTTTTTGGCCACTTCAGAAATAGGGTAGAAGCTATAGTGACTTAAGTTTAAGAGTAAATAGAGATTGAGGAGGTGAAGTCAAGATGATATTGAGAGTAGGTAGAGGGTATCAAGGAAAGATAATAGGACCTTCCTCAATCTAGAAGTTTAAAACTAGAAGTGTTTATCCCCACTCCAAAATTCAAGCACTGAACAGGATATAGTGGTATTATATTGGTGTTAATTTTATGTGTGTATATATTTTGTCTAGCCAACTAGATAAAAGTTTTCTGTGTCTCAGAGCCCTGGGTGCTTGGTAAACATTTGTGGAGTGAGTGACTGAACTTAAAAAAAGAAGTTTAGCACCTTTCTTTGTCACAAGTAATACTGCACAGAGTATGCATCTAAAATTTTAGCTCATCATGCATGTTATGGAAGAAAATACAGGAGCCAAAAAGAAAAGAAAAAAACCATCTTTTTTTCTGATGAAAACTTGTTCTACTTTTCACTCATCTGTTAGCGTTTCAGAGCCTGGAGTCGGGTTTCAAAGTGCCTCTGCTGCTCCTTCAGGCCTCACGCACTTAACAGCGATTCTTTATTCCAGGTTATTGATCAGATACGGCGGGTGAGGCGGGTCGTATCTTGGTGCTACATGATAGATTTCAGTCTAGAGCCATAAATTTTAATAAGTCATCTATAAAACAGCAGTAGCCAGTGAAACAAGGAATGACTGTTTTTGTGCCCTATCCGTGTGTCTATAAATGCATATATAGAATAATTTATTCCTAGCCTACACATCAAAAATAATAATCATTGTGAATATCTTCTTTTTCCAGGCATATAATACAGAAAAATGATAGCTTAACCATCACTTGTATGTTACTGATTTTGATTTTTTTAAAAACGGAGTCTCACTCTTGTCACCATGTTGGCCAGGCTGGTCTCAAACTTCTGACCTCAGGTGATACACCCACCTCGGCCTCCCAGAGTGCTGGGATTACAGGCATGAGCCACTACGCCCAGCTGATTTTGATTTTTAAAGTGTTATCTTTTCATTCATTCAGAGTTAAACAAATTTCATAATCTGAATTCTGGAGCCACATCAAATTGAACCAACCAGTTAACCAGTAACTTATAGTGTGCTTCACTTTGTGGAAGCATTCTGGATGAGGGAGTAGGGACCCCTTTACCTTTCTCTAAAATAGGGTGTGGTTTGTATTTGCTTCAGAACTCCAAAGCAATGCCATTTTATTTTATTTAAGTCAATTCATTTTATAAAACAGAAGTAATTATTCTGTCACAAAAGGAAAGATGCCATTTTTAGTATGTACATATATTCCATATTAAGAACAAAATTAAGTAACTAACTTAAGTTTCTTAGAGTTGCATGGATGGGGATTAAAGGCTTTTCTCATCTTAACATATTTTTTGTCATCTCGAAATTTATGCAAGTAAGCACAGAGCTGTATAAATATGTCTGTGTTCGTTATTGCTTTTCTGAAAGTAACCCTAACCCTAGCCTGAATAATAACCCTTTTGAGTATGCAAAAGATTCATTTGTATGTCCTCCAAAACATACATAGTAGGGCCTTGCACATAGTAGGCCCTCAATACCTGCACAGAGTAAGGATGGGTATAATGATGTTTGTGATTTCCCATGATAATGTTCCATGTATAGTCGCTTGATTTAGAAAACCTCCTTTAATACTTTCTCTGAGTACTGCATTTTAAACAACGGAGAAAACCATTGGTGGTTTAAATATAAAATTTATGCAAGGACTATTTATATCCCCTTATGTGTGCATATGCAAGGAGTACTACACTTGAAGTCAGAAAAAACGCATTTGAATTCTGGCCACCAGTACCATCAGGTGACTGTGAGACAGTCACTTAACCCCTTTGAACCTCATTTTTGTCTCATTGAAAGAGTGTCCACATCTAGCATTCACATTTTTTGGAATCTAGACTGATACCTGAAAATCAAGGCATGCATTTTTTTCCATGAATTATCTCATTTACTCTACATAACAGTCTGTTATGAGGACAATGAGGAGGCAGTGAGGAGAGAGAAATTTCTCCCTGTTTAACAAGATAAGTGGGCTTGGAGATGTCAGTCAGCTTGCCCAAAGATGATATACACACTTGGTAACAGAGCTGCTCTGTTCTCTGGTACCATGCTGTCTCATTTTCAGCTAGGATGCATTTTTGTTATTATCCTAATCATGTCACTTTTAACATTTTGTAAAGACTTACTGAAATATTTTAATTGTAGTTCTTTGAAGACTGATAACTTCCAATAACCGTACTTGGAAAATATCCCCATTTAATCATTCCTTGAACCTGTTGATGTTTTCATATCATACCCTAAAAAATTCTAGTAGTGTTTTCCATTTTGTTATAAAATATTCTTGAATAAGAAAGGACAGTTGACATCCTTCACTATTTTCTATGTAGTAAGGAAAATAATGTGTATTATAGAAAGCTTAGGTAATCTTATAGTAGAAAAATTTTCTACCAGTTTTTGTAAGAAACTTGATTTGAGATGGTTGTATATTTTTCAGATGTGCTCATAGATCTGAAGTATATATTCCTGGTGGGTAATAGCTTATAGTTTTGTGACTTTTTTTAAGGAACCAGTCATTGTAAATCTGTATTTTTGTTTAAAGTATGAAACTTCCTTTGTAAAGGGTTTATTTTTTCTCTTATAGGAACAATTGGCTTCTTTGCATGCTTTTGGTTTGTTACCAAAATATACAGTGTGGTGAAGGTTGACTGAAGAAGTCCAGTGTGTCCAGTTAAAACAGAAATAAATTGAATTCTTCATCAACAAAGACCTGTTTTTGTGACTCCCTTGAGTTTTATCAGACTTATTGGCCTAGCAATCCTTCAGAAACAACGTAATTCTAAATACACCTCTTCCCATACACCTTTCCCCATAAGATGTGTCTTCAACACTATAAAGCATTTGTATTGTGATTTGATTAAATATATATTCAGTTGTTCTCAATGAAGAGCAAATTTAAATATTATGTGCATTTGTAAATACAGTAGCTATAAAATTTTCCATACTTCTAATGGCAGAACAGAGGAGGCCATATTAAATAATACTGATGAAAGGCAGGATACTGCATTGTAAATAGGATTTTCTAGGCTCGGTAGGCGGAAAGAATTATTTTTCTTTGAAGGAAATAACTTTTTATCATGGCAATTTTGAAGGATGATTCCTATGATGTGTTCACCAGGGGAATGTGGCTTTTAAAGAAAATCTTGTATTGGTTGTAACTGTTCATATCTTCTTACTTTTCTGTGTTGACTTCATTATTCCCATGGTATTGGCCTTTTAAACTATGTGCCTCTGAGTCTTTCAATTTATAAATTTGTTATCTTAATAAATATTATAAAAACATCTTCGGTGCATCATTACCTATTATATATTCAAGGAGGTCTGTAAATACAAATTTATTTACCAAGGTGTTTTGAAATGATTTATATTGTATCAGATTTTATTGGATTTTGTTAATATAACACTTTCTGAGTTTTGATCCGAATGAAGTTTCACAGTTTAAGGCGTTGTCTAAAATGTTCACTTTGAGGCCATAGAGGAGGTTGAAGTCATGTGTATCTAGACGGATTAATAATCTACATTTTACTTCTAAGAGTTAAGAAATGCACTGTTTGTCTTTCACATTCATCTAATTGAAATCCATGTATATAGAATATAGAAATGTGAGGTGATTCAGAAGTATCAGTCTGCTTGTATGTGTGAGCATATTCATTTGTATTCTAGGGTCTCTCAGCTTGCTGCTTAGGAGAGCAAATCAGATTCTGTCATTAAACTTACAACTAAAATTAGTAGCTGTCACTTATATGATGTTGCTGGTCTCTTACTGAAAAAAAAAATATATATATATATTTTTTTTTTTTTTGAGATGGAGTTTTGCTCTTGTTGACCAGGCTGGACTGCAATGGCACCATCTTGGGTCATCGCAACCTCCACCTCCTGTGTTCAGGCAATTCTCCTGCCTCAGTCTCCTTAGTAGCTGGGATTACAAGCATGCACCACCACACCCAGCTAATTTTGTATTTTCAGTAGAGACAGGGTTTCTCCATGTTGGCCCGGCTGGTCTCAAACTTCCGACCTCAGGTGATCCGCCCGCCTTGGTCTCCCAAAGTGCTGAGATTACAGGCGTAAGCTACCACACCCGGCCTTACTGATTAATTTTATGTCACTGTCCTTTTTTTAAAAAAACAGACCTATTCGTTTTGAAGAGTGACGGAGGAGCCCTAGTCATTTTTAACCTCTCACGGTAACTAAGTATGTAAGATAGAAGAGTTTCTTTCTGTTTTATTTTATATATCTCTTGTATTTATTTTTTATTGGTAGAGTTGTCCATTAGTATCCACGGAAGATTGGTTCTAAGGACCCTCGTGGTTACCAAAAGTCCACGGATGCTCAAGTCCTTGATATAAAAATGGCAAAGTATTTGCAAATAATCTACACCCATCCTCCCATCTACTTTAAGCTATCTCTAGTTTACCTATAATACCTAATACAATGTAAGTGCTCTATAAATACTTGTTATACTCTATTTTCTATTTGTGTTTTTATTGTTTTTTTAAATTTATTTTTTGAGCATTTTTGATCTGCTGTTGCTTAAATCTGCGTATGCAAAACCCCCAGATAAGAAAGCTCAATTGTTATTCTCTTACAGAGCTGTTGACACAGGCTGGTTGACCCAACAAAGAAGTTTTATTTTTTAAAAATCCTGATTCAGACACCAGATTAGTTTTTATTGGCCAGAGTTAAGTTTCTTCAGTTTTATTTTTCCTTTAGTGAACAGTTAGCTTAGTGATTTGATTTAAAAGTCAGCTGATTGATTTGGTATAACTACTTCTTCTAATTTTTTTAAGAGTTTTGCTCTCATATTAAAAAGAAAGAAAGAAAAAGTTTCGCTCTTGTTGCCCATGCTGGAGTGCAGTGCCACAATCTCAGCTCCCTGCAACCTCTGCCTCCCAAGTAGCTGGGATTACAGGCGCCCACCACCACACCCAGCTAATTTTTGTATTTTTAATAGAGGCAGGGTTTCACCCTGTTGGCCAGGCTGGTCTCCAACCCCTGACCTCAGGCAATCCTCCCACCTCGGCCTCCCAAAGTGCTGGGATTACAGGCCTAAGCCATAGCACCCAGCCTTTTTCTTCATATTTTGAAGTAACCGTATTTCACACATAAACAGTGGAGAGGCAATTGGGAACATGAAATTGGAAGGTTAAAGGAAAAGACTTAGGAGTCAGCAAAGCCAAGGAAGGAGACAGTGACAAGGAAGATGAACCAAGTGAGGAGGGTGGGAAAGAAAAGACCCCTCTCCAGGGCTTGGATCCCGCCCATCCTGAGGGGTGCGCTGCTGCGGCTCGCCCAGGAAGTTCTCCAGGAAGGCAGCCGCCAGCATAGCAGGCGGTTAGGAGCAGGGGCTTGTCTCATTTGAGTATAGCCCAGGACAGAATCAGTTGTGTTGTGCATGTTGTGAGACCCCAGTGACCACGAACACCGGGGAGAAGTCTTCGTGAGCCATGGTAGCCGCAGGCAGCTGCGAAGGCGGGGGACATGTCGCCAAGACCGAGAAACCAGGTAACTGCCATGTTTTCCTGATGGAGAAATGAGGGAGAAACCCAGCTGTGCTGCAGGGCAGTCCTGCGTGCTGGCTAAGGGCACCGTTCTGCCTTCAGCTGCTTCCCGGCCCCGCACATCAGGGAGGCCACCCAGGCTTTCAGGCAGCACCCTGGCTCCCTGGTGTCTCCCAGTTTCTCCAACTGTGCCTTCACTTTGCACCTAGTTACAGCCTCACCCCGCTTTCTTCCTGTCTGTTCGAGTCTTTTGTCTTTATTTTCCCTTCTGTGTGTTCAAACTCTCCCTCTCCGTGCTTTCCATTTTAAAATACATCCAACTATCTGCTAGTTTTTTGTTTTTGTTTTTTAATGAAAACAACTCATCTGACCGGTTTCTCCTTCTTCTCCTTGCCTCTCCCATCTGGCTTTGCCGTCGGCTTCTAGCTTTCCGAGGATTCTGCTGGGAACCTTGTTGCTGAGTTCTCCAGCACCCCGCCCCATCACCTGGGCCAGCCCTCATTTTACCAGCTCCTTACTGATGCGACACTCGATCCCTCTTGGAAACCTTGTCCTGAAAGCAGTGTTTCTCATAGTCTGGGTCTGAACGCTTTGCATAAGGAGATTGTCACAAACATGTCGTGGTCCTGCACCTGTTCTAGAGAAGTTCATTAAAACAGGAGACGCTGCTTACCCAATTCTCTTCCTCCCAATTCCGCCTCGGTCACAGTCTCCTTTGGGGGCTCCTCTTCTGCCCCAGCAGGAGAATAGTTGCTACCGCCCTATTCCATCTTCCCTCTGGCCTGCTTCTCACTTGGTGTTCTCTATCCAGTTTCACTCTCGTCTTTAGAGTCATCACCTCCATCTCCAGCCACAGCACCTGCTTGCTGCACAGCCTGCATGGTCCTCGGTCGGGAACACCAAGCCCATTGTGTACAAAAGGGAACGCGCCTGCCCCGCCGTCCCCAGCTCCTGCTCCCCTGTCCCCAGCTCCTGCTTCCCCAGAGGCCCTGTCTCCAGAGGGTCTGTTAGCTGCTTCATCCCCTGAGCGGAGTTTCGCAGGTCCCTTGGGTGCCCCTTTCAGTTAGTCACCGAGTATCCTCCAAGTCCTCCAATCCATGGCCTCCTGGCTGCCCCCTCCACCCCTGGCATCTGCAGTGACATCCTCCTGGATGGTTGCAGCGAGCTGGCTGGTCCCCTGTCAGTGCATGTTCCTCCTCAGGAAACCTGCTAGAGCTGCCACAAGCCACACCCCGTGCTGTCCACCTCCCTCCATGACCCAAACCATTCATGCCAAATTACTTGCTCATGTGGTCTTTCTAATCCAGGAAATTATAACACTTTAAAAATCAGTCTCATCTGGGAGCAGTATCTCATGCCGAGGTCAGGAGTTTGAGACCAGCCTGGCCAACATGGTGAAACCCCGTCTCTATTAAAAATACAAAAATTAGCTGGGTGTGGTGGTGCGCGCCTGTAGTCCCAGCTACTCAGGAGGCTGAGGTAGGAGTAATTGCTTGAACACAGGAGGCAGAGGTTTCAGTGAGGCAGGATCTGGCCATTGCACTTTACCCTGAGTGACAAAAGCAAAACTCTGTCTCAAAAAAAAAAGACAAAGAAAAAGCCCTCCTAAAAGCGTGACGAAAGCATAAAAATTGTAACGTTAAAACTTCTTAAAACACTTAGAAGTGATTGAAGACTTCCTTAATAAAATAACTAATGCATAATATTGTAAATGCAAGTATGGGGAAAAGATCCATTTATCATGCAAGACAAATTAGTGAGTATCGATGGAATAAATTTACTAATATGTAAAATGCCACTGTAACTAATTTAAGAAAGTAGCGCTTGTGAAGTTTTCACTTATTATTAAAGATTACCTACAACGGTCTCAAGGCTTTACAAGTGCACCTTTTACCAGCCGCATATTTGCATGAAATTAGGTCATGTTATTGCTCTTTCATCTTTTTTTTAACTACAGGCATGCACCACCACACCCAGCTATTTTTTTGTATTTTTAGTAGAGACAGGTTTCACCATGGTGGTCAGGCTGGTCTCAACCCTCTGGCCTCAAGTGATCTGCCTGCCTTGGCCTCACCCAAAGTGCTAGGATTACAGGTGACTGCCACCACACCTGGCCATCCTATTGCTTCTTTAAAGCAAATTGCGAAGAAAGATAGAGAATCCAGATGTCTTCTATTAAGTGCAACATTAGTGATTTTAAATACATGACATGCTTTTTATTCAACGTTTTGTTGTAGAAAAGGTATTTTTTTCATTAAAAAATTATATTAACAACAAAAAAAAACTTCCTTAAGCAAACTATTTCAGACATTGGTCACCTAAATTTGTTTTAATACACAACTTCTGTTGCACATTGAAATTTGTGACAGATTTTGGTGACAAGTGAAGAAAACCTAAAAGTCTTTCAAATGCAGTTGCTTCAAAGTTCTGGACCACATAGGAGTCTCATATTGCCAAAAGCCTTGTTTCCGATCTCATAAAATATCAAGACAAAGCATTTTAATATAGATCTGTTTTAGGGGTGCATGTGTCTATGTTTAGAAACAGGATCTCACTCTTGCCGAGGCTGGAATGCAGTGGTGCAATCACAGCTCACTGTAGCCTCGACCTCCTGGGCTCGAAGCAGTCCTCCTGCTTCAGCCTTTCAAGTAGCTGGGACTGCAGGTGCAGGCCACCACTCCTGGCTGGTTTTGTTTCCACACATGTATTACTTTGCAAGGGCTGCCATAATAAAGTACCATGGACTGGGTGCCTTAGACAACAGAAATGTATTTATTTGTGTTCTGGTTGCTAGAAGTCCAAGCTCAAGGTGTCAGCAGGTCTGGTTTCTCCTGCGCTTGCAGACAGCCGCACTCGCCCTGTGTCTTCACGTGGTCCTTCCTTCATGCATGCACATCCCTGGTGTCCCTTTTTGTGTCCAAATTTCCACCTATAAGAACACCAGGCAGACTGACAGAGCCCACCCGTAATACATATAACCTCATTTAACCTGAGTCACCCCTTTAAAGTCCCTATCTTCAAACGCAGTCACATTCCAAATACTGGGAGTTAGGGCTTCAGCTATGAATTTTTGGAGGACACAATTTGGCCCATAATAATGCACTTTCTTCTAAAGATGCTGTTATCAGGTGAGAACAACAGGATTCTTTTTTTCTTTACCAGAATCCTTTTGGCAGTAAGTCAAAACCATCCACTGAACCAAGCGCCATAGGGAATTCACTCTTGGATCACTGTTATGTCGGTGACCCTGGCCAGAAGGAACTCAGTGTCTAGGGTCTGGGGTGGCACTCCTCTGCCCAGGGCTCCCACACCTGACAGACAAAGCCTGGAGATTCACAAGGCAACAAGGATATCAGCACCATGACAAGACCTCTGTGAGCAACTGGAGAATTCCACCCAACAGAGGATAAAGTTTGTTTTCCTGGGCTTGGTTTGTGTTCTGTAACCAGATAATTGTTTTATTTGAGAAGTCCAGCTTCTGATATAACCAAAACTGCTCAGGAAAAAAATAAAAAAGGTGTGGGAGTGCCAGATGCAATGCTCATGCCTATATTCCTAGCACTTTGGGAGGCAGAGATGGGAGGATTGCTTGAGTCCAAGAATTTGAGACCAGCCTGAGCAACAAAGTGAGACCCCATCTCTACAAAGAAAAAAAAAAAAATCAGGCATGGTTGCAGGTGCCTGTAGTCCCAGCTACACAGGAGTCTGAGGTGGGAAGATCACTTGAGCCCAGGAACTTAAGGCTGCAGTGAGCCATGATTGCACCACTGCACACCCTATCTCAGAACAAAACAAACAACAACAACACAAAAACTCAGCTGTTTGGAAAGGTTTTTTTAAACCTTTTAAAACCCTTAGAAATAAAGGTCTTGGCTGGGCTCAGTGCTTCACACCTGTAATCCCAGCAATTTGAGAGGCCAAGGCAATTGATCACCTGAGGTCAGGAGTTAGAGACCAGGCTGGCCAACGTGGTGAAACCCTGTCTCTACTAAAAATATAGAGCAATTAACCAAGCATGTAGTCCCAGCTACTCAGGGGGCTGATGCACAAGAATTGCCTAAACCTGGGCAGCAGAGATTCCAGTGAGCTGAGATGGCACCACCGCACTCCAGCCTGGGTGACAGAGCAAGACTCTGTCTCAATTAAAAAATAAATAAATAAATAAATAAATAAAAGAAAGAAAGAAAGGTATTTTCCTTCATACTTTACAGTGCAGTTATTAGGTGTGTCTCCCCCAGTAAAATTACGAGTATGTTCTTTGATACGGGGGCTATGTCTTATTCATATTGGTTGCTGTGGTGCCACAAACACAGGAAGCAGCCATGTATTTCTTAAATTAAGAAATGAGGCCGGCTGAGGTGGCTCATGCCTGTAATCCCAACATTTTGAGAGGCCGAGGTGGGCAGATCATGAGGTTAGGAGTTCAAGACCAACATAGCCAAGATAGTGAAACCTCATCTCTACTAAAAATACAAAAAAAATACCCAGGTATGGTGGCCGGCAGCTGCAATCCCAGCTACTCAGGAGGCTGAGGCAGAGCATTGCTTGAACCCGGGAGGTTGTGCCACTGCCGTCCAGCCTGGACTCTATCCAGAGCGAGACTCTGTCTCAAAAAAAAAAACAAATGGATGCTTCAGAATCTTTTCTTCCTTTTCCTGTCACTGCAGAATGTACCTGGTTGTGTCACTTTCTCTGTCCCAACTCTTGGCTAATTTGATAATCTAGGCAATGCCAATATAGAGAGCGGTCATAATAATGTTACTTAGCATTTACATCTTAAGCTATGTGACATTGAATCATGCTTTGATTGAAGGGAGTGACTCTAAGGAGTGACATTTAGATAAGAGGACAGGTGGGGGGAGTAGGCAGACAGACGTTTCTGTGCCCTTCCTACCATATAAGGTACAAAGCTTGTGCAAAGATGCTGCCCAACAGCACGTGCTGCTGCTGTGTGGTCCTAAATGGGTATCTGGCTATTTTGTTCCATTTTGTTTGACATGAAAATTACCAGTACTTTAAAACTGTCCAATCAATACCTCATGCTTTTTAAAGACCTTTACCTATACTACCTAAGATTACATAGTGCCAGACATCACAAAACTTTAAAACATTAATCCTTTAAAAATTATAGGCTGGGCTATAGTGGCTCATGCCTGTAATTCCAGCACTTCGGGAGGGTGGATCATGAGGTGAAGGGATTGAGACCATCCTGGCCAAAATGGTGAAACCCTGTCTCTGCTAAATATACAAAAATTAGCTGGGCATGGTGGCGTGTGTCTATAATCCCAGCTACTCAGGAGGCTGAGGCAGGAGAATCATTTGAACCAGGGAGTCAGAGGTTGCAGTGAGCTGAGAATGCGCCACTGCACTTCAGCCTGGATGACAGAGTGAGACTCCGTCTCAAAAAAAAAAAAAAAAAATGAGCCACGCGTGGTGGTAGGCACCCATAATCCCAGCTACTCAGAAGGCTGAGGAAAGAGAATTGCTTGAACCCAGGAGGCAGAGGTTACAATGAGCAGAGATTGCACCACTGCACTCCAGCCTGGACAACAGAACAAAAGTCTGTCTCAACAAATAAATAAATAATATGAATTCCTTTACTTTGTGAAGAAGGAAACATGGCTCTAAAAAGGCCTGTTATGATTTCCTTCAGATATTTTTAGCCAAAAGCGGTCTAGGCCACGTGAATGGTGTTGACCATGAATAATAAATAGCGCTATAATAGGTCACAGGTCGTTCATTTCTCTGAAGAGTTAAATATGAGATACAAGTTGGAAATGATATAGTTAAGGAGTAGAGCCCACTTTTTAAAATGTTTTTATGGATAGCTTGCAATTCATGACATTGTATACATTCAAATTTAAATCTGATTTTAAATATATGCTAAATGTTTGGGGGTGAGCATTATTATCAAAATCATAGGCTAGCCGGGTCGGGATCAAGGCTCCTCTGTCTCAGGCTAAGGCCAGACAGATTGTGCCACATGTTGACTAAGACCATTTCATGGACAGTGGTGAACTGAGGAAGTGACTGTTGACTGGGAACTGCTCATAGAGAGCACTAAGCTGGGTAGCGATGCTGCCGTGAGCCACGCTGCGGTGCGCTGCTTCGGCTTCCTTCTTCAGCAGTGCCGAGTGAAAGGAACTGGGGACTTGGAACTCATCCCAAGACACCACTGCTGGGCCGCAGCCACACCGTAGGTCCCCTCTGAGGTGGCCACCACCGCCAGGACCCAGAGCGCCACTACTCTGCCCTGGGTGATGTGATTTGGAAGAACTTTGCCAGCCTCTTGTGGAGAGAATTCGTGCTGACGCACATTTGATGCTATAGAATTGCGGCAGCAGAATCTTCTTTCGGGACGTCAGTATCCCAAATGGGAAGAACTGGGAACACCTGAGTGCGGCGGGCTCCCCTTACGCTGGGGAAATGCGAACTGGTCGTTGCTGAAATTGCACAAACTAGCCCCATCAAAAACGCCCTCCTGCTATGCCAAACATGCTGGCAGACCGTGACAGCTGGATGCAGGGATGTGTGTTTGGGTTAGCTTTCATCATTCCAGAGCCATCCACCTGCTTCGCAAACCTCCTGCTCAATATATCTGCGGTGTGTGGGCGAATGCACACGTGTGTGTGTGTGTGTGTGTGTGTGTGTAAATGCAAGTGGAGGTGGCGTGAAGGGATGCAGGCTGTAGCATCAACTGGGGGTGTGTTTCACTCCTGCCCTGGGACCCCTGAGCATCTGCATACGGAGCCCTGGGCCGGAGTAGTGCCTCCCCATCCTCTGCACTCTGCACTCCTAATACTTCAGAATACTGACATTTGCCAGCCCTCCTCCTGTCTCAAATATCGTTGATATGATTGTCTACCTCTGCAGGCCTGTCCTCCAAAATACATCACAAACTTCTCAGAGGCAAGAAGGGCCCCTTCTATTCATCTTTGGTTCACACCCAGGGCGTAACAGTATTTTGCGTATAGGAGGCGCATATTTGTTGACTGAAACTAGGAATTTAAATGAGAAGTGATACTGATTTTAAATCTCTCAATCTCTCAATCGTCATTTAACGGGCTGATTTAAAGACACCATTTTGCTATTTTGTTTCGATTCTAGAACGTGCTCTCTTGATTCGGTAAAATTACGTGTTTTACGGTGCGTTCACAGTATCACCTCGTACGCCCGGTCTGTGTGCACCGACAGTTGTTAAAACAAATCCGCACCGCCAGAACTTGGCCCGCTCCTCTCCACACTTAGCTGAACCGTTACCCATGGAACCAGCCCAAACAGAAAGCTACAAAGAGGCTAATTGAAATCAGAATGCTGGGTCACTTCTCACTCAAGCAAAACAGATGGCCCTCCTTGCCACACTTCTGTCAAACTTGAGGGGGAATGACTAAAAGCATTTTCAACTCCCACACATGCTGACTGGACTCCTTAAAGGAATTATACATAGCGACTGAAATGTGGGCTGGGGAAGTTCTTTTAAGAAGCAAAGCTTGGTTTCCTTTCTTTAGAAGGTTTAAGGAAACGCAATTTAATGGGGATATTCAGCGGTTAAGGTTTCAACTTAGGTTCTGAATATTTATTTTAATTCAGCTTTTCCTTTGGAATAGGTAACATTAAAAATGTGCAAAAGAATAAATAAAAAACTGACCCCCGTCATACCCCAAGCACCAAGGCCTCTCCCAGGAGAAGCCACTGCTAACTGTCCCCTGCATGTCTTTCCAGAAATTGAACCTTCATTTTTAACTTAGGTCCTTGAAACCTTCTTACTTGGATTCCTATTTAATGACAGTATTAATGATATTTAGTTTCAAAACTAGTGTGTGGGTTTGGTTTTTGAGACACAGTTTCACTCTGTCACCCAGGCTGGAATGCAGTGGTGCCATCACAGCTCACTGCAGCCTCAACCTCCCAGAAACAAGTGATCCTCCTGCCTCAGCCTCCTGAGGAGCTGGGACTACCGGCTTGTACCACCACACCTGGCTTTTTTTTTTTTTTTTTTTAAGTTTTTGTGGAGACTGAGTCTCACTATGTTGCCCATGCTGGGTTTGAACTCCTGGCCTCAAGTAATCTGCCTGCCTCAGCCTCCCAAAGTGCTGGAATTACAGGTGTGAGCCACCATGCCCAGCCTGGTGTGTGGGTTTTTTAGACGCAGCTGTGGATATCGAGTTTGTTTGTTTGTTTGAGACAGAGTTTTGCTCTTGTTGCCCAGGCTGGAGTGCAATGGTGCAGTCTGGGTTCACCGCAACCTCCGCCCCCCAGTTTCAAGGGATTCTCCTGCCTCAGCCTCTTGAGTAGCTGGAATTACAGGCATGTGCTGCCACACCCAGCTAATTTTGTATCTGTAGTAGAGATGGGTCGATGTTGGTCAGGCTAGTCTTGAACTCCCAACCTCAGGTGATCTGTCCACCTCAGCCTCCGAAATTGCTGGGATTACAGGCATGAATCACCATACCCGGTAAATATCATGTTTTTATCAGGTAGAGGATGTTCAGCACATTAATACAAAGAATTACTACATGGCATTACTACATGATGCATCTGTGATGTTTAATAAATATGTAAAGCAGCATAAGACACCTCTTAGGATCTGTTGGAAAGAAATGACTATATACAGAAATTGGAAGAGGAAACCATTGCTCCATATCTCAACCACCCAGTCAGTATATAATGACAACATCTCTAATAAACACCTTGTCACAACCTAACTAATCAATGCATCATCTAATTTCACCCATTGCTACCCAGAAATGTGCCCCTTTATTAATGATCTCCGAGAAATAATGTAAAAGCAGCCTGGCGTCTGGCTACGATGTGCAGGTGCCCGTCTGTATGGACCCAGCCTTCTGGTTCTGCTCCAAGGGCCGCTGTCCTGGAGCTTCCTCTCCCAGGCCCCAGCCTCATCCGAAAAGCTTCATTTCTAGAGAAGTCACCCTGTGGTTTATTTCCACCTCAATGTGATTTCTTTTTTCTATTCTAACTTTATCAATCAGGGCAGTTTTTTTTTTTAACCATAAGAATAACAGTGGAATGAGAAGCTTTTTTTATATTTAAAAAAATCAGAGAATGAGTGTGGACAGGTGGGGAGGACAGGTCCTTCTCAGCACCCTCGACGTAGCTCCCTGGAGGGGGCTATGTCCTCCACTCACCAGGAAGCAGGGCCGTAGCTCATTCGCTGGCTCTGGGGCAGCCAGCCTGGGCTGGTTTGAAGGAAACGCCCCTTTGTTGGGTTCGAGTTAGGGATAGGGTTAAGACTCCCCAACCTGTGCTCAGGTAGGGTAGGTCTGGGCGCAGGCTCCAGGTTCCAGCGATGCCCCTGAAACATCCTCCTGTGCCCCCAGGATGGTCCCAGGAGGCAAAGGCACTCATGCTGGCTCGAAGCCAGTGTCGGTGGTGGCTACTCTGGGAAGGGCCCGTCCCAGCGTCCCAGCGCCCAGGGGTTGCCTCACCCTGTTTTCCTGGGCAAGCGTGGTCCAGGTTATTACGGTCACATAGAAACAGGAGGAGATGCAGCCTATTTTCAAAGCTCTGAAGAATCTGTGAAATCTGCTTTTATCCCTCTTACATTTACATTCAGATATTTCCTCTTTAGGTTGCTATAGTGACATGTGAATAAATATATGTGAGATTCTGCAGACAAGCAACAAGCAGTGGAAAGGGAATTGGGCAGAGATGCCACTTACAATAAGCCTGGGCTACCTGTGACCCTCAGGTTCTAGTTGCACAGACACGGTGGTTTGGCACTGGCAATATTTATGTTGATTTTACCAGATTTGCTATAATATTTAGATTGTCTATACATTATACAGAGTAACATATTTTCCCCAATCATAATGGGACCATATGGGCAGGACAGAAGTTGTGAGAGGAGGTGACTCACTGGCAGAGAGGAGAGTATCTCCCCCAATCCTGCTTCCAGGCAGCTCAGCAGAAACTCTAGTTCATTTTGAGGGTGGAAGTTAGTGATTGGGGGCTTGGTGGCTTGAGGGTGAGCCTAAATCCCTTCCTGTCAGAGGAAAGGAAGGTTTTACTGTGGAAACCAGCAGCTCCCAGTCTATGAGGATTGCTTGGTCAAGAAGCCCAACCCCCCTGATTTGCTGTTGAACATTTGAAAACACCAATCAAACACAGGAGAGGACGTGGCAGTTGAAGGGTGACCTGAGGCAGAGTGTGGGAAGCCAAGGGAGGACAGGAAATTGGTCTCCTTCATGAAGTTATCTGCCTGACTCCCTGCCATAGTGCCTCTTGCTCTCTGAAAAAGCCAAGTGGCCTCTATTTTTTATTTATTTGTTTTACTGGAGTCTCACTCTGTTGCCCAGGCTGGAGTGCAGTGGCACAATCTCGGCTCCCTGCAACCTCCGCCTCCCAGGTTCATGCAATTCTCCTGCCTCAGCTGCAAGAGTAGTTGGGGTTACAGGTACCTGTCACCGAGCCCTGCTAATTGTTTTTTATATTTGTAGTAGAGATGGGGTTTCACCATGTTGGCCAGGCTGGTCTTGAACTCCTGACCTCGGGTGATCCGCCTGCCTTGGCCTCCCAAAGTGCTGGGATTACAGGTGTGAGCCACCTCATCCAGTGGAAAAAGCCAAGTGGCCTCTTGATTGAAGTGGGCGTAGCTCAAGGCACGGCCCTCAGTTTCTGTGACCTGTTTCCTGATCTGCACTGGGTGGAGCATGAAGCCAACAGTACCATTGTCTGTGAAAGCCCCAGAATCCCTTAAGGACAAAGGTTTCCAGTGGATGGGATGCCATGGGGGACATTGCAGAACTCTGTGGACAAGCAATCATTCTGCTGCAGCACAAACCCTCTTGCCTCCAGATGGAATTTGATGGGCCCCTTGGCAAATGAGCATTTTAGAAGCTGCTTGGGGGCTGGGGCACGAGGCGAGCAGGAGACAGGCCAAGCCTCCTGGGGGAACATGGCTGAAGCCTGCAGACATTTCCCATGTCCCCTGCAGACATCTCCCATGGCTGGGAGCCTGAGTTTGGAATTGCCAGATCCAAGTCTCTGTGTGGCTGAGGAGAGGACATCCTGCAGGCAACATGGTGCTGACCTGTGGGCCTACTGGCAGCAGACTGACTTTGTAATTTTTTGGGTTTTCTGGAAGGTTCTGAGGTCTTGCTGCTGGGCTCTGGTGGCCAGTTATTCCCCTGGGGAAGGATGGCCCAGCTTGTTGTCCAGTTCACATAGAAACGTAGGGCCATCTGGCCAGGCACGGTGGCTCACACCTGTAATCCCAGCACACTGGGAGGCGAAGGTGGGCAGATCATGAGGTCAAGAGATTGAGACCATCCTGGCCAACATGGTGAAACCCCATGTCTATTAAAAATACAAAAATTACGCACCTGTAGTTTCAGCCACTCTGGAGACCGAGGTAGAATTGCTTGAACCTGGAAGGTGGAGGTTGCAGTGAGCTGAGATCACAGCACTGCACTTTAGCCTGGGTGACAGAGCAAGACTCTGTCTCAAAAGAAAAAAAAAAAAGTAGGGTCGTCTAGGGAGTAAATGCAGTTTCCCCACTTTCTCCCTGCCCTATTTTTCTCCCCTTCCTACTCCCCAGCGAAGGATCCAGCAAAAGGACCAGAACTCCACAACTGTGACATAATCAAAGCATGTTGCTCTAAAGGAGATCAGGACCCAGCCTCCTTGCTACCACCCCACCCTCAGCAAGAATAGCTTCTTTTTCTTTCTTTTTTTAACAGATAGTTGTAGATTTATAGGCAGTTATATGAAATAATAGAGGCTGGGCACAGCCACTCATGCCTGTAATCCCAGCACTTTGAGAGGCTAAGGTGGGAGGATCACTTGAGGCCAGGAGTTTGAGACCAGCTTAGGCAATATAGCAAGACCCCGTCTCTACAAAAAAGAAAATAACTGGCTGGGCATGGTGGTGCACAACTGTAGTCCCAGCTACTCTGGAAGCTGGGGCAAGAGGGTTGCTTGAGCCCAGGAGTTAGAGGCTACAGTGAGCTGTGACTGCACCAGTGCACTCCAGGCTGGGTGACAGAGCAAGATCTTGTAATCTTGTAAATACATAAAAAGACCACATTCTGTGGCTTAGCCCAAGAACTATGCGCAAGGAATAACCTGCTGGGACAAGCCATTGCCACATTGTCAGGTTCTTCGGGTCTTTGCTTGGATATTTTTATTTGTAGGCCTATCAGTTAATATGCTTTTGGAAAAATCTGGGTTTTATTAGACTAAAGAAAACGGTAAAGGTCTGGGGTTGATGTGAATTGTGTCCCCTCCAAAAAAGATACGTTGAAATCCTAACGCCCCAGTACCTCTGAACGTGACGCCATTTGGAAATATGGCCTTTGCAGATGTAATTAGCTAAGGTGAGGTCATACCGGAGTGGAGCGGGTCCCGAATTCAACGTGACTGGTGTCCCTATAAGAATAGGGGAGTGCCGTGGGACAGCTAAGACAGGGATCGGAGCTGTGCAGCTGCAAGCTGAGGCAGGCCAAGGACTGCCAGCAAACCATGAGAGGCCGGAAGAGGAGAGAATGATCTTTCCCTATTGATCTCACAGGGAGCAGGGCCCTTGATGTCAGGATGTTGATTTCAGGCTTGTAGACCCCAGAACTGTGAGCGAATCAGTCTGTTGTTCAGCCACTTGGTGCTGGTATTTTGTACAGCAGCCCTCGGAAACTCATGCAGCAGGCAACCGATAATGTCCCATGTCTAGTAAGTAATGAAATACACTCTGAAGTGGGGCTAGAACTGAAATAAAAATATCCATGTGAGGGAGCTCTAGAGCCTTCACTTCCTCAGTCCTAATTTGTAACCTAGAGGATGGGCACATAATAGCTGTTGACAGGATGCTCTTAACCTCCTTCAATGGTTTTGGTTATTTTTCATTTCCGTTCTATTGATATTTGGATTCTGGGCACAAGTGCCTTTACTGCACTGAACACCTTTGACCTGAGGTGAGTTTTAGCTGAAAGTGCAGGATTCTGAGTGAGACAAACACTGAATGAGCCATTAACCAAGGCAGGCCGTTCTCCTAGTCAGGGTCAGGTGCTGGGGACAGCGTGACAAGAGCTTGAATGAAGACAACTTGCCCTCCCCGCCAGCAAAATTTAACAGTGAGACAGGAATGCTTATTTTGTATTTTTTCAGGGGGCAGGAAGCTGCAAAATCTGCTGTCCTCTGGAAATCGCTCTCTGCACCAACAACGTAGACGTTCCCTCAGCCTGTCCCTTACTTTCTGCGGCACCTCTGAGCACCTTGGCTTTTGTAGACATTCACTTCTTGGACCTCTGCTGACCCCTAGGTCCCCAGGCCAGCAATGTTGGCATCACCTGAGAACTGGTTAGAGACTCAAAGTCTCAGGCCCTCCCCAGACCTGAATCAGCTCTGCAGGTGGGGCCAGCAATCTGGGTTTTGAGACTGAGAAGCTGTGGGGCGATTCTGATGCCCACTCACACCTTGTTTTGCTTCTGTGTTTACTCCCCCCTACACAAACGAGGAGCCCCCGGATGCCCAGGCACCGAAGCTTGAATCACTGCTGCTCGTGGCTCTGCACTGTTTTGTTTTTTTGTTTTTGAGATGGAGTTTCGCTCTTGTTACCCAGGCTGGAGTGCAATGGCGCGATCTCGGCTCACGGCAACCTCCGCCTCCTGGGTTCAAGCAATTCTCCTGCCTCAGCCTCCTGAGTAGTTGGGATTACAGGCATGCGCCACCGTACCCAGCTAATTTTTGTATTTTTAGTAGAGACGGGGTTTCACCATGTTGACCAGGATGGTCTCAATCTCTTGACCTCGTGATCCACCCACCTCGGCCTCCCAAAGTGCTGGGATTACAGGCGTGAGCCACCGCGCCCGGCGGCTCTGCACTGTCTTAATTCTTCCATCCTTTTTCATTATGTCCCATCCTGGCTCATTCCTCCTGTACCCCCGTTTGTATGTGTGTATGCATTCTTTCATTCAGCAGGCATCTAGGAAAGGATATCCTATAGTCACTATGGTGGATGATTCCGGATGGCTCTGCAGCTCTGAAGGTGTGTTGGTTAAGTTCCAAGGAGCAAAGACAGCTTTTTTAGATGACAGCATGTATTGTAGCCAAATGATGGGTATGAGCATCTTTTAGCCACAATCGGAGGCAGGGGTGTAAATATATATATTTTTTTTCTGTGAAAGAAGGAAACGAAGCAATGAAAAGGAAGAGACAGAAAAGTGTCCCAACCCTTTGGCTCCACAGGGCCTCGTGGTGCCCTCCATGACAAGCAGTGACTCTCAGCATCCCTGCACAGTATCCGGCATCCTTTGCCACTGGCTCCAGGAACCCTGGCACAGGCACGTCTCAGCTTCTACTGTGACTATTTCTGCTTCTCCTCAATGCTGCTGCTTACCCCTAGATTTGGTCGCCACGAGGAAGCTATGTCCTGGATTTTCTTGTTTTCTTTCAGTTCTGGGTGCCAATACCAAGTTCCTCCTGTCCATCTCACATTCAAAGAGCCCACAGAGAAGTCTGATTGGGTCTGTGTCCCATGTCTGTACAGAGCTTTTGCATTTGGGGTGGGGCTTTTGCACCGTGGCCAATCTAAGAACAGCACCAGCACCTGGTCCAGTCAGTTGTGGCCAAGACCCTTGAAGATGCAGGCAAGAAGCTCCTCACAGTCGTGAGGTTCACAGGGGGTTCTTGGTGTGACAGGGACTCAGACGACATCGGCCCCCAATCTGGGTGAGAAGAGAGGTCTGGGAGGGAGATGCAGCTTTGAATAAGTGGGTGTGAGGTAATGCTGGAAGTGGGGTAGCGTTGCTGAAGGAGAGTGAGTAGAGAGAATGGAAAAGTGGAGCCCCTAATATCACCAGCCTCTCCCATGGGGCAGACGAAGGTCATTAGAAGAATAGAGCAACTAACCCTTCTTGAGCACCTACTGTGTGCCAGGCCACATGCCTTGGTGCTTTATTTGAGTTACCCTATTTATTTTTGAGACAGGGTCTCACTCTCACCCAAGCTGGAGTGCAGTGGTGCAATGAATGCTCACTGCAGCCAGCCTCGACCTCCTGAGCTCAAGTGATCCTCCCACCTCAGCCTCCCAAGTATCTGGAACTCCAGGCTGTGCCACCACACCCAGCTAAGTTTTTCTATTTTTTTTTTGTAGAAATGGGGTCTTGCTATGTTGTCCAGGTTGATCTCAGACTGCTGGTATCAAGCCGTCCTTCCAGCTTGGCCTCCCAAAGTGCTGGGATCACAGGCATGAGCTACCACACCAGCCGATTTATTCTTAAAACAACACTGCAAGCTAGGTATCATTGTTATCCCAAATTTACAGATGAGAAGGCAGACCAAGCTCATATCACTAGTAAAGGGCAAAGCTGAGATTTCAATGGCTTTGTCCAACCCCAACATTATTCCTCTTCTTTGATTTTAGTTGTTTCTTAGTTTCCAAATCCCACTCCCATTTCTATTCTATTCCCCGTCTCCTGTCACGTGTTCGGTGTATGTGCCTGGACACTTACAGAAAAACACCTCGCATTGTCTGTGTATGTAGCATATACACGTACACACACACAGTGCCAAGCTATGGGTCTCACTCTGTGTCTGTCTTTTCTCATCCTCAGTGTGTTGTTAATACCTAGCCATGTGGCCGTCCGTGCCTCTTGCCCATTGCTAACTGTTGCCTAGCCCTCCCCCAGGAAGCACCAGTGACGGTTTATTTCTCCTCTCTTCCACTTCACCTTGTGAGGCTGACTCTAAGAGCCCAGCTACTGCAAACCGCCAGGATGCACAATCCTGTACACATTCTCCTGCAGACCTGGCTCTACGTTTCTCCGTGTTACACCCTGGGATGGCTGGATCATGGGGCGTACGCAGATGAATTTCACTGAGATCTGCTAGGCTGTTCCCCAGAAGACTACACAGTCTGCACTCCCATCTGTAGCGCATAATAATATCCATTTTCCTACGTCCTTGTCAACAATTGCTATCATCTGACTTTCTAATTTTTCCTATGTCGTGGGTGTAAAGTGGTATCTCATTGTTTTCTATAATTTGCATTTCTCTAATAGAGAGGTTGAGTATTTCTTCATATTTTTGCCCCTGTTTTCTACCGGGCTCCAGACAATTTCCTTGTATTCTAGATGATTTCCTTGTATATTCTAGATGAGGTGTTGGTAAAATTATCTGTAAAGGGTCCAGGTAGTAGATACTTTAGGCTTTGCAGACTGGAAGCTCTCTGCTGCACTAGCTCGGCTCTGCTATTGCAGCTTGAGAGCAGACAGAGACTAAATGTGGTGGATGAACATGGCTGCATCCAACCAGACTTTTGTTTTGCTTACAAAAACAGATGGAAGGGCCAGACTTGGCCAGTGGGCCATGGTTTGCTGTTCTCCACAAATCTGTCTTGCTAAAAGTCCTTGCTGGATTCTGACATTACAATGATTGCCCCGACTCTATCTATGGTGTCTTTTGTTGAGCAGAACAATGTAATTTCGATGGATTCAAATTTATCAATTTTTTGCCTCATAGCTTGTACCTTCTGAGTTGATGTAAGAAGTTCTTCTCGGGAGCCACGGTGGCTCCGGCTAGTTGTCCTGGCACTTGAGGAGGCAAGGCTATGAGTTCAAGGCCAACCTGAGCAATATAAGAAGCTCTCATTCATTAACCAAAAAAAAAAAAAAAAAAAAGTTCTTCTCAGACTCAAGATGACAAAGTTATTGGGCATCTTTTTTACTGTTGGTTTTATATTTTTACCTTCACATTTAAATTTTGGATTATCCAAAACTGACCTTTGCATATGGTGTCTATTTTTCTCCATATAGTGAAGCAGGCTTCCCAGCACCATCTAGTGAATAACCCGTCCCTTCCACATAGGTTTGTGCCGTTGCCTCTCAGAAGTCAACAGATTTGCTTTTGAGCTCTTTACCCTGCTCCACTGTGGTTTATTTACTGGTTCCTCTGCCAACAGCACATTTGATTATTATTCTTATGGCTTTGTAGCATGTCTTCATATCACAGTGAACCTCGTCATATCTCCTTTCAAAGGCCCATGAATCCACATCTATTTCAATGATGCAGACTTCTTCATACGTTTTTGCCTGACATTTGGCTGTAAGTCATTTGCAGGAAGAAGAGAATATGAAGTCAGGCAAGTTGTAACTAGGCCATTCTCACTGGATGTCGTTTAGCTATTATTCTCTCTTTTTTTCTTTTTTATTTCTTTCTTTCTTTCTTTTCTTTTCTTTCTTTTTTTTTTTTTTGAGAGAGGGTCTCAGTCTATTGCCTAGGTTGGAGTGCAGTGGCATTATCATGGCTCACTGCAGCCTCAACCTTCCCGGGCTCAGGTGATCCTCCTACCTCAGCCTCCCGAGCAGCTGGGCCCATAGGCATGTACCACTGTGCCCAACTAATTTTTGTGTTTTTCAATAGAGACAGGATTTTGCCATATTGGCCAGGCAGGTCTCAAACTCCTGAGCTCAAGTGATCTGCCCACCTCAGCCTCCCATACTGTTACTTGAATACCTGCTGAATCAGGACTCTTGATTAAAAGAGCCAAAAACCAAATTAAATGTCCTTAATTTGAAAAATACATGCATATTAGTTCAGGCAGCTGGGAAGTTGTTTGATCAAAGAGTTCAAATAATATCCCTAAGGCTCTCTCTCTCTCCTCTCTTTCTTCATCTCTCAACTTTGCTTTTCTCTGTATGAGCTTCATTCTCAGGCAATCTCTCTCCCCAGAGCAGCCTAGATGATAATACTATGAGGCTTACCATGACCTTACTACTCTTGATAGCAGATGTAAAGACCCCTTTCTCACCAAACATTCATATCCATCTCCCCAAAATGGACTCTGATTGCTTGGTTGGGTCATGTGCCCATGCCTGAATCCATTATGGTAGCACACAAGTTGGACATGAAAATTACAACCCCACCAACCAGCAGAGTGCCATTCTCAACTGGAAAGATGCTGAGAAGACCAAACGCCCACTGACATCCACCCCACTGCCCACCTGCTCAGTCCTTACAACCCTGAGGGCGGATACAGGGGCAGGTACTGAGGCTCAGAGAGTTTAAATTACTCAGAAAAGGCCCTCACCCTGTAAGAGACCTAGCCAGAATCAGCAGCCAGGTCTACTTGAGAACCAGAGCCCTTTCCACTATACGACACTACCATTAGATTAAACTGCTCCAAACCCTGGATGACACAAACTAAATTCATTATTTTTCTAAAATCATCTCCAAAGTTCAAATTCTCCAAAAGTTATCACCATTTCCTTGGTTTCCTGAGTGTGAAAAGTTAGTGTTGTCTTAGCATTTTCCTTCTTTCTTCAGCCAATCTTTTGTCAATTTCTTTCCTCTTCCCATTCTTTCCCGTATCCACAATCTCCACATTACCTGACATCTGGATCATGATCTTATCTGTTCCCTACTGCAATCTATCCTCTGCACGGCCACACAGTAAACTCCCTACAGTACAAGTATTAAAAGAATTAGCCGGGCACAGTGGCTCACTGCCGTAATCTCAGCACTTTGGGAGGCCGAGGTGGGCAGATCACTTGAGGTCAGGAATTTGAGAACAGCCTGGCCAACCTGGCAAAACCCTGTCTTTACTAAAAATACAAAAATTAACTGGTTATGGTGGTGTGTGCTTGTAATCCCAGCTATTCAGGAGGCTAAGGCTGGAGGATCACTTGAACCTGGGAGGCGGAGGTTGCAAGTGAGCCAAGATGGCACCACTGCACTCCAGCCTGGGCGACAGAGTGAGACTCCATTTCAGAATAAAAATAAAAATAATAACTGTAAGGGTTATTGTCTTGTGAGGTTTATTGCCGAGTTTAAAATGAGGAAACTGAGGCCAGCACACAAGAAAATTAAATGCCAATTTATTTAACTCCCAGACGAGGTTCTGTGGTCCTGGGGAAAGGGGCCAGAGAAGTCTTGCCTGACTTCTCTGTGGTGTGGGGTTTTATAGGGAGTGAGGGCGTTCTAATTGGCTGTGAAGAAACAGGACATGGATGGGGCGAGCTGCTATTGGTAGGTAGGCGGGGTTTTGCAACAGTGGGCTAGGTGCTGAGTTTAGTGTTGAGTGCAGATTCTGCTGCGGAGTGCAGAAGTGGGCGTGTGTTGAGTGCAGATTCTGGTGACTTGGTTTTAGTTTTTAGGGATGGGCATGTCCGAGCTCCCGGCGAGGCAACCGGCCTTACAATAATAATTTATTATTTTTACTTAAAAGTATGTATTCATTTGTATTACCGTAACAATGCAGCAATGTGGAGCATTCCAAAACTCCGGGGCTTAACACAATAGGTATTTATTGCTGCTGATGCCTTCATGAGGCTGCTGCGGTTTGGCTGATCTGGGCTGGGCTGGGCTGCAGGCTCCGCAGCAGGCTGGGCAGCTGAGGAAGCTCTGTTTCACTGCAGGGCAACCTGTCTCCATCACCGGCTCTGCTAGAGAGAGCATGCTCTTCTCCCAGCGATGGCCTCAGGCTGCTCTTGGAGATGGCACATAGTCACTGGCAGAGCTCAAAGTCAAGGGACAAGGAGGTATATTCTGCCCACACTGAGCTCATGACAAGGATGTGAAAGCAGAGAAGAGGGAAGAATTGGAGCCTTCAATTCAATCCACCACAGAGAAAGTCAAGGCTCACCTCCACTGCCTGGATTTTGAGGTCTTCCACTGTCTGGCCTCACCTCATCTTTCCAACTCAAACCCCTCCCTTCAGGACTTCAGGTTGTCACGAACCTTGGGGATCTTATAGAAGTCGGACAGGATCGGGCAGTTCCAGACTGTGAGCTATGATCCAGCAGTGGGCCCAACTTCGCCTGGCCTCTGCTTTCCCACCACACAAGGAAGAGGGAAGACTTTTCTGGGCCCATTTGTTATTGGTAGTTGTTACAAAATAAACAAGGGTTAAACAATTTCTCCTCTAGGAAATAAACCGAGCCAGGAATCCTCTTTGTGAATTTTTTCTTTTTTGGCTCTTTGGGGAAAAATATCTCTAGGAATTATTTTCTCTCTAAACAATGGCAACACTTTATTTTTGTTGGCTTGACTTGGATCCTCCCCCACTTCCTTTTTTTGGATTGAAAGGTTGGCTACAGAAATGAGAAAGAGATACTTTTTTCTTCTTTTTTTGTGTGTGGTTTCTCTGGCTGGAAAATAAAAGCCCTGCCTTCTTTCTGTATTCAGTGCACTTCAAAGTCATAAAAATTTGGATAAAGTACATCAGGGTTATGGGTGTTCTAGATTTCAGTCTTTTTATAACTTCCTCCTATTTCACATTCGTTTGACCTCAGGTTAAAGGAACGCTTTTGAAAAGTATAATGATTTGATTCTAGCAATGGATGTAGCAAAAATACTGGGGTCAATAAGTTAAATTAAAAGGCTTTTTATAAAGAAGAAGAAGAAAAAGAAGAAGCAAAAACTACATTTTGCAAACTTTAAGCTTAAGACTGCATGACAGTGGAAGAATTTCCCAGCTATATTCTTATAAAGAAAGTATGCTGTGAAAATATTTTTCAAAGTTTACCAGAGTAAAAAAGTTTGAATTAAAGGAAACGAACTTCATAATCCTCTGAACTTATTTTCCCAGCTTACATAGGCACTTTCTGGAGATTTGCTTTTAGTATTTTTCCATATGTATTTTGTTTCTTTTCTTTCCCACAAACATCTGAATATTCTGGTGGGTATTGGGGTTTTACAGTATTGCCTGAATATGTGTTTCAGTAATTTATTGAGAGGAGAAAAGCAAGTCTCAAAACTGTATGTATATGTGATGTTACTTTTGCTAAGAACTACACATGTGTGTGTAGGTATCTAGCCATCATCTATCTATCTAGAGATATATAAACACATTAGTATACATAAAAATGCATAAGATATGACTATAAGGAAGAAAGAGTATGAAGTTACCTTAGGGTGTCTTTGTTTTGTTTTGTTTTTGTTTTTGTTTTTTTTGAAATGGAATCTTGCTCTGTTGTCCAGGCTGGAGTGCAATGGTGTGATCTCCACTCACTGCAGCATCTGCCTTCCAGGTTCAAGTGATTCTCTTGACTCAGCCTCCAAAGTAGCTGGAATTAGAGGCATCTGCCACACTGCCTGGCTAATTTTTGTATTTTTAGTAGAGACAGGGTTTCACCATGTTGGCCAGGCTGGTCTCAAACTCCTGACCTCAGGTGATCCACCCACCCCGGCCTCCCAAAGTGTTGGGATTACAGGTATGAGCCACCATGCCTGGCCCCAGGTATTGTTTTAGTCCGTTTTCTGTTTCTATACCAGAATACCACAAACAAATATTAATTTATAAAGAAAATAAATGCATTTCTCACAGTTCTGGAGGCTGAGAAGTCCAAGAGCATGCTGTTGGCATCTGGTGAGGGCATTTGTGCTACATCCTAGCATGGTGGAAGGGCAAGTGAGTGTGTGAGACTGAGAGGAAATGGGGATTAAACTTTGTCTTTTTTTTTTTTTTTTAAGATAGTGTCTTACTTTGTCACCCAGTCCAGAGTTAGTGGTTCACTGCACCTTGACCTCCTGGGCTCAGGCAATCCTCCCACCTCAGCCTTCCAATTAGCTGGGACTATTAAGCAGGTACCACCCTGCCTGGCTAATTTTTTAAAAAAAATTTGTAGAGACGAGGTCTCACTATGTTGCCCAGGCTGAGCTCAAATGATCCTCCCACTTTGGCCTCCCAAAGTGCTGGGATTACAGGCATGAGCCACAATACCTGGCTGAACTTCATCCTTTTATTGGGGTCCACTCTTGCAATAACAAACTCATGCCTGTGATAATGGCATCAATTCATGCATGAAGGCGGAGCCCTCATGACCTAATCATCCCCTAAAGGTCCCACCTCTTGATACCATCACAGTGGCAATGAAATTTCACTACAAGTCTTGAAGGGTGCATCCAAACCATAGCAGGTGTTAGCCTTCTCCCTAGGTGCCTACTTATTTCTACGTGTTTCAATTTGTCTATAATATACATTATTACTTATAATACTAAATGGGATTTCTTTTTAACAGAAGAAATCGATGTTTAACAGTTTTGTCTTTTTTTCCTGAGAAATTATAAAACTTCTCAGAGTCTAAGGAAATGAATAACAAAATCTCCATGTGAGGCCTTGTTTTAATGCCGGAAATCATATGGCTCGCAATATTGTTTCACTAGGCAGAAAATTAGAATGAAGAAAGATGAGAAAGCATGAGTTTAGATGCCAGTAAATGCCTTCCTGAGGCTGGCCCGAATGGATCCCCAGAGTAGAAGGACAGTATAGGCACATAGAGGTATCTGAGTCTGGAGCTTGTGTAACAGATTTCATCTGCACACATGGAAGCAGCCAAAAGACCTTCAAGATTCAGGCAGATCCTGCTACATGAGGTATTCACTTATATGTTTAGAAGTTTTTTCTTATGCAGATACTTTGAAAAATTCATTGTGATATTATGGATAAGATTAAATACTAGCAATATTATAAATCTCAGCACTTTGGGAGCCAATGCGGGAGGATCATTTGAGGCCAGGAGTTCAAGACCAGCCTGGGCAACATAGTGAGACCCCCATCTCTACAAAACATACAAAATTTAGCCAGGTGTGGTGGCATGTGTCTGTAGTCCCAGCTACTCAAGAGGCTAAGATGGGAGGATAGCTTGAGCTTTGGAGTTCAAAGCTGCAGTGGTGAGCTATGATCTCACTATTGCACTCTAGTCTGGGCAACAATGAGACCCTGTCTCAAAAAAAAAAAAGAAAGAAATACTAGCAATATGCATAGGTTTAGATTTTGTCATATAGCTTTTTTTTTTTTTTAAAGAAATGAGGTCTCGCTATGTGGCCCAAGCTGAACTTGAATTCCTGGGCTCAAGTGATTCTCCCACCTCAGCCTCCCATGTATCTGGGAATACAGATGTACACCACCGTGCCTGGCTGACATTTTATTTTTTATAAATGCAAAAGAATTACAGATCTGATTTTTAAAAATCTCTATGTGGGTTTTCCAAATGTTGTCTAACAAAATTCACATATCTGAGAACATTTCACTGGAGCAATTACGGTAGTTTATGAATGAGGCAATCCGACAAACATTTTCAAGAATTTATTATGTATGAGCCACTGTACCTGTTGCTGTGAATGCAGAGATGAATGAAGAAATGGACTTTGCCTCAAAGAGGAGTTTCTTGCACCTTATCACGGAGACAAGTTTAAGATTTGCTTTGTTATTTTACTTAAATAATTCTTAGAACAACAAATAAAAACAAGGGAGGGGCACTAGCAAATCCCAGCCACATCAACAATTATGAGGCTCCTTTGTTGGGTGGACCATGTTGCAATCCTGGATCAAGGTAGTTTATGTCATTGTGGGCAGCGATGCAAAGGTTTAGCAAATGGGGATTAAGGAACAGCTCAGAGCAATTAGATCACATAAAGTCCCAAATGTCTACTTTATCAGGATGAATACAAGTTTGGCTCCTGTGGCTAGAAGAAAAAAATAAAAAGCAATGCACATATTACTTACAAGCAAACCTGGGGGCATGCCATCTATTATCAGCAATAAACAGATTTGATTCTTTTCTAAATGAGATTGTCAGGGCCCAGGGGATTTGTCAGTGTCCTGATAATCCTCAAATCATCTGCCTGCCCTACCGTGGTCATAGGAAATTGTTGGTAATAAGGCTGGTTAACAATCTTCTTGTCTGGTGCATTAAAGATAATTCCACAAACCCAGAGGGTCTTAGCCAAGCAGCCTTCTTTATATGGTTCAACATTACGCGTCTTACCAAGCATCACCTCTGCAGAGGCTGCCGGCTCTCTGTCAACTGCAAGTCACTGGGCCCCCTACCCTGTGCAAAACACAGGCTGGACTTGGGGAGTTTTTAATCTAGTATGGGATATGGAACCAACACAAAACTCAGTTGCCACAAAGATGTGTCAAGGGCCCTGGGTCAGGTCCAGCTAATGACCCTCAGCTTCAGGGAGGAGAGACCGAAGTTTCTGTTTTCTTCCTTTCACTTTATTGTTCATGGTGTTCAAAATTTGGCATTTTGAGTAAGTCATATGTGAAGTGGCTCAAACATTTTTAAATGACAAAAACAGGATGCTTTGAAAATCTTCTTCCTATCTGTTTCTTCTTTTGCTTCACTCCTACTTCCCTGACAGGTAATCCCTGTTATCAGCACTATTTTATCCTTTCAGAGTTAAAAAAAAAAAAAAAAAAAAGATAAGTGCAGGAAAATATGAATGAGCCTTGAAGACATTATGCTAAGTAAAATAAACCAGTTATAAAAGAACAAATATAGTCCAGTCACATGAGGTTTCTAGAGCAGTCAAATTTGCAGAGAAGACAAAGTGGAATGGGGGTTGCCAGGGCCTGGGGGGAGTAGGAATGGGGGGTTCATGTTTAATGAACATGAACTGTTCTGAGATGATGAAAAAGTTCTGGAGGTGGATGATCATGATGTCGGCGGCCCAACAATGCGAATGTACTCAATGCTATAGCACTATGCGTCTAAAATGCTTAAAATGGTCAATTTTATTATGTACATTTACCACCATAAAAAAAGAAAACATAAAATACATTTTTATTCTATCCTCCTTCTTTTACACAGAAGATGGAATGTAATACGATTGTTCCGTGCCTTGTCTTTTTCACCTAATGATGTATCTTAGTGATCTTTCTATATTACTATGTGCAATGAATGCTTATTCCTTTTATAGTTGCATACTTTTCTGATGTGTTGTGTGCCATATTTTTAAATATTGATCCCCTGTTGATGGATGTTTTTATTTTTTCAATAATTTGCTATAAAAAATGTTGCCAGCTGGGCGCACTGGCTCATGCCTATAATCTCAGCATTTTGGGAAGCCGAGGCAGGTCAATCACAAGGTCACGAGGTCAAGCCTGCCCAAGATGGTGAAACCCTGTCTCTACTAAAACTACAAAAAGTAGCCAGGTGCGGTGGCAGGCACCTGTAATCCCAGCTATTTGAGAAGCTAAGGCAAGAGAATTGCTTGAACCTGGGGGACAGAGGTTGTAGTCAGCCAAGATGGGGTCGCTGCACTCCAGCCTGGGTGACAGAGAGACTCCATCTCAAAAAAAAAAAGATGCCATGAATCACCTTGCACATAAATTCTTTCATACATTATGATTATTTCTTTTTCAAAGGGCTGCCTAGTAGTGGCTGATATGGTTTGGCCCTATGTCCCCACCCAAATCTCATCTCAAACTGTAATCCCCACTTGTCAAGGAAGGAACCTGGTGGGAGGTAATTGGATGATGGGGGTGGTTTCCCCATTTTGTTCTGGTGATAGTGAGGGAGTTCTAAGAGATCTGATGGTTTTTGTTTTTTGAGACAGATACTTGTTCTGTTTCCAGGTGCCAGGCTGGAGTGCAGTGGCGGGATCTTGGCTCACTGCAACCTCCACCTCCCGGGTTCAAGCAATGCTCATGCCTCAGCCTCCCATGTAGCTGGGATTACAGGCACGCCCAATGACGCCCAGCTAATTTTTATATTTTTTAGTAGAGACAGGGTTTTACTATGTTGGCCAGGATGGACTCGATCTCTTGACCTCGTGATCCACCCACCTCGGCCTCCCAAAGTGCTGGGATTACAGGTGTGAGCCACCAAGCCCGGCCGATCTGATGGTTTTAAATGTGTACTTTCCCCTGTGCTCTCTCTTCTGCTGCCTTGTGAGGAAGGTGCCTGCTTCCCCTTCACCTTCTGCCATGATTGTAAGTTTCCTGAGGCCTTCCCAGTCATGCAGAACTGTGAGTCAATTAAACCTCTTGTTTATAAATTACCATTCTCAGGTAGCATCTTTATAGTAGTGTGAAAACGAACTAACAGTGACAAGACAGGAGCCTCTCCCATTGAGCTATAAGACAAAAACCAAGATTCTTAATAGATTTTTATAATGGCCATATCCTCTTTTATATCCCCAATACCTCAACTGCAAAGAGACAGCCAAGGGCTAATTTCTAAAGCTGGAAAGAACTGTGCTCCCCACCACCGCCCTTACATGTCTCATTTTACTTTATTTTTCATTTACTTTTTCAGTTCATCCTTCACAGGTCAACAGGTCTCCTTTTTAACCGCTTCTTAACACAACTAGCAAACTGGGCTGGCTTGCTCTTGCTTTTCTAATCTCATCATTTAAAACTGCATACGGATTGCAATCATTTATTTCTTCTGAGAGGTAGCCCAAAGTGTTACTGAATAATTTCTCACATTTTCATCACTAGTCAACTTCTCAGTCATTCATTCAACATATTCTTATTTAGTACCTACCGAGTCTCAGGCATCAATTCAGGCATTGAAATACAGTAGCAAACAAAGTCAATTTGGTTCCCAGCCTCATGGAAATAACAGATCATAAGCAAATGAAATGACAGCGGCCCTCTTTTCCATGGCGCCTGGAAGGCGTATAGCTGTTTCAAGATGAAGCTGAACATCTCCTTCCCAGCCACTGGCTGCCAGAAACTCATTGAAGTGGACGATGAACGCGAACTTCGTACTTTTTATGAGAAGCGATGGCGACAGAAGTTGCCGCTGACGCTCTGGGTGAAGAATGGAAGGGTTATGTGGTCCGAATCAGTGGTGGGAATGACAAACAAGGTTTCCCTATGAAGCAGGGTGTCTTGACCCATGGCCGTGTCCGCCTGCTACTGAGTAAGGGGCATTCCTGTTACAGACCAAGGAGAACTGGAGAAAGAAAGAGAAAATCAGTTCGTGGTTGCATTGTGGATGCTAATCTGAGCGTTCTCAACTTGGTTATTGTAAAAAAAGGAGAGAAGGATATTCCTGGACTAACTGATACCACCGTGCCTCGTCGCCTGGGGCCCAAAAGAGCTAGCAGAATCCGCAAACTTTTCAATCTCTCTAAAGAAGATGACGTCCGCCAGTATGTTGTAAGAAAGCCCTTAAACAAAGAAGGTAAGAAACCTAGGACCAAAGCACCCAGGATTCAGTGTCTTGTTACTCCACGTGTCCTGCAGCACAAACGGCGGCGTATTGCTCTGAAGAAGCAGCGTACTAAGAAAAACAAGGAAGAGGCCGCAGAATATGCTAAACTTTTGGCCAAGAGAATGAAGGAGGCTAAAGAGAAGTGCCAGGAACAAATTGCGAAGAGACGCAGACTTTCGTCTCTGCGAGCTTCTACTTCTAAGTCTGAATCCAGTCAGAAATAAGATTTTTTGAGTAACAAATAAATAAGATCAGACTCAAAAAAAAAAAAAAAGAAATGACAGCAATGACAATATACATAAATATATATTAATAGTATAATTTCAGGCAGAGACATGCTCTGCTTCCCTACTTTAGGGAAGAGGGTGGAGAATTTAGGGTAGAGAACTCTTTCATTTTTATATATTTTTTAAAAATTACTTAACATTTATTTTAGGTTTAGGGGTCCATATGCTGGTTTGTTATGTAGGTAAACCTATGTCATGGGAATTTGTTGAACAGATTATTTCATCACCCAGGTATTAAACCTAGGACACATTATTTTCCTGATCCTCTCCCTCTTCTACCCTCCACCCTCAAGTAGGCCCCAGCATCTGTTGTTCCCCTCTGTGTGTCCATGAGTTCTCATCATGTAGCTCACACTTTTAAGTGAGAATATGTGGTGTTTGGTTTTTCTCTGTTTCTCTGTTTTCTGGTTTTCTGTTTCCCTGCAAAGGATGTGATCTCATTCTTTTTTATGGCTGCATAATATTCCATAATGTATAGGTACCACATTATCCAGTCCACCATTGATGGGCATTTAGGTTGATTACGTATCTTTACTATTGTAAATAGTACTGCAGTGAATATACATGTGCATGTGTCTTTATGATATAATGATTTATATACCTTTGGGCATATACCTAGTAATGGGATTGCTGGCTTGAATGGTATTTCTGTTTTTAGGTCTTTGAAGAATCACCACACTGTCTTCTATAATGGTTGAACTAATTTACATTCCAGTGTATAAGCATTCTGTTTTCTCCTAAACCTCACCAGCATCTGTTATTTTTTAAATAATGCTTTTTAATAATAGCCATTTTTAACAATAGCCATTTTAATAATAGCCATTTTTGGTTGATTTTAATAATAATTTTTAAATGACAGCCTTTCTATTTAATAATTGCCATTTTTAAAAATAATAGCCCTTTTTTTTTTGAGACAGGGTCTTGCTCTGTCACCCAGTCAGGAATGCAGCGGTGTGATCTCGGCTCATTGAACTTTCTGCCTCCCAGGTTCAAGAGATTCTCCTGCCTAGTAGCTGGGGTTACAGGTGTGCACCACCACATCCAGCTAATTTTTGTCTTTTTAGTAGCAATGGGGTTTCACCATGTTGGCCAGGCTGGTCTGGAACTCCTGAACTCAAGTGATTTGCCCGCCTTGGCCTCCCAAAGCACTGGGATTACAGGTGGGAGCCACCTCACCCGGCCAATAATAGCCATTCTAACTGGTATGAGATGCTATCTCCTCGTGGTCTTGATTTGCATTTCTCTAATGATCAGCGATGTTGAGCTGCTTTTCATATGATTGTTGGCTGCCGCAAGTGGTGTCTGTTCATGTCCTATGCCCACTCTTTAATGGGGTTGTTTGTTTCTTATAAATTTGTTGAAGTTTCTTATAGATATTGGATATTAGGCCGTTGTCAATGAATAGTTTGCAAAATTTTTCTCCCATGTATAGGTTGCCTATTTACTCTGTTAATAGTTTCCCTTGCTGTGCAGAAGCTCTTTAGTTTAATTAGATCCCGTTTGTCAATTTTTGCTTTTGTTGCAAATGGTTTTGGTGTCTTCCCCATGAAATCTTTGCCTGTTCCTATGTCCAGAATGGCATTGTCTAGGTTGTCTTCCAGGGTTTATATAGTTTGCGGTTGTACATTTAAGTCTTTAATGGAGAATCCTTTTAAAATACAGATAAAGGGTTCCAAGTCCATCTTGAAAAATTACTGAAACTACTCTCTTTAGAAACTCTTGTACTCAAGAAAGCCCTGGTCAAAGCAAAGCCTGTTGGTTCTGCCAGACACCAACAGAAGGATTTGTGGTCATTTAAACCACAGAGTGTCACTTTGGACTTACAAATGGCCTTAAAAGCAGTCTTAAATTTTTTTTTTTAATTTTTAAAATTTAAAATAGAGACAGGGTTCTGCCATGGTGCCCAGGCTGATCTTGAACTCCTGGGCTCAAGCAATCTGCCCACCTTGGCATCCCAAAATGCTGGAATTATAGGTGTGAACCACTGCACTCTGCCCTTTTCTATAATTTCTATCTCTTTATCAATATGAAGAAACTAGGATTACATTGGGCACACCCAGATAATACAGGATAATATCCCCATCTCAAGATCCTTAACTTCATTACGCGGAGTAACATATTCACAGGTTCCAGGGATGAGGACATGGACATGGACATCTTTGTGAGGCCATCACTCAGTCAACCACGCCAGGGAATTAAGAATCAGCAACTAGGAAACAAGATAATGATCAACCTACAAAGCAAGTGAAAACAACGGGGGAAGTTATTAAAAAAACTAATTTGGCAGAAGATGCCCCAAGATTCAACACTTTGAATTCAAACATCTCCCCCAGGCACCAGGCACTGTTTCAGGTGCTCAGAATATACTGGTAAACAAAAGAGGCCAAACCCCTTCCCCCGTAAGTCTCGTGTTCAACAGAGACATCATATATTAAATACATTCTGCAGTAATTAGAAGCAGATGTGCTATGGGAAAAGGAAGCGGGGATCAGGGAAGGGGGCTTGGGAGAGCCTGAGGTGTGTGTGGGTCACGCTTTGCTTGCTGACATTAGGGCGAGCTGCAACACAGTTTTGGGGGCTGAGATTAGAAAAGGATTTAGAGGTTATGTAGACAAACTCCCTCAGTTTAGAGAGAGGAAGCTACGGCCAGGAAGGTCACAAGGTGGTCGTTAGTTATTCTGCCTTTGGCCTAAATTTGAGAGACAGTCCCCTCCTCTCTCCCCAAGGAGGCCAGACAGAGTCATCAGTGTTATCAAAGGCAGCTCTGCCAGGAGGTGAGGCTGGGAGGGTTTTGTATCATAGCAGCAGGAGGGATGGATGATCTCAGAGTGGAGTTCTATCTGTGCCAGTGTTTAAAAATCATCCCACAGAACTTCTAATATGCCTCTTTCTAAGTGCAGCATTCTGATGTCTTAAATCAGTGACACTGATCCCGCTCAGCCTTTGAGACTCAACTTTGGTGAAAATAACCTATATCGGCCAGACACCAAAAGGAAGGAAAAACCGGCTTCTGATAAAGAGCCTTTGGTGTGGATCATGAAGGAAGAATGTAGCTTCATTTTCCTAATCATTCCTGCTCCTTGCCACGTGAAAGCCATTTACATGTTACGGTAAACCATAGGTTGATTAGATATTTTCATCCGATGTCTCCTCGGGTGTGCCTATTTGCCAAAAATTGAGCCAATACAAAACGCAAATATTTCTAACACTAACAGTGAGTTAGTTCTTCACTCATTATCACAATTACAACTACAAGATCATCACAGTTATAAGACCACGTGGTGAAAAAGGTATCTCATTTCTTCAGGGGACCTGTATTTGTTGAGAGCCGCGTTGGTAAAATCTGAGTGTTCAGGTCATTTACAGTCTAGTCCCAGACGGTCCCTCAGATCCCAGCTGTGTTCTCTCTGCCTGCTCTACTCTTCCTCTAAAATTTTCAGAGTCAGTCTCCACCACATTCCAGGTCTCCATTCCCTGCTCTGCAAAGCCCCTCAGTTCCCTGCCCTCTTCCACAGAAGGAATTGCAGCAGTTCTGTGCCCCTTCCCCCAGACCACCAGTGGACCGCAGAATCCATCCTTTTCCCATTTATCTGTCTACCTCTTATACTACACAGATGGCTTCTTTGAAAAATTGTTTGGCCAGGCTCAGTGGCTCATGCCTGTAATTCCAACTCTTCAGGAAGCTCAAGACAGGAGGATCGCTGGAACCCAGG
Organism: Callithrix jacchus; assembly: GCF_049354715.1. Lineage (NCBI taxonomy): Eukaryota > Metazoa > Chordata > Mammalia > Primates > Cebidae > Callithrix > Callithrix jacchus. The sequence continues at coordinate 15,287,943 of NC_133502.1, forward strand.
AGTTTGAGGCTGCAGTGAGTTATGATCATGCCACTGTACTTCAGCCTCAATGACAGTGAAACTCCATCTCTACAAAATGTTTTAAAATTTTAAAATTTTATTGTAGTTGATGGGATTCAAGACACACTTCCTCAAAATATGGCACCTTGCCATTTGAAAAATGGCAAAAGCAGGAAGTTCTCTCTTTCCTCCTGCCCTGTCCTTCTCCCCTGAAGCAGGTCATGAGATTTTTTTTTTTTCTGATACGAAGTGTCACTCCATCACCCAGGCTGGAGTGCAGTGGTGGGATCTCGGCTCACTGCAACCTCTGCCTCCCAGGTTCAAGTGATTCTACTGCCTCAGCCTCCTGAAGAGCTGGAATTACAAAGGTGCACCACCATGCCTAGCTGATTTTTTTGTATTTTTAGTAGAGACAGGGTTTCACCATGTTGGCTAGGCTGGTCTTGAACTCCTGACCTCAGGTGATCCACCCAGCTCAACCTCCCCAAGTGGTGGGATTACAGGTGTGAGCCATTGCACCTGGCAGTTAGAAGATTCTCAGTGGATAAGTGCCCACCACTTTAGGTGGAGGAAAGGAACACCCTTATCTGTGAAGACGCAGAGAACAGCCTGACCAAACAGGCCTTGCTAAGTTCCTTCCAGGTTGTCACCATTAGATCAGATGCTTCTGCCTTCCAATCACACTTCTCCACGACTGTCCACTCCTCATTAAACCTAAGCATGAAAAAACATACGTGTCACTTTTTTTTTGGGTCTTCATTTTTATACGAAGGCTCCCATGTCATTTAAAATTTACATTAAATTCATTCATATTTTTTTTTGTTAGTTTGTATTTTATTACAGGTGCCTGGGCCACAAACCTGGAATGGGTAGGCTAGAAACATCAGACCTCTAGGGAATAAGGGGCTGCTCCCTATCCCCAGTAGGCTCCCACCTCATCCTTCTTTCCCGTGTCTCCACCAAGTGCCTATTCCTCCAGACTGCTCAACTCAACAGGATAATGGATCTCGGAATTATTCATCCTACTAAATTTCACATGCTCTCTAATGCACTTGGAAAATTGGTACTTTTCTTTTCAGTTTTGGAGGCTGTGAGTAAAGACAGATTTGACTGCCCTAAAGGAGGAACTCTGGATCCCTTTCTCTATTATATCTGGAATATGTGAATATCGTTTGGTCGTGTCCCCATCAAAATCTCATCTTGAATTGTAATCCCGCAATCAAGGGAGAGACCAGGTGGAGGTCATTGAGTCATGGGGCCGTTTCCCCCATGCTGGTCTCGTGATAGTGAGTTCTCACGAGATCTGAGAACTCAGTGAGTTTCATAGTTCCTCTTGCACTCATGCTCCTTCTTGCCACCTTGTGAAGGAGGTGCCTTGCTTTCCCTTCACCTTCCATCGTGATTGTAAGTTTCCTGTGGCTTCCCCAGCTATGCCGAACTGTGAGTCAATGAAAGCTCTTTCTTTTATAAATTATCCATTCTGGGTCAGCTCTTTATAGCAGTGTGAAAACATGTGTCCGCCAGACGCCCATATACTATCTAGGTAAAGTTAATAAAGCTTTATTTTAACATGTACTAGCATTAGGAAACAGTTTTTAGTAACCTACCTACTGATTTAGCAAAACGCTTGTGTCAGTAATCTTGTGAAGAAACTCTACAACCCCATACCATTACTGGTGAGAATTGGCATAGCTATAATTTTTTCCAGCAGAAACTGAAATTGAACCATTTAGCAAATAAGTCACAGTAGGACCTACTTTAGATCCAAGGCATTTTAAATAAGGATAACTAGTTACATGGCAGCTTTCAACTGTGATGAGGCTGGTAGAACATTTTCATCATATACATATATATATACACTATTTTTTTGAGATGGAGTCTCGTGCTGTCACCCAGGCTGGAGTGCAGTGGCTTTATCTCAGCTCACTGCAACCTCTGCTTCCCAGGTTCAAGCAATTCTCGTGCCTTAGCCTCCTGAGTAGCTGGGACTACAGGTGTGTGCCATCACGCCCAGATAATTTTTGTGTTTTTAGTAGAGACAGGGTTTCACCATGTTGGCCAGGATGGTCTCAATCACTTGACCTCGTGATCCACATGCTTTGGCCTCCTGAAGTGCTGGGATTGCAGGTGTGAACCACTGCACTTGGCCGGCCAAAGGGTTTTAAGAAGGGAAGTGATGCAATGACAATAATAATGAGGAGTAGTTAACACTACTGAGAACTTGCTTAGATTTTTTTTTTTTTTGAGACAGAGTCTTGCTCTTGTTGCCCAGGCTGTGCACTCTCTCTCTATGTATGTGTAAATTCAGTCTAACCCTATGAGGTGAGTACTATTTACACCTCCATTTTATAGATGAGGAAACAGCTTAAGAAACTCGACCAAAACAGCAAGTCAACTCGAACTGGGAGCTGTGTCATGCTTTTAAAAGGTCAGCCGGGCTGTATGGCAAAGGAGTGATTGTAGCAGGGAAGAATGGGAGCAAGGAGGCTTTGAAATAATCTAGGTAAAGGATGATGATGGCCAGAATCAGACTTGAGTGAGGTGGGTGCAGCAACAGCCTGGGTGCAAAATTTAAGGAGCGGTCTCAGTAATTAAGGTAAGTAATATTGGCCCGGAGTAGTGGCTCATGCCTGTAAGACCAACACTTCAGGAGGCTAAGGTGGTTGAATCACTTGAGGCCATGAGTTCGAGACTAGCATGGCCAACATGGTGAAACCCTGTCTCTACTAAAAATACAAAACAATTAGCCGGGTGTGGTGACACTTGTCTGTAGTCCCAGCTACTCGGGATGCTGAGACATGAGAATTACTTGAGCCCAGGAGGTGGAGGTTGCAGTGTATGAGCCGAGAATGTGCCACTGCACTCCAGCCTGGGCAACAAAGGAAGACTCTGTCTCAAAAAAAAAAAAAAAAAATTCTAAACTAAAAACTAAGATAATGGAAAAAATCCCATTATGAACAAAATATCAAACTTTTAATTAAAGATAGGTTTGGTGTTACTGAAATTGCCTTTGTCTCAAGCTTCAGTATGGCTGGGCCAGGCACTGGCTGGGACTAGGGTGATGACAAGAAAGTGACCAATTTGGAGTAAACAGGAGAGGCCTGAGATGAAGGCGTGGGAGCTGGGGGAGGGCGCCGAGGGGTTGAGCAGCTTCTCCTGTTGATATGGAATATTACAAATTTCTTAGGCCCAGTAGAAGTTTAGCATCCACCTTCCCAGTCACCTGACTTTTCCAAATCTTGGAACTCACTCTGGCTGAATAGGCTTTTGTTTGTTTAAACAGTCACTTTTTGCATCCAAGAGCACAATTCAGCTTCCACTGGAAGGTTCTGAGAAAGGGTTTCAGGTATAAGTCTAGAGCATGAAACATTCTTTTTCACAGCTGAAAAAGAAACCTGCAGAGCGCGAAGGAAAAGACATGGTTAGGGGTAGCGCAGGCCCAGGCAGGTGGAGGCCGGCAGGTGGACACCAGCTGGATCAGGGAAGGAGAAGGAAGAGGCAGGGGCAGGGCCCGGCCTGTTTTAACTCCTCGGCATTCTCACTGCTGCGGAGCGACTGCAGGGGGCAGAGTAAAGAGCTGCTGCCACTTTCCCTGCTCAGAGACTGGCAACAGCTGTTCTGAATGTTGAAGGTATGTGTGTTCCAGGATGCAGCCTTCTTGCATTCTCTTTGACCGCTCTTGATTAATTGCTAACCAGATATGCACGTGGTGGGGCTCACAAAGTGTGAGGCGGTATTTTAACAACAGAAACTGCAAAGAAATCTCTAGAAATGTTGGCTCTTTGGCTGGGAAAACGCAGTCTGTCAACAGTTGCCTCAAACACTCAGAAGCTCGGAGAGAGTTGGATTTGGTCACCAGAGAGGCCGCTCGAAGAGGAGCCATCCATTCAGATCCTCTGCTCTGTCCCGCATGACAGCGGGGACGAAGGTCCTGAGCCTTGGCTGAGTAGGGCAGGTGACCTCCGGACTCGCCGCGGGGCGGGGCAAGCGTCGGGCGGAAGGAAGGCGTGGCTGCTGGGACGGGGCGAAGAATGCGAGGCCGGGAGTGGACGGGGGTGTGGTCGTGGGGGGTGGAAAGTGGTGTGGGCGTGGCTAAGGGCAAGGGGCGGGGCGCGCGCGTCGGGAAGATGGCGCTACGTCTGCTGCGGAGGGCGGCGCGCGGAGCGGCGGCAGCGGCGCCGCTGAGGCTGTGAGTGCAGGTCCCTGTTCCCGCCGCCCCGGCCCAGCTCGCCGCGGGTCGGCTCCCATTGCAGCCCTGCGGGCCGGGCGCGGCCTCCCCACGCCCTTATGGGAGCACAGCTGGACGGGAGCACCGTGCGTCTCCCAGGCGCCGGCTCGACCTGGTCCAAGGTCGCTGCCGCCCTCGCCTCCCTGTGGGAGGGCCCTTGTTGCACCCGGAAAATGGGTACACACCTTCGGTCGAGTTACCTGGACTCGGCCCGAGGAAGCAAAACTGCCTTCCTCCCACAAATTGCAAACGTGAACACCCAATCTTTTTCTCTGAGAGGCGGCTCGCCTGGTGAAAAACACCCGCGTTCATTTAACATAGCTGTTCCCAAACGGTTTGGTCTCAGGACTTGTTTACATGCCTAAAAATAATTTGGGGATCCCCAAAGCCTTTGCTTATATCTATTGATTTTTATGGTATGAGGAATTAAACCAGAAATTTAAAAAATAGTCAATAACAAACCCATTCACTTTTAATACAAATAACACTTTAATGAAATTATCTATTAAAAGTGAGAAAATTGGCTCATGGTTTTTATGTTATTGAAAATGTTTTTGGTTTAATAAAGGACAGCTGGAGTCTCATATCAGCTGTTTTGGAGGAAGTGTTTGAAAGAAATCTAGGCTCACGCAGATGGAGATATTAGTTGGGAAAGGGAGGACCAAGCAGACCCTCTCAAAGGGTCTTAGGGACCCCCCACGTGTCTTTGGACTACACTTTGAGAACTGCTGGTCTAGCACTTGCCCATCGTCTAGGTACGCGCACATACATGGTTTCATTTGGTTCCCTTCGCCACCATGTGAAGAAGTTGGGTGTCATGTTTATAAAGATGAAAAAACAGGGTCAGAAAGATTAAGTGATTCTCAAAGCCCTCTGACCGGTAGTGAGAGAGTTTGGTTCAAAAACGGTCTGTGGCTACTCGTCTGGCACTTCATTCATTCATTCATTCATATTTTTTTGAGACAGTCTCGCTTTGTCACCCAGACTGGAGTGCAGTGGTGCGATCTCGGCTCACTGCAACCCCCCCACTGCCCCCGGTTTGAAGCGATTCTCAGGCTTCAACCTCCTGAGTGGCTGGGATTACAGGTGTACACCACCACGCCCGGCTGGCTAATTTTTCTGTTTTTAGTAGAGGCAGGGTTTCACCATGTTGGCCAGGCCAGTCTCAAACTCCTGACCTCAAGTGATCCTCCAGGCTCAGCCTCCCAAAGGGCTGGGATTACAGGCATGAGCCACTGCACCCGGCCTGGTCTAGAACTTCTTACCTCTTATTGTACTGTGCCTCTTCAGTCACTTGTGTCCTATGGGAGGACCCACCTAGTCTTATGCATCCCACTTTCCCATTTCCTCCCTGCCCCGACACAGGGCCCTGGCTCTGGGAGTCACCCCTGGCCCCAGAGGAGCAGCTCAGTCAGTGCACCCAGGCTGGTCCAGAAGGGCCCTTTTCTGGCTCCTTTTGAGGGGGCCAGCCTCTGTGGCCTGTTCAATAGTGGGTCCGGTGAGCACACCCAGTCCCCACGCCAGCATGTCGCGGGTAAACTCACTGTGCTCTTCTCCCCGCCTTAGCACATTGGCTCCATTCTCAACATGTCTACATGCTGGATATAGGATTCTTGATTGGAAATTTTTTTTCCTTTGAGCTTTTTAAAGTGTATTATCTCACTGTCTTCTTGCCTCTGTTTTTCTCATGAGAATTCAGATGTTAATCGTTTCAGTCTTCTATGCAAGTGATGAGTCATTTTCTTTGCTTGTAAGATTTTCTTTTTCTTGGTCTTTCAGTGGTTTTATCATGATATGTGTGGTTCTGTTTGAGTTTATCCTCCTTGGAAGTTTGTTGAGTTTCTTGGATGTGTACACATCCAATTTGGGGAGTTTTTGGCTATTGTTTTCTCAAAGAAGTCTGTTCTCTTACCCTCTCTTCTTCTGAGGCTCCCATTATGTAAATGTTGGTGTCGTTGATGGAACCCCACAGGTCTTTGGGACTGTTCTGTTTTCTTTCTGTTTCTCAGGCTGGATAATATCAATTGACTTGTCTTTAGGTTTGCTGATTCCTCCCTCTTCCAGCTCAAATCATTTTCATTTTAATCAGAACTTTTCTTTTTGGAGACTGAGTCTCACTCTGTCACCCAGACCGAAGTCCAGTGGTGCAGTCTCGGCTCACTACAACCTCTGCCTCCTGGGCTCAAGCTATCCTCCCACCTCAGTCTCTCACATAGCTGAGACTACAGGTATATGCCACCACACATGGCTAATTATTTATATTTATTGTAGGGATGGGGTTTCACCATGTTGCCCAGACTGGTCTTTAACTGGGCTCAAACGATCTGTCCGCCTCTGTCTCTCATAGTGTTGGGAATGCAGGCATGAGCTGCCATACCTGGCCCTTTTCTATACTTTCTCTTTATTAATATTCTCTTGAGTACTGAAACATCATTCTCATACTTTTCTTTAGTTCTTTTTTTCTTTCTTTTTTTTTTTTAGAGACAGAGTCTTCAGGCTGGAGTGCAGTGGTGCGATCGTAGCTCAGTGCAGCCTCCAGCTCCTGGGCTCAAGTGATCCTCCTGCCTCGGCCTCCTCCCCAGTAGCTGGGACTACAGGCACACACCACCATGCCCAGGTAATTTTTAAAGTTTTTGAAGAGATAGAGTCTTGCTGTGTTGCCCAGGGTGGTCTTGAACTCCTGGGTTCAAATGATCCTCTTGCATTGGCCTCTAAAGTAGTGGAATTCCAGGCATGAACGACTGCACCTGGCCTCCTTCAGTTCTTTTTTTTTTTGAGACTAAGTTTCGCTGTTGTTGCCCAACCTGGAATGCCATGGCTCAACCTCAGCTCACTGCAACCTCTGCCTGCTGGGTTCAAGCGATTCTCCTGCTTCAGCCTCCCGAGTAGCTGGGATTACAGGCATGTACCACCACACCCGGCTAATTTTGTATTTTTAGTAGAGACGGCGTTTCTCTGTGTTGGTCAGGCTGGTTTCAAACTCCTGACCTCAGGTGATCTGCCCGCCTTGGCCTCTCAAAATGCTGGGATTATACAGGCATGGGCCACCGTGCCCGGCCTTCCTTCAGTTCTTTATACATAGTTTCCTTTAGTTTTTTGAGCATACTTTAAATAGCTGATTTAACTAGTAAGTCCAACATCTGGACTCTGCAGGGACAGTTTGTAAAGACTACTTTTTTTCTTTGCATATGGATCATACTTTCTTGTTTCTTTGCATGTCTTGTATATTTTTGTTGAAAACTGACATTTTAAGCAATATAATGGGGAAACTCTGGAAATCAGATTTCCCCTTTTCCCAGGGTTTATTGTTGTTGCTGTTTGTTGTTGTTGTTTGCTTAGTGACTTGAATAAACCAATTCTGCATTGTATTCTTTGTCATGTGCAACTATTGCAGTCTCTTCTTGGTTAGCTTAGTAGTCTAACAATTGGATAAAGATTTATTTAAATTCCTGGAACCAGTAAGTCTCCTAGTCTTTGCCGAGGGACTGTGTGTGTGTCAGGACGGTCTTCAACCTTCGGCCAGTTTGCTACTCTGCCTTTGCTTCCACTTCCTGCTTACAGAGACTGAAGGTTAGCTAGACACGAGCACTAAAGGTGTTACTGCCCTGCACATGCGCATGACCTCCTAGAGTCTCAGGAACATGTCACAACTTTTCAGAGGCCTACAGTGGAGATCTCGTTCTTCATTTTTGCTTTTTAAACATTTTGGTTAGCCTGTTGTTTGCCCTGTTATCTTCGATGTCAAGTAGCTGTGATGGTAAATAAGAACTTCTGATTGGACAGATGCCCTCTGAGAAAATACTATTCCCACTGTGCAAGCTCTGAGCCAGGTCAAATAAAGATAGCTGTGCAAGCAGGGTCTTCCAAGGAACCACAAGACAGGTCAAATAGTGACAGTTTCCAGAAATGGGGCTTTCCCCCCTAGTGGCTGCCAGGCTGCTAGTTTCCACTGGGATGGAGGCTGTTGATTTTCAAGTCTACCACAGCGCTGAGGAGGAAGGATAGGGTGAACTAAAACCTCCAAGTTGATGTTCTTACAGAGAGTCATCCATTTATCTTGAATAAATGATCCCTATATTGCTGCAAGTCTTTAATTTCCAAAATTCTGAAAAAGTTGGTTCTGACAATTTTTGCCAATATTGTCATTGATTTTATAGAAGATGAGATTTTCAGAGGTCCTTTTTCTGTAGTTTTTGCTGAAGTCAGCCTGCATAGAATTTTGATCAAGAATGGATTTGATTTTATAATTTTGTTTTCAGCATCCATTGCATTGATCATAAGGCTTTTCTTCTTCGGTGTGTTAATATGGTGAATTACAGTGATTTACTTTGTAAAAGTTAAGTTGACCATTGCATTCCTGGAATAAACCCCACCGATCATGATGTATTGTTTGGATTGAATGTGCTAAAATTTTGTTAAAATTATTTGTGTGTTCATAAGGAATATTAGCCTATAGGTTTCTGATACTGCCTTGGCCTGGGTTTGGTATTAGGACGATGATGGCCGTGTGACCACACAGGATGTGTTGGAGAGTTTCCACTTCTATTTCCTGGAACTGTTTGTGTAAAATTGGTAAGATTTTGCCTGTAATTGTTTGCACCTGTAGGTTTCTTTCTGGAAAAAGTGTTAAACTACAAATTCAGTTTCTTTAATAGACATATTGCTATTCAGGTTGTCTGGTTCTTCTTGAGTAAGCTTTGGTAGTTTGTGTCTTTGAAGGACTATGTCAATTTCATCTCAGTTGTCAAATTCACGTACCTAGAGTTGTTCATGCTAATTCCTTATCCTTTTTCTTACAGCTCTATGAAGGTATATACCACACAGTTTACCCTTTGTAAGTGTATGGTTAAATAATTTCTAATACGTTTATAGGCCTATCACTACAATCCAGTTTTAGGCCCCCCTCCAAATTTCTATCATGCCCCAAATTCTCTGGAGCCCCTTTGCAAATTAATCCTTACCCCTGCCTCTAGTCTGTCATCTCCTTGCTGTTTGTGTCATACATAGTGATGTGTCCTCTTACATTCCTGATGTTTGTAATTCTTTTTTCTATTTTTCGTTTTTTTGATCAGTCTGGATCGAGTTTAATTGCATTTTTCTCTATTTTTTCTGTTCTTTATTCCATTGATTTCTGTCTCATTTTTATTATTTCCTGTCTTCAGCTTACGTTGGGTTTAATTTGCCATTTAGTTTTTTAAGGTGGAAATTTAGATAATTAATTTTAGACCTTTCTAGTTTTTTTTGAGACAAGGTCTTGCTCTGTCACCCAGGCTGGAGTGCAATGATGCAATCTTGGCTCTCTGCAACCTCCACATTCAGGCTCAAACAGTTCTCCCACCTCAGCCTCCCAAGTAGTGGGGACAACAGGCATTAGCCACCATGTGTGGCTGATTTTTGTATGTTTTGTAGAGATGGGGTTTTGCCATGTTGCCCAGACTGGTCTTGAGCTCCTGGATTCAAGCAATCCACCACCACCTCAGCCTCCCAAAATTCTGGGATTACTGATGTGAGTCACTGCACTCATCTGGGGACTACTTTTTAAATATAAGGACTTAGTAATTACTTTTCAGCCATGCTTGATAGCTTACATCTGTAATCCCAGCACTTTGGGAGGCCGAGGCGGGTGGATCACGAGGTCAACAGATCGAGACCATCTTGGTCAACATGGTGAAACCCGTGTCTATTAAAAATACGAAAAATTAGCTGGGCATGGTGGCGCATGCCTGTAGTCCCAGCTACTCGGGAGGCTGAGGCAGGAGAATTGCCTGAACCCAGGAGGCGGAGGTTGCAGTGAGCCGAGATCACACCATTGCACTCCAGCCTGGGTAACAAGAGCGAAACTCCATCTCAAAAAATAAAAATAAATAAAAAATAAAAATAGTAATAATAATAATAAAATTTCCTCTAAGGATTGTTTTAATTCCCTCTAGCAAATTTTGCAAGATTTCTGATACCTATAATCTCTTTTCATTTACCATGTTGATATTCTCATATATTTTCTTATGTTAATGTTCTGATATATGGTATGTTTTCTAAAGTAATCAGTAGTAAGACTCCAAAAGAAAAATGGCTCCCTGGCTGTGTGTGTTCAGTGGTAGCAGCGAAGGAATGTGCCGGGAAGGTGTTTCACGCTTTGCAGTGCCATAGTAGAGAGGAATCTGGTAAAGAAAAAAAACAGATGAAGACAGTTTAGAGAGATGACAGCTACAAGCTAAGTACCTGAGACTCTGGGTCAATAGTAAAGGGACAGTGTGTGACGAGGCAGTGGCTGAGGGGCCTGGATGGGGCTGTCTGTCAGGGTCCCAATAGGCCTTTTGTAGGGTTGGCTTCATCTTTGAAGCCTCCTGAGGTTACTGTGACAACCACTACTGTCCCTCTGTACTGCTGTGAGGCCACTAAGGGAAAAAGGGAGGGAAGGGACCCAAAGGGAGGACAGAAGTGGGAGAAGGAGCGATGGGGAGAGAAAGGCAGAGAAGAATAGAAGCAGTGAATGAGAAAGGGGAGAAGCCTCACTAAAAAGGAGGCAGGGTAAACAATGAGAGAGGGAAAAATGGTCACATTGAAAAGAACTTACTCAGAATAAGGACGAATGTGTGTTCTTTGCTACTTGAACTGGTATTAAAAGGCCAATGTGAAGTGTTAGACATTTAAAAATGTTAATTGGCATCATTGGAAGTTAACTTCAGTTGCTCAAATGGCTGGATTGATGTGTAAACAAAAATATTTTGGATTGTGAGGCAGAAAGTCACTTTAAATGGTCCTGGGAGGTAGAGGGGCCAACCCTCTCAATTGCCTGAGGCTGTCCTGGTTTTAGCATGAAATGTCCTATGTTCCCAGAAACCCCTTAGGTCCCGGCAGACCCGGATGGCTATTCACCATAGAGAAGTAAAGGGCTGTGGATGAAGAGGGGAACTTACTAGGAACAGGAGGAGGATGGAGTTGGAGGGGATGAGTGCAGGGCAGGATACAGAGCCCAGAAGGAAAGTAATGGACAGAAGCTGAGAGAAAGAATGAAAAGACCAGTGGTCCAAGTTGGTAGACCACAGATTCAAGAACTAGAGCAAGAGTCTTCTGGAAAGGCCTCCATTCTAGAATGGAGAGAGAGACTATACAGAATGCTTTAATGGAGAAAGAAAGGCCACTGCTCAGAGTGGGGCTTGAGAGAAAAGAAAGGAGGAGACCGTGTGGGAGCAGGCAACACCAGGAAGGCAGGTGTATGCACAGTGTGCAGACCAGGAGTAGCCTGGGGATAGGGAACATATGTGGGCTGGACAGTGGAAGTGGTGGGAAATCAGATTTCCCTGAGCAAAAACCAGTGGGCAGCAGCCAAACTGGTGAGCAAGAACTGGCTTGTGTGGCTGGGTCGGAATTGGGAGGCGCCATGTGCATGGGCCTGCCAGGGCAGGTGCAGCTGCGAAGGAGGTCTCTGCCAACACTCAGCTGCACCATGCCTGCTGAACAGCCTCACCTTGGCCTCTGTTGCAGCTGTGTGGGGCTCATGCTTCTCTGTACTGTTAGCTTCTGGTAGTTTTACCGTGGACCACAGCCATCGTGTACATACTAACCTAGAGGACACAGGGTCACCCACTTGCTTTCTGTGGGAGAGGCCAAGGAGTCGGGGGGGGGGCTGGGGTCTGAATTGAAGATCGACTCTTGACTGCAGAGATCCCTCCCTCCCTTTCTCTGTCCCGTGCATCCAGAGGGGAGTTGAGGACAGTTTCATGCCACATGCCTGACCCAACTCGATTGAGTATCTGTGGGCTCTGTGAAGATTCTGTCCTTGCAAGGAACTCTCCTTAGTGTCCGTATTCTGCAGAATGTTTGAGTGGCAGGAGGGCTTTATTCATCTGGGAATCCTTCATGGTAGTCAGTTGCTAATAACCAGGATATCTGCAGGTGGAGTGTTCTCAGGAGGCACACCTTAAGCTTCAAAGGTGAGGACGTAGACAAGGCGGTGGATGCACCTGTCCTAAGACATGACCCATATCCATAGGGAGTGCCCTCAGGGCAGCTGACACCGCTCAGCACCAGCAGTCTCCAGTGATAGCTTTGGAACAGCCCAGGTCTGACTGCGGTATTTTCTGAAACCAGCCTTTGGTCCCAGAGTTTCCTAACTAAATGTTGTGGTGGCTGCTCTGAAGGAGTTGCCGTTTTATGCGTGACTCCCTGTGAGGAAGCCCATAGGTGCTGGTGGCTGAAATTTTAGGAATGCAGGTTTCTAAGAAGGCTGGGAGAAGAAAGCTGGGCTCCTTGGGGCAGGACTATTGGCAGGTTTAATTAATTTAAGATCTAAAAAGTTGTTAATTATAAAAACATTTTTTCCTACCCTGACTACAGCTGGAGCTGTGTTCTGCTGTTACACATTGCTCATTAATTCCACACATTGCTCATGATACTGTCAGGTTTAGAATTTCATTAGGCAATAAAGAAGATATCAAGGAAATAATATTTGTGTTTTCATATAGGTCACTTGGATATGAATTTAAATCCACTGTAATTCAAACAGGTTTAATTTATTTCATGTTGCTACTTGAATGTATTACAGCTTATCAATTACATAACTCACTTAAATGATGAAGACTTGAGATTCATTCCCTCCTTCTTTCCTTCCTTTCTCACCCCATCCTCCCCACCATAAACCAGGGTTAGAATAGTTGTTAATTTAGCTGCTTTGATGATGATGATGATGATGATGATTAAGACTGGGTGTGGCTATGTTGCCCCGACTGGAATGTGGTGGCTATTTGCACGTGTTATCATAGTTCCCTGCAGGCTTGACTTCCTGGGCACCAGTGGCCCTTCTTCCTCAGTCTCTCTAGTAGCTGCATCTGAAGCCATGTGTGACTACACCCAGCTGATTGTATGTTTTGTTTACATTTAAGGATGCTAATCTAGGAGCAGTGATGACTCTAGCATATACATATTTGTATGTATATATGACCACAGTTGTTCGTTTAGTCTGTTTCCGGGTTTTCTTGGGAAATGCAGAGATAATGTTCCTATCCCCAAATCTCTGTGGATACCCTTACTTAAGTATTTGGAGGTAAATTTCCATATGTGAACTTGCTGGATATACTCATTTGAAGCCTTTTGATGCTTGCTGTCAAATCACCCTCCACAAGGGGTACCGATATATACCTGAGTGGTGTATGCCTTTCCGAGGCTCATCTGTCCCATTTCCTTGCATTAGGAGAACCATGCCCACTGAAGCAGGCACAGACCGTCATGCAGGTCACCTAACCGGCAGCACCAGACCTAAAAAGGCCTGTTGGCTACTGCGGCGGCTCTTCCCTTGGCAGCCTTGGCTTGGCTGTCACACTGGCCCCGCCCATGGGTGTTTCTGTAAATGGCCATGAAGGTTTACCTCTTCTGAACTATACCACATGTTAACATCTTTCTCTTAGTTAGGTCTTTGAGATTGGCAGAGGTGCTTTATTTAATAATAAAGGAATGGGCCAGGCATGGTGGCTCGTACCTGTAATTCCAGCATTTTGGGAGGCTGAGGTGGGAGGATCACTTGAAGTCAGGAGTTCAAGACCAGCCTGGCCAGGGTGGTGAAACCCTGTCTCTACTAAAAATACAAAAATTAGCCAGGTATGCTGGTGCATGCCTGTAGTCCCGACTACTCAGAAGGCTGAGGCAGGAGAATTGCTTGAACCCAGGAGGCGGAGCTTGAAGTGAGCTGAGATCACACCACTGCACTCCAGCCTGGGTGACAGAGAGAGACTCCATCTAAAAAATAATAGTGTTAATATAATAATAAAATAATGAAAGTTTCCTTAGAAAGTAAGGATTCTGTTTTAATAGGATACTTGGCGTGGGCAAGTCTGTCTTAACTGTTTCTCCTTACTGTGTCTAAGTGAGAAGGAAGAATGACCCTAGTATCTATTCACAGGACAATTCAGAACCCCAAACATTGAAAAGTGTAAAAGACAATACTTGCTACTTCACTGTCCTGTTTGCACTCCCAATAAAATGAGGGTCTTAGTTTAGTGGAAAACTCTGTTGCCTGTTTAACTCACAGTTCTACGTTGCTAAAAATTTAATAAGGTCCTCTCTATGGACCTTTGTAAAGTTTATATGGTCATTAAAAACATCATTGCACACATATACTTTGTACCACTTTGGAATTAGTGCAGGCTTGTTTGAAAGCATACACTTGACTTGTCTTATTTAATCTCACAGTATTCTTTGTGAGAAGGAAGATATGCCCACATTATTTTGTGGCCAAAAACAAAAGTTTAGGAAATGAAAAAAAGCAAACAGAAAACCTCATGCCAAGTGCTGTTTTCACAGTGAGGCGCTGGGGGGCGCACTAGCAATGGGAGATGCATCAGTCTCTGCAGTCTGCGGCTGCCCTTACAAACGCCTCTTTCAGAAGATGTAAGAGTTGTTTTTTCTGTTCATTTTTAAGGCAAATGAAAGACACATGGATGGTAGAGGAAATATTTCTATACTGACCTATAAACGGTCCTTTTAAAAGTTTATGAGAAACTGAAGAAGTAGCTCTGTGCTCCAGCCCTCCTTATGACCTCTTCTCTCCCTGCCCTATTATAGCCTCACCGGCCTCTTCTGGGCTGTGTCGTTAGCCTGGAGCACCCTGTCCCTTTGTGTCTCAGCTCAAATGTCACGGACCAGAGAGGTCTTCCTTGACCACCCTGTACAACACAGCCTCTACCCCCCAACCAGCCTCTGCACTACCCCCATCCCCTGGCTGCTGTTTTCAGTTTTTCCATTACCCTGTTTCCACCAGACATATACATGCTTATTTGTTTATTGCCTGACTGTACCCCCCACCCCCGCCCCCA
This sequence comes from Callithrix jacchus, assembly GCF_049354715.1. Taxonomy (NCBI): domain Eukaryota; kingdom Metazoa; phylum Chordata; class Mammalia; order Primates; family Cebidae; genus Callithrix; species Callithrix jacchus. The sequence goes on from NC_133502.1 coordinate 15,302,979, forward strand.
GATATTCATCAGAGCAGGGACTTGGTTTATTCATCCCTATTATATACCCAGAACCTAAACCAATCCTTGCCAGTGCCTGATGTAAATTTGCAGAATAAAAAAAGAACAGATTTAGAAAATGAAATATTTTTAGTGTTTCTAAAGATTTAGTGCATTTTTTCTTTGTTGTGGTAAATTATACATAATTTATAACAGAATTACCATTTTAACCTTTTTTTTTTTTTTTTTGGTTTCCATTTTTTTGAGACAGAGTCTTACTCTCTCGCCCAGGATGGAGTGCAGTGGTGTGATCTCGGCTCACTGCAACCTCCACTTCTGGGGTTCAAGCAGTTCTCCTGCTTCAATCTCCCAAGTAGCTGGGATTACAGGCGCACACGACCACGTCCGACTAATTTTTGTATTTTTAGTAGAGACGGGATTTCACCGTGTTGGCCGTGCTGGTCTCGAACTTCTGACCTCAGGTGATCTGCCTGCCTTGGCCTCCCAAAGTGCTGGGATTATAGGCGTGAGCCACCACACCCGGCCCATTTTAACCATTTTTAAGTATATAGTTTAGTGGCATTAAGTACATTCACATTGTTGTACAGCCGTCACCGCCATTCATCTTCAGAACTTTTTCATCTTCTCAAACTGAAACCCTGTGGCCATTAAACCCTAACTTCCTCTTTCCTTTCCCCTACCTAGCCCCTGGTAACCCCCATTCTCATTTCTTTCACGGTGAATTTGACTACTCTAGGTACCTCACATACATAGCATCCCGTATTTGTCCTTTTGTGTTTGGCTTATTTTACTCAGCATAATATCTTCCAAGGTGCATCCGTGTTATAGCAGGTATCTGATTTTCATTCTTTAAGGCTGAATAATAATCTATTGTGTGTATATTCTGTATTTTATTTCTCCATTCATCTGTTGATGGACATTTGGGTCATTGCCACCTTTTGGCTATTGTTAGTGCCTGTTCTGTATGGAGCACAGAAATGTGGTGTTTCAGTTTAAGCCCAAAGTGGGTTTATTCGTTCCAGGGTAATACTAGGGTTCGAATGTGGTATCCCTCCAAAGTTCATGTTGAAACTGAATCCGTGTTGTGGTGGTATTGAGAAGTGTGGCCTTGTAGAAAGCGGTTAAGTCAAAAGGGCTGTGCCTCATGAATGGGTTAGTACCACTGAAAAGAGGCTTCAGAGAGAGTTTTCCAGTCTTGGCCTTCTGCCCTCTGCCATGTGAGGACACAGCCACATGGCGCCATGTTGGAAGCAGAGAGCAGCCCTCCGTAGATCCTGAGGCTGGCACCTTAATCTTGGATTCCCCAGCCTCCAGAACTGTGGGAAATAAGTTTCTATTGATTATAAATTCCCAGTCTGTGATACTTTTAAAAATAGCAGCATAAATAGACTAAGACAGGTGGTTTGCACCTTGAGGAAAATATTTGTAATTCATATTAAGGTAGAAACTTATTCTAGCTCCTAAAAATCAGAATTGGTTTGATATCCTCAGGTGCTATTTAGCTTTTTCTTACAATTGTCAAAAATAATTTCAAAATCAAGTTAATAAGTCTCTGCTCTAGGCAGGAAGGTCCTGGACAGGTCCTCTGGGGTTCAAGTTCAATGCTGACCCTGCAGTTAGCCCTTGACCTTTTTCAAGGCTCTTGTCTAAATTGTGCCTTATTTTTCTCACCCATCAAAAGGAGGATGGACTAGTTTCTTCCTGCCAGTTGACATTCCAAAGTCTAGAAAGGAATTATTGCCCTCAAGAAGAGCTTGGGGAATTCAGAAATATAAAATATATACCTTTTTGAGCTGTAAGTTATTTTGGTCCATTTGAGCTCAGTTTGACCAGAGATTGAATATAAAAGCTCTGCCTCCCCCAAACTTATGGGGACAGTCCGCACTCGGTTGGTGTTACCGCCTTCTCCTCCAGTAAGCGGGATTTGTGTGGTCGTGTGTTGTTGATCCTCTCCCTTTAGGTGCTCAGAAGGGGTGGTGCCTTCATCATGTCTCTCCCTGAAGCAGGGAGTGCTACCAGGCACTTTGTTAGAGTGGCTTATGACGGACACAGCACAGCGCCAAGGGATTACGATTCTAAAATAATTCAGGTGTACTGAGATGCAGATCCTAAAAGAGCTCAAGTGTAAGAGAAGGTGGATGTCCTAAATTTTAGTGTGATCTGCAAGATTTTGACTCAGAAGTGGATACCTGATTTTTGCCTATATCTCACCTCTTTCACTTTTTTCCTGCTCCAGTTTTGGGTTTCCTGCCCACCTGGTGCCCTCAAGCAGGCTTGCAAATGCTCGGAGCCTGGACCACAGTGCTCTCGAAGGGTCTCCCTATTCCAGGGCTCATCAGCCAGCAGCCTACTCAGGGATGACCAGTAAGCCCAAGAAAACAGGCAGTGCTCATGTCAGGTGTGTAGCCCTTCCCAAGTGCTGCACATTTGAAGAAATGCCTTCGCTGGGCATGGGGGCTCATGCTTGTAACCCCAGCACTTTGGGAGGCCGAGGTGGGCAGATCATGATGTCAGGAGTTTGAGACCAGCCTGACCAACATGGTGAAACCCCGTCTCTACTAAAAATACAAAAAAATAGCCAGGCATGGTAGTTGCACATCTGTAATCCCAGCTGCTTAGGAGACTGAGGCAGGAGAATCTCTTGAACCCAGGAGGTGGAGGTTGCTGAGATCACACCATTGCACTCCAGCCTGGGTGACAGAGTGAGACTCCATCTCAAAAAAAAAAAAAAAAAGAAAGAGAAATGCCTTCTGCAGATGCCTTAACTGCAAAGGAGTCAGCCAGTTGGGAGAATTTGTCCTCTTCCAGGAAGAGAATATGGGTATAGGAGAGGCTTGGAGGGTCTCTGCCACCCTTCATGTCCTCTGGACAAAGGTCCAAGCTGTGGGTTTGAATCATCAGTGTCTACTTGTCCTGCAGAAAGAACATCAGAGATTTTCCAGATAATCTGGTTACATGCCTGCACCAGGGGACTGGGAGAATCCTTACCCTAAACCTCTTCTCCCCACCCCTTAACACGTAAACACGCTTCTCACTGACCTTAAGCATCCTAGCGCTGTACTCTGATCATGGTGCCCACCCCCTTGGACAGCATAAATTTCCGGATGATATCCGATTACCTGCCACATAAAGTCCAGGCCCCTTAGTGTGGTATGCGTGCACCTCTTCACCCGTCCTCCATCTTTCCAATTCCCTCCAGGGCCCTTACCTGTGGCCACATGTGCCACTTACCATGCCCACACTCTGGATCATCAGTGCCACTTCCTCCTGGAAGCCTTCCTTCCCCAGACACCTCAGCCAGCCATCTGTCTCTTCCCTGAGAGCCCTAACCTCTCTGCTGACTTTTGCCAGCCTTCCCTGTGTAAAGGTGATCGAGGCGCAGAACTCCCAGTCATCTTTGATGCAGCCTTTCCTCTCCTCTCCCACCCACACCCCATCTGTTGCCAGGCCTGTTGATTTTCCCCTTCAGGTGCCAACTCTTTTTTCATTGTATTAGTTTCCTATTGCTGTTATAACAGATTATCACAAACATCATGGTTTAAATTAAGCTTGTCCACACGTGGGCCTGTGGGCCACACGTGACCCGGGATGGCTTTGAATACGACCCAACACAAATCTGTAAACTTTCTCAAAACATTATGAGATTTTTTGGTGATTTTTTTTTTCTTTAGCTTATCAGCTGTTGTTAGTGTATTTTATGTGTGGCCTGAGACAAATCTTCCAGTGTGGACCAAGGAAGCCAGAAGGGTGGACACCCCTGGTTAAGTCAACACAGATTTGTTAACTTAAGCTTCTGCAAGTTTGAAGTCTGATACGGGTCTTTGTGGGATGAAACGACAGTGTTTACAGGAATGGAGAGCTTCCTTTCTGGCAGTTTTGGGGGATTCGTTTCCTTGCCCTTTCCAGCTTCTAGAGGCTGCCCATATTCTTTGGCTCATGGCTCCTTATCCATCTTCAAAGCCAGCCCCAGTAGATTGAATTCTTCCCCCCACTGCTGCCATCTCTCAGGTTCTGTTGCTTCTGCCGCCCTCTCCAACTTAGAAGGACTCTTGTAATTATGTTGGCCCCACGTGGGTAACCTAGGCTAATCTCCCCAACTCAAGGTCAGCTGATCAGCAACCTTCATTCCACTTTGCCATGTAACCTAACATATTAGTTGATAGTGGGTATGAGGACGTGGACATCTTTGGGGGACATTGTTCTGCATACTCACCCATTGTTCTAGATTCCGGTTTGGACTCTTGGAATAATCATCTAACGGGCTGAGTTCTCTCATTGCCTCTCATGTTACGTGCTGCCAGCGTAGATATTAAAATGTACATTCTATAATCTAGACATGTTGGTTCCAAAAATATCTCTTGGATCTGTACTTGTCTCTTTGTCTCCATTGCCCCTACTGGCAGTCATTTGTCATCTGGACCACTGTGAAAAAGGATTGTTTACATCTATGGGTATCCCTCCAAGCAAGATTTATTTTTTTTTAATTGAGATTACATTCACATAGCATAAAACTAACCATTTTATTTTATTTTATTTATTTTTTTGCCCAGGCTGAAGTGCAATGGACCAATCTCTGCTCACTGCAACCTCCGCCTCCCAGGTTCAAGAGATTCTCCTGCCTCAGCCTCCCCAGTAGCTGGTACTACAGGTGCCCATCACCATGCTCAGCTAATTTTTATATTTTTAGTAGAGACGGGGTTTCATCATATTGGCCAGGCTGGTCTCGAACTGCTGACCTTGTGATCTGCCCACAGCCTCCCAAAATGCTGGAATTATAGGCGTGAGCCACCATGCCCAGCCTAAAACTAACCATTTTAAAGTGTACTGTTCAAGGGTGTTTTAATACATTCACAATGTTGTGCAGCCTTCGCCATTCATTTCCAGAACATTTTCTTCGCCCTAAAGGAAAACTATCCATTGAGTGTTCACTCCCCATTCCCTCCTCTCCTCAACCCCTGGCAACCACTGGTCTATTTTCTGTCTCTATACACTGACCTATTCCTTTCTATGGATATAATACTATATTTTGTTTATTTTTTAAATGAAGTTTAATTTTTTAGAGACAGGATCTAGCTCTGTCACCCAGGCTGGAGTGTAGTGGCATGATCATAGCTCACTGTAGCCTTGAACTCCTGGGCTTGAGGGATCCCCCTGCCTCAGCCTTCCAAGTAGCTAGGACTGCAGGCACTCACCACCACACCTGGCTCATGTTTAAAATTTGTCAGTTGATGTACATTTGGGCTGTCTCCACTTTTTGGGAATTGTACTTAGTGCTGTTATGAACATCCATGTACAGCTATTTGTTTGTAATTCCTTTGGGCATATGCCTAGGAACTGCTGTGCCATATGGTAATTCTATGTTTAACTCTTTGAGGAAGCACCCAGCTGTTTTCCACAGTGGCTGCACCATTTTACATTCCAGCAGCAATTTACAAGGTTCTGATTTCTCCACATCCTCGCCAACACTTGCTATTTTCCATTGTTTTTATTGCAGCCATGGTAGTGGGTGTGAAGTTGTATCTCATGGTTTCCTCCAAATCATTTTTAAATGCACAAATTGGCTAATTTCACTTCTCTGCTTCACATCCTTCCCATTGTATTTATAATATACCCTGTCCCTCCCTTGGATTCTGAGGAGCTTATGATCTTCCCCCTCCTACCTCTTTCATCTCACTGCCTTCTATTCTCCTCACACAGTCCACCTACCATGCATCATTGGCCTTCTCCTGTTCCCTCAAGCGGGGAAGGCAAACACCCATGGGCTTTTCTTTATTATTAATTTATTTATTTATTTAACACTTTCCTCCTTAGGTCCAGAGACCGTGGGCTTTGAGACTCAGGGAGTCAGATCCAAGGTCCATTTAGAAGTAAATGATGAGATGATGCATTGAATGCTAGGTATGGCATGCGCATGGTTCATAAGAACACTAATACACAGGGGATGTAAAAAACAACATCAGATAGATACCTAAAGGCTGAGTCTTTGGAGTGGGGGTGACCACCTGAAGCGTGTCCTCTCTTCCCGACCTTTTCCCTCCCTCATAGCATCCCGTTCTTCATGGCACTTACGTGCTTGTCATGAGCCAGGAAAGTGTGCCTCTCCCTGTTATGTTTGGTCTCCCACACTGGGCTGGAAACTCCACGTTCACTCTTTATGCCTGTGCCCAGCACAGTGCCTGACACAGTAGGCACTGATTAAATGATTCTTGAATGAATGTATCATCATATGGTCACAGTAAACAGAATCCATCAGTAATTATCCATTTGACATGAGAGGGTGGAAAGGCAAAGTTTTTATGCATGAGTGTGGGCGTGTGTATGTTTTCCTGGATTATAGATTTGTCTAAACATTCCTGCTAATTTAAGATATCAAATCTGAAGGTTTTTTCTTGGCTCGAATTTTTGAACAGAGGCCAAGGCTGTTTTTAGATTCCTAAATATTCTCTCTTTTGTGAAAGAGTTTTCGAAAGTATAAACGGGGCATCTTCTCTACAACTAGTTTACATTGTTGGTTTATGCATTTGAGTTGTGGGCAGAGGGGAAACCTCAGTGTCTGAAGGTGGCTTTACCCTAGCACCAAGGTATCCCCCGGAGAGCTTGGCCAGTCTAAGACCATGTGGTCTAAAGGTCCTCTCTAGCCAACGTCCCTGCCCTAGCTACATTCTGTTTATTTCAGAGCTTCTCACCTATTGAACACATAGCACTTCCTCAACTCAGGACCAGCATCTGGAAGTCATATTTTAAGAAAGTCATGGTCTTCCAGCTTAGTGGAAGCATCTTTGCAGGATCCAAAGGTTAACATTCACTTTTAACCTGAAATTTTCTTTCTGTTTCTGGTTTTTCCCCAAGCCTCATCCTTCCCCCACCTTCACGCAATAACACTCCAGCTTATTACTAAAATAAGCCATGACAGAAAGCATGGCTCAGAGGCTCAGTTCTGTCGCCTCCTTATGGCCAGCGTGTGGAAGCGCTCCTCTGCTCCCATGCCTTCTCCATCGGAGCTCATCCATCAACTCAGGGACTGTTTTGGGCTGAGTCCCCCACTTGGGAGTTCTGCTGTTCATTTGATGCCCAGTAGGCTGTAAGCTCCTTGAGGACCAGGCATCATGTTTACTCACTCCTATCCCTTCTGGGAAACTGCTAACCGGCCTGGCTCTGAGACCTCGCATGGCCCCACATATTTTTTTCTGTGGGAATCACAAAGCATTAGCAACTAGCCGGTGACCAGCAGGGATTAGCAGCATTCAGGCTCCGCACACATTTAATGTGCTAATTGAGGAGCCCAGGGATCGGCCAAGGAAGTGACTTACAAAGGTGGAAACGGGACTGTTGACACAGGTGCATTTTATTAATTACTGGTTTTGGGAGAATTCGTCAAAATGTTAATATTTTGGGGGTTTAGTTTGTGAAGGATAAGAAACTTATCTTCACAGCCATATGGTTTATTACTTGAAGTGACTTTTTCCTCTTAAAAAATTTTTAAATTTGGGTTTTAGTAAGAACAAGCCATTTCTTGCAGAACTTATTGATTGTATTATGTAGGTAAATGGAAAAAGATTTCCTAGAACAACCTTTTATCACAAAGAATTCCAAAACATATCAGTAGTATTCAGAGGCACCTATGGCACATCTTTGTGTATTATTCAGTCACTCCTTTATACATTCTTCTGACAAGAATGGGAGTCATGCCTCCCAGACTCTGAGTCCCAGGCTCCGAGCATGACTGAGGCAGCTCCTAAGAAGAGAGAAGGGAAGAACATTTCCTGAGGATCTTTGCTGTGGCAGGTTCCAGAAGGTGCTTTGGCGCATCTCACGTGAGATATGGCCTCCTTTGCTTGCTAAGAAGCAGGCAAACTGTTGAAGTTTCTTATTAAGGTCTCTTAACAAATTAACTGCAGATGTAGGAAGTGAAATATTTAGTACACAGAGAAGTGAAGTCACCTGAAAGCTCCAAATAACTGGCGCTATTTAAATGTGCGGTGTGAGGTGGCTGGCTGCGTGGAGGAGGGGTGGCCAGTGGCGGAATAATTCCCCCACTATGGTGTCTTAGTCTTCAAGTAGCCAGTGCAGTACCTCGGCCTGTGGTAGATCCTGAGTAAATGTTGACTGAAATGAAGATGCCGTGGCCAGTGGTGAAGCAGGGGTCAGTGCAGTATGCTGTGGGAATACAGAGGCAGGGTGGCTTTTGGAGGGCACCTCGATCATTCCCACGGAAGCTGCCCTCTGGGCAGAGTTTAAAGGATGGCAGAGGGAAGAGTGTTCATAGCAGAGGGAACTGCATGCACAAGGCCCAGCAGAGGAGTTATGAGCAGGTAATTATGGAGTGTGGGATTCTCAGGAGCTGGGCATGACGTTAAGAATGGGGGTTGGTTGGAGCCAGACTATAAAGGGAATTCCAGGCCAGCCCAGGACCAACTTCAGATTTACATACCATTGGCAACAAAGAGCCAGTGGAGATGTTTAATCTCTTTCAACCTCCGTCAAATTAGCCTTTCGCTCTGTAACCTGGCCTAAGAGGTAGTCCCATGTCATTTGAACCCCTTGGCTTTCTCTTTTACTTAAATTACATTCACAGTTCACTGTGAAATCTAATTGGAATAGACAAAACGTGGTGGAACTCTGCAGCTTATGTGGCCAGTTCATCCTCACGTTAATGTACTTATAATGTACATTTAAATAGTGCCAGTTATTTGGAGCTTTCAGGTGACTTCACTTCTCTGTGTACTGTATACTTTGCTTCCTACATCTGCAGTTAATTTGTTAAGAGACCTTAATGAGAAACTTCAAACAGTTTAAATGTCAATTACCATTCCAGTAATCTACCCGTATTGGTCATCAGAATGTAATCCCAGGTGGATGTAATTTAAGACAGATGACATTCCAGAGCTTCAGTTACAAAGAATTTCTATATTTTGGGACTAATAAGCTGGCTCCAGTGGTGGCTACATTTGCAGGACTGTCTGCACTTATGACTCATCTAGCACTGCCTCTACTCAGAGCTTTCTGTCTATGGAATTCATACTGGTTTTGTGTTTGGGCTGATGCTTTTGAATCTGAAAAAAAGCGCATAAAAGTATGCCAAAAATGTAGTAAATATTGTGGATAATTTCATTTTTTAATCCTACACTTTTGAGAGGAAAAAAGTATTCATGAGGTACTTTACCATAGATTTAATTAATGGGATAATCTTTATTTCCGGACTCAGACATCTGGATTTGTTTGTTTCTTGCCACTGTCTCCTTTTTTCTGTGTTCCTTTCTTGTTTCTATTTTTTATTAAGATAAAATACTTACAGGCTTGACTATGATGATGAGTATTGTTTTAACAGAAAGTAAAATCGAAAGCATGCAGAATAAATTAATCTTGCATTTTCTTGGCAGGTTAGTGGGTGTTATATCCTTAGTTGTTTGTGCTACAAAGTAAATAATTTTTGGCAGCTGGTTTGGCTTTCACCACTTCTAAGCCTATGACAAATGGTCTTGAAGGATCTTGGTCTTAAAAAGGAAAATTTTTTGTGTGTGAGCTTTAAGTTCAGTTTTGTTGGGTTTTGAAGGCTTTTTTGTATGTAAGCCACTTATGTGGCATTTTGTTTTATTTGAATTTGAAATTTTTTTTAAGTTTTAAAACTAGAGTCTGCCACATGCAACTTTTTTTCACAGTTGGCATTTAAAAGTTAATTCGCTGTGCTCGCTTCGGCAGCACATATACTAAAATTGGAACGATACGGAGAAGATCAGCATGGCCCCTGCGCAAGGATGGCATGCAAATTCGTGAAGCTTTCCGTATTTTGAGAAATAGAAATTCCATTTGATCCAGCAATCCCATTACTGGGTATATATTCCAAAGGATTATAACTCGTTCTGCTATAAGGACACATGCACACGAATGTTCACTGCAGCACTGTTTACAATAGCAAAGACCCGGAACCAGCCCAAATGCCCATCGATGATAGACTGGACAAGGAAAATGTGGCACATATACACCATGGAATATTATGCAGCAATAAAAAATGATGAGTTCGTGTCCTTTGTAGGGACATGGATGAACCTGAAAACCATTATTCTCAACAAACTGACACAAGAACAGAAAATCAAACACCGAATGTTCTCACTCATAGGCGGGTGTTGAACAATGAGAACACATGGACATGGGGAGGGGAGCATCACACACTGGGGTCTGTTGGGGAGAAATAGGGGAGGGACAGCAGGGGGTGGGGAGTTGGGGAGAGATAGCATGGGGAGAAATGCTAGCTGTAGGTGATGGGGAGGAAGGCAGCAAACCACACTGCCATGTATGTACCTATGCAACTATCTTGCGTGTTCTTCACATGTACCCCAAAACCTAAAATGCAATTAAAAAAAGAAAAAAAAGTTAATTTGCTTTTTCTGTTTTTAAAAGATACTAAAAACTAAGGTTTCCCCCACTAAGCATTTATTACAACCTCTTTTAATAATGGAAAAATTAGTTTGTATGGCTTTAGATTGTTTTTCTCCCCAGGAGAAATAATGTTGCTAAATCATCTGAGAACTGCATTCACGTATTTAGCCTGCCATAAGTCACTGTCAAAGTGAAGAAAATGGCCAAAGTTAGATATACCTGCACATGTGAATTTCATGTACTTTCTGGTAATCAACTCTGTTTTAAAGGCTTTTGGGAGTTGTTTTCTTTCAAAAGCAGCCCACTGGTGCTGTATTTGGCATGTTGTGTGTTATTAAAACATCACATAAATGCAGAGGTACTAGAACGTGAAGTTTACAAAACCCATCGGAACGTTGGTACTCGTGTAGCTAACACAGTCACTTCTCCAGGTACAATCATCTTTGTGTTGTGAGCCTGTATACAAAACTGGTGTCTGGCATATCTGATTGGAATGTGAAATTTAATATTTTCCACTAGTTATTTCCCAACATGCAAAGTGAACCAATACCTGTTAACTGTATATATTTGAGTAAAAATAGAAAGGATCAGTTGCTTAATCAGCTTTACTGCTGTGAATTTAGGAAGTGAATTCACATCACCCCTCTCTCCAGAGAGACGACTTGATGACTTACTCTCGGTTTCTTTAAGTGACATTGTAGACCCTGTTTGGATTAATCAGCAGCCTTGGGAGTTGGAGCAGTCATTTGCAATATCGAGTGGAAAAGTTGCTTGTGCTTGGAAGAGTCAGAAGGCCAGGAGTGAAAGATGTGGCCTCATCCTTTCCCTGGTGGCTCCTCACCTGTGAAGTTGTACCAGGGTGGTAATAAAAATCATAGGATCTCGTTTTATGTGAAACCATTAGCAGCCTGAGAATTCAGGACTAGCTGCCTTTCATACTTTAAGACACTGGAAGGTGTCATTTATAAGCATAGCGAGCCTGCAGGAAGGCAGAACAGGCTTGTAAACCGGAGCCCGAGGCTCTAGACAGCAATCAGTGTGTAATAGAGTTTAAAGTCTTAGGTTATCAGAATTACAAATGGACCTTTAAGTGTTGTGGGCAAATCCCAAGAAACATCTGTCTATAAAAGGCGGGTACAATGGCCAGTTATTTCCTCCTCATTATTGTGATATTGTTATTTTCTGTTTCTGCCTTTGTGGATGGGAGAGGAGGGGTGAGGCCTGTGCTACAAATATAAGAATAAAATTGTAAATATTTGTGTTAGTTGGTAAAAAGTTGACTATAGTAAGTGTCACAGCTAATGTGGGGATTTTTCACCTTGAAACAGTGACTGCCGCTTGGTTCCTGCTGCCTTGTTCCTCGGACTCTGAATTCTAAGGCTGGGGCAGGCATATGTGACAGGCAGAGAGAGCCCTGGAGTTGGGGGAATGAGGAAGTGTTTCCAGTTCCCATTTGGCTTATGCTTTGGAGGGTTCCCTGGTGTGGGGACAGCGTCCAGGTTCTTGGCCTGTGGGAATGACAAATGGCCCTGACATTGGGCTATCCCAGCTTCGGTGTTTCTGTTCACAGCCCTAAGAGTCGTTCTTTATCTGAAACCATGAAGAAAACTGGAAGATTAGGTAAGAATTCAAGAAACCATTCTGTAGATGTTGCCTCCTGACAAGTACAAGTGTGTCTGTTGAAATCTCAGTACTCCAAGTCCCCATCTATTTGCCTTCCACCTCCTCCAGGTGTTAGACATGTTACCTGATTGCCCCTGGTTGGCCCTCATCCCCTCCCCCATCTGGCCAGCGCTCTCCCTGATGTGTGGGGGGCATCCTCCTGCTCCTGGATCCTACAATATCCAGAGACGCTGGTTCCATCACTGCTTGTCTCTTTCTCGTGTCACTAGGAAGCATTTCTTCTGATTCTCATGGACAGCTCAAAAGGACTCCCACAGAGGGAAGGGTAGGCCTTTAATATTTCTGTCCTTCATCTCAAAGTCCATTTCTTTAACGTAGACACATGGGATTGGGCTGCAGCGAGGGGCCCCAGCCCAGGAGATCAGTGTTGGCTGGGTGAAACCACTGCACCCTCTGGGCCCTGGGCTCCTGTTGCTCAGGGTTCCTTTTTAAAGCCTACTTGTTAAAACTTCTTCCTTTACCAAGGAGATGTTATGCTTATCCTTATGAGGATCTCAGAGTGTTCTAGCCTCTTCTTGGAGAAGGTATTTGCTGGTTTGAAGGCGACCTCTGCTAATGGACCTGTTCAGTCACCAGGTACTGGGCCTTCTCCCATTGTATTGTCGAAGAGGCTCTGCTCACCCCCACCCCACCAGCTCTGGAAAGTACCCCAAGTTGGTTGGATGTGGCTTCTCTGCTTAGATAGCCTTGCACCCCTGGGAGGATGGGAGTCTAACCCGGAAGTGGATTGTTCTCAACCAGCAGAAGCATGTACACTACTGGATACAAAGCCCCATCTTTTTTCAGAAGCAGCTTGGAGTATTTCTTGTTTAACTCTCATGTAACCCCGTTAAGCAATGCTTTTTTCAGAGCGATACCATCCTAGTAAATTGTCAGATGCCTCTTTCAAATCCATTTCTTTTTTAAAAAAATCCTCTTTTCTGTTTATTCTGGAGTCACTCATCATGCAAATATTAATATATTTGTGAGAAGTGGTGTTCCTGGAGTTGAAGAAGGCTCTTTTAGGGCTGCGGGTCAGTACAGTCCCTGAAAAACATGACTATTTATAACACAGGCACCAGAGGGTTCAGAGAAGTGCTAAAAGTGGAGAAGTTGGGGGCAGGGGAGTGCTGCCAAGGATGAACTTTGCCTATTTCACAAGTTTTGACTAAAGTAGTTCTGAATAAGAAAAGCGTTTGATGAAATCTTACCTAGTATAAAGACATATTATTTTGGGCCTCTCTTTTTTCTTTCTTCTTTTTGTTCTTTCACCTTTCCCCTGTGACCTCCCATTCCAGCTGAGCCCTCTTGTTCCATCTGCCCTGTACTGTTGATCTTAACCCCAGCTCTGCCCTCTCTTAAATCCTGTTCTTATTCTTGGGGAAGACTACAGCCTCCTGAGCTGTTTCTATATGTCAAGCACTGCACTTTATATACGTTAATATTATCATTAGGACATATTCTTTTGCCTGTTTTTCAGATGAGGAAAGTGAGATTCAGGGAAGTTAAGTAACTTATCCAAATTTACATGCCTACTAAGGGATGAGCAGGAGCCGGACCTGCATTTCTGAAGCATGTTTGCCGAACTGCTACACTTCAGCCACCTACTTGGACACCTTTGGAAGGGAGGATTCTTCTACTGTTACCAAAAAGATATTAATAAAAATAAGTCCAGGTGTGGTGGCTCATGCCTGTAATCCCAGCACTTTGGGAGGCAGAGGCAGGTGGGATCATTTGAGCTCAGGAGTTGGAGACCAGCCTGAGCAACATGGTGAAACCCCGTCTCTACAAAAAATAGAAAAATTAGCCAGGCATGGTGGTGTGCGCCTGTAGTCCCAGCTACTTTAGAGGCTGAGATGGGAGGATTGCTTGAGCCTGGGAGGCGGAAGTAGCAGTGAGCTGAGATTGCACTACTGCACTCTAGCCTGGGTGACAGAGCCAGACCCTATCTCCAAATATGTATATATACACAGACACACACACATAATATATGCCTATATCACATACATATATAATATATATGTGTGTTCATATAATAAAGTGCCCATAAATTGAGGATTCATTATATAAAGGGATAGTCATATCATTGTAATGATGTAGCTGTTAAAAAGACTAAGGTGGCCAGGCGCGGTGGCTTACACCTATAATCCCAGCACTTTGGGAGGCTGAGGCAAGTGGATCACAAGGTCAAGAGATCGAGACCATCCTGGTCAACATGGTGAAACCTCGTCTCTACTAAAAACACAAAAATTAGCTGGGCATGGTGGCGCGTGCCTGTAGTCCCAGCTACTCGGGAGGCTGAGGCAGGAGAATTGCTTGAATCCGGGAGGCAGAGGTTGCGGTGAGCCGAGATCGCGCCATTGCACTCCAGCCTGGGTAACGAGCAAAACTCGGTCTCAAAAAAAAAGAATAAGGCATTTCCCATAAATGGTAGAGTAGCTTGATTGCACTAATTCCCCTGTATTATTTTATGTAGATTTGTAAGAGCCACACAATTTTTTTTTTCCTGAGACGGAGTCTTGCTCTGTCACCCAGGTTGGAGTGCACTAGCACGATCTCAGCTCACTGCAACCTCCTCCACCTCCCAGGTTCAAGCAATTCTCCTACCTCAGCCTCCCAAATAGCTGGGATTACAGGTGCACGCCACCATGCGCAGCTGATTTTTGTTTTAGTGGAGCCGGGTTTCACCATGTTGGCCAGGCTAGTCTCAAATTCCTGACCACATGATCCTCCCGCCCTAGCCTCTCAAAGTGCTGGGATTATAGGCGTGAGCCACTGCGCTTGGCCTCACACAAAATTTCTTTTTAAAATTACTAGTATATGGCACCAGAAAGCAAGCAAAATCAAGCAGAAACTGGAAGGGAATCTACCTCAAGAAACAAACTGGTGGATAAGGTTTGCAGGTTGGTAGCTTTAACCTGATAGTACTCCCAAAACTACTTACGTGGCCAAAAGCCACAGCCTTACTGTTTTGAGAGGTTAAAGGGCAGAGGTAGAAATTGGCAGAGCAGTCAGAAAGTTAGGGAAAGCCCAGAGAGGAGGTAGCTACAGAGGGGACAAACACCCCAATCTGCATGTGAAATGGAACAAATCCTTGGTTGGCCACAGAACTGTGTGTCTGCAGGTCTGATGAAAAAGTGGCAAGCTTTAAGCCTGAAAAAACTGAGCAAAGATCTTGGCTACTACCTGTCCTAAGGAAGACAGAACTTAGTATTTGTGTTCAGCCAAGTTAGCTGTCTGCTAGAACAAAAATCACTCTGCAGAAAAATGTGCAGAGTCCAGAATCTCTGTAACGTATCAATCATAATGTCCAGTGTCCTATCAAAAACCACTAAATAGAGGTGAGAAATGGGAAAAAAAAGTAGATAATAGAAGCCAAACTCAAGATGACAGAGATTTTACAATTAACAGGCAAGGACTTTAAAGTATCTACCATAAATATGTTCAAAGACTTCATAAAAATATACGTGCAACGAATGAACAGATGGGGAGTATCAGCTTAGAAATAGTAGCTATGGGCCAGGCGCAGTGGCTCATACCTGTAATCCCAACACTTTGGGAGGTTCAGGTGGGTGGATCACTTGAGGCCAGGAGTTCCTGACCAGACTGGCCAACATGGCAAAATCCTGTCTCTACTAAAAATACAAAAATTAGCCAGATGTGGTGATGCACACCTGTAATCCCAGCTACTAGGGAGACTGAGGCAAGAGAATCTCTTGAACCTGGGAGGCAGAGGTTGCAGTGAGCCAAGATCGTGCAAGTACACTCTAGCACGATCTAGGTCTACACTCTAAACCCTGTCTCAAAAAAAAAAGGCAAAGCAAAGAAATAAGGCCAGGCAGGGTAGGTAGGTATCTCATGCCTGTAAGCCCAACACTTTGAGAGGCCAAAGCGGGCAGATCACTGAGGTCAGGAGTTTGAGACCAGCCTAGGCAACATGGCGAAACCCTGTCTCTACCTAAAATACAAAAATTAACTAGGCATGGTGGTGTGTGCCTGTAATTCCAGCTACTTGGGAGGCTGAGGCACAAAAATTGCTTGAGCCTGGGAGGTGGAGGTTGCAGTGAGCCAAGTACTTCAGCCTGGGTGATAATGAGAGACTGTCTAAAAAAAAAAAAAAAAAAAAAAAAGAAGCAGTAGTAGCTATGAAAAAGCTGAAATGTTAGTGGTTGCAGAGGCTAGGGGGAAGAGGGAGTGGAAAGTGATTGTTTAATGCATATGGGATTTCCTTTTGTGACGATGAAAATGTTCTTGAGCTAGTGGTGATGCTTGTACAGCATTGTGAAATATACTGCATGATACTGAATTATTCACTTTAAAATGATGAAAATTGTGATTTTTATGAAAAGAAAGAGCCGAAAATACATGAACTAAATAGAAATGTTTAACAGTAAGCTCAATAGCAGAAAGCGTTAACTAAAAAATAGACCAATCTTATGTACTCAGTTTGAGGAAAAGAAAGATTGAAGAAAAGCAAATAGAGCCTCAGAGACCTGTGGGACAGTATCAAGCAATCTAACATGTATAGTTGGAGTTCCAGAAGGAAAAAGGAGATTAGGGAAGAAAAAATATTTGAAGGGATAATGACCAGAAATGTTCCAAATTAGGTAAAATATATTAACTTACTGATCCCTCAACAAACAATCAGCAAGATAAGTTAAAACACACACGTACATGAGAGCTACACTGCTGAAATCCAAAAATAAGAAAAGTCTTGAAAGCTGCCTGAGGGGAAAAAAAAGATACCTAGAAGGAACAATAATATGACTAACAGCAGACTTCTTATCAGAAATAATGGATAGTAGAAGGTAAATGTAGTGAAAGAAAAAATATCAACCCAGAGTTCTATGTCCAGCAAAACTATCCTTCAAAACTGAAGCCCAAATAAAGACCTTTATAATTAAACAAAAACTGAAAGAATATGTTGCAAAGAATCTATGAGAAATGCTAAAGGAATTTCTTTAGGCTGAAGGGAAATAACCCTAGATGATGACTTGGATCTATAAAAAGAAATGAACCAGAAATGATGATGAAGATAATCAGAGATCTATCTATACTGATAGGGGCATGTAAAAGTAATAATAAGAAATATTTATATAGCAGTTGGTATTCTGAATGCTTTATATACATTAACTCACAACCCTTACAACAGTCCTATGAAATGGGTACATTATTATCATTTTACACAGGTGGAAACTGAGGCACAGAGTAACTTCCTTGTTGTCAGATACCTTGTCAGAGGCAGAGGTAGGATTCAGACCCATCATTCTGACTCCAGAGGCTGTTCTCTCAACCACTCTGCTAGACTGCCTCTCAACATAGATTTTACATGAACAAATAGGCAATATTATTATGTGAACAAATAAGACATATCATGGCATGTACAAAGCAGTGTGCATATATATAGTATGACCCTCTGTGTAATCAAAAGTACGTATAAAGGTATTCAGTTTTGTTCAGGAAGGATACACAAGAAGCCTTTAACAGTGATAACCTTCCCCATGGAAAAGGGGAAGAGACTGAGAGCTCGAAGTATGAAAAAGGAGACTAAATTATTATTTTGTGCTTCTCTAGATCATTGGAATACTTTTTAATGTGGATGTATTATTTTTTAAAATTTTTTAATGTCACAAAATAGGAAAAAAAGATACTTGTTAGGAGAAAATAATATTCTGTCTCTCTCTTATAAGGAATATGACAGAAATAGGGAAAATGTAGGCTGAAGGTCAGGACTTAGGTTTCTTTCCTACTCTGTTGGCAGGACACTGTGTCGTGTGACAAAGGTCTCAGATCATGCTGTCTAGGCTTGGACACCTTCCTTCCATTGGTACATCGTCTTCCCCATCCCCAGATGTCCCCACTCATTTAGGGGGCAGCTCTGGGAAGGCACCTGTTGCTCTAAAATGGCCTCCTGAAAACTCCTGTTCCCACAGACTGTCTTGCTTAATCTTACTCCAAGGCAGGGGGCTGCAGAGGGCTCCTGGGCTGGTTCTGCTCCTGGGTTCCCCATCTCGGGTGATCATGGCAGCATCATATGCTATCTCACCCAAGTCAGCAGCCTGAGAGTCCACCTTTGAACTCACCTTGTCAATGACCCCTAGGCACATTTCATTAGGTCCTGATAATGAAATGTACCTGGGGGTCATTAACAAGGTCATTTGATCCAAATCCTTCTCAAAAGTGCCTTCTTTCTCTGTCATCATTTTCATAATCACCCCGCCCACCACCACCATTTTCCAGGGTCAAATTGAGACTTATCCAGTGTTTTCAGAGTAAGGTGCTGCCTTTAGCCCAGGCCTTCCTAGCCTGGCCCCTACCCGAGTCCAGTCTTGTTTTCTACATGTGAGGATCCAGCCTCATCTCCCAGTGAGGTCAGGTCTGGCCATTCAGCCTCCCCTTCCACACATTCAGCCCTCCTGGCTTTGTGCAGCTTCTTGCTTTTTCCTGTGTTCCTTCCTTGTCTTCACACAGCAAATCGTTCTCATCTCCAGAGATGCTGTGCCCTGGAAGCCTTCCCTGTTCCCTAGCACGCTGGACTGAGTGGTCCTGTGCCAGCCTCCCATAACTCTTGTTCATGCTCTGTCCTACTCTTGGAGAGACCATGAAGATTGGGGGAAGAGGACAGGGTTTGGAATTGGACAGATTTGGTCTCAATTCTGGTCTTTGCATTTATTGGCTATATGAACTCAGGCAAGTTATTTAATCTCCCCAGTCTCAGTTTCCTCATCTTTATGGTGGCAATACTACTGCTTACTTTGCTGAGACAGATGGACTAAAGATAATATATATAAAGTGCTTGGCAGGGTTCCCATTACAGCTTTATTCTTACCACACTTTTTTAAACATTGTGTTGATTAAACATTTACTTGATTAAATGTCTTTCTCTCCCACTAGACTGTATTCTTTGAGACCAGCAGTGCTTAATAAATGTAGAATTCAATTTTTAATGAGTTTGAATTTTAAGAGAGTACATTTGCTTAAAGAGTGTTTATATTAACTCTCATTGTGGGATTTCACGTAATGTGAAATTCAAAGCTTTGTATATATTTTCAGCAGAGACTCTTCAAATTATGTTTTCAAAATAACAGTTTTATCTCCCCAAGCAAAAAGCCACCTGCTTTTGCAGGTTCACTTGAACCTGTCCAGAAGGCACTAGAGGCCCTGCCCAGCCCAGATGTGCTGGCATGGCATCAGCTAAAGACAGGCCCACCAGGTCCCACCTCTGTTTTCAAGCATCATGAACTATACATGTTAGATTGCTTGATACTGTCCCACAGGTCTCTGAGGCTCTATTTGCTTTTCTTCAATCTTTCTTTTCCTCAAACTGAGTACATAAGATTGATCTATTTTTTAGTTAACTCTTTCTGCTATTGAGCTTACTGTTAAAAATTTCTATTTAGCTCATGTATTTTCAGCTCTTTCTTTTCATAAAAATCACAATTTTCACCATTTTTAAGTGAATAATTCAGTATCACATGACCTTTCTATATAGACCACTCAATATTTTCTTACGAGGACTTTAAGACCTTGGTAAATATGAATAATTCTATTTCTGCATACATTTAATGATCTGCAGCAAGGGTGAGCAAAGAAGAACAGGTGAAGATAAATGAAGTAAAGTATTTATAAAGGTGCAGGTGACCAACATAGCAAGACCACATCTGTACAAAAGAAAAGTTCAAAACTTAGCTCGGCTTGGTAGCATGTGTCTGTAGTCCCAGCTACTGAGGAGGCTGAGGCAGGAAGATCATTTGAACCCAGGAGTTCAAAGTTGCAGTGAGCCATGATTGTACCACTGCATTCTAGCCTGGGCAATGTAGCAAGACCTTATCTTAAAAAAAAAAAAAAAAAATTAGGCCGGGCGCAATGGCTCATGCCTATAATCCCAGCACTTTGGGAGGCCGAGGCGGGTGGATCATGAGGTCAAGAGATCGAGACCATCCTGGTCAACATGGTGAAACCCCGTCTCTACTAAAAATGCAAAAATTAGCTGGGCATGGTGGCGCACGCCTGTACTCTCAGCTACTCGGGAGGCTGAGGCAGGAGAATTGCTTGAACCCAGGAGGCGGAGGTTGCTGTGAGCTGAGATCCTGCCATTGCACTCCAGCCTGGGTAACAACAGCGAAACTCTATCTCAAAAAAAAAAAAAAGTATATGCATAGTCTGAGTACATGATTTGAATATATTTAGGAAATAGATAATGAGATAAAATATTCAAAAGTGAAGTTATACAGGAACATTCCAGGCATATGATTGCCATATATGTAGCTATAAATTTATATTCTCTGTGTAGTGTAGACTTTAATTAAACAGAATGATCTGACTTTAATCTCTCTTGACAGCAGAAAAGTAACTTAGGAGTTTGTTCATTTTTTGTTTTTTTTTTAAATAATGAGAACTAATGCCCAAAGTACCTATCGACTCAAAATAATTGTTTTTCTTTTCACACAAAGGCAATTTAATAGATGGGACAATTGCATACTTAACTGCATTTTTTGCTCATCATATTATGTGTTTTAAAAATCATTTATCTTGGAACCAAGTACATTACTCTGGTTTTTGTATGCTCATTGTTGTGAGACATTATCTTTAATGTTTTACTAGGTTTCCTATGTTGGGCTGAGGGTATTTTTTGTTGTATCAAATATCCTTTTGTGTTTTATTTAAATCTATATTTACTTGTTTTAAATAGTTTGCCTTATTGCTAAGGCTAGTGGAAAATATTTAAAGTGTGAAAATGTGTTCTTTTCCTACAATGTTCTTTTGAGTAGTTGTTAGCTGTGAAAACATTTAGCAGGTTTCCCTCCTTTTCACCCATGGTTAAGCTTTGCTCCTGAAGAACTATGCCTAGCAGAACATGCCACAGTATGTTCAGAACATCGCTGTGTTACAGATGCAACATGGTCTGAAAGGAAAACTTGAGTGTGAGTTTCAAGTTGACACGTGATCAAAGTAGCCCTGAAGTGGTCATTTAGAAAGTGAAGGCCGGCCGGGCGCGGTGGCTCACGCCTGTAATCCCAGCACTTTGGGAGGCCGAGGCGGGTGGATCACGAGGTCAAGAGATCGAGACCATCCTGGTCAACATGGTGAAACCCCATCTCTACTCAAAATACAAAAAATTAGCTGGGCATGGTGGCGGGTGCCTGTAATCCCAGCTACTCAGGAGGCTGAGGCAGGAGAATTGCCTGAACCCAGGAGGTGGAGGTTGTGGTGATCCGAGATCGCGCCATTGCACTCCAGCCTGGGTAACAAGAGCGAAACTCCATCTCAAAAAAAAAAAAAAAAAGAAAAGAAAGTGAAGGCCTGGAACTGATAGCTTCATGGGCAGTGCCCCTGCTCTTTTGATTTACAACCAATAGGATTTTGACTGCTCTGGAAATTTGTATTGCCCAGAGATAGACCAGGGCCCCTAAACGCACACATGGATATATATGAATATATGGTGGACGGTGCAGGTTCAAGCTACTCCTGATAATACATTTCTGGAAAACATTCCCTTTATGGGAGGACTGAACAAAAAAAATTAGTGGCTAGTTTTACTCTGGTTCACATATATCGTTTTTCTAACATAGAATTTTCATTCACATCACCAAATGACAAATACGAAAAGTATGTAACAGTTTTAAGTGGATGATGGTGGGAACCCACATGAATCAAAGCTATTTAAGTTTGGTATTGACATTGTGCATCTTCCCATTATTTATTATACTCCCCCCCAAAATCACTCTTTTTCTTAATAATAGTCCAACAGAAGAAGGAAAGAAAGTACAGAAATGGAAAGTCTGCCAGTCGCAGTGGCTCACGCCTGTAATCCCAGCACTTCGGGGGCCTAGGCGGACAGGTCACTTGAGGTCAGGAGTTTGAGACCAGCCTGGCCAATATGGTTAAACCCCATCTCTAGTAAAAAAAAAATAAAAATAGAAATAAAAATTAGCTAGACGTGGTGGCACACGCCTGTAATCCCAGCCACTTCTGAGGCTGAGGTTAGAGAATCTCTTGAACCTGAGAGGCAGAGGTTGCAGTGAGCCAAGAATGTGCTGTTGCACTCCAGCCTGGGTGGCTGAGGCGGGGCCAGGCGCGGTGGCACATGCCTGTAGTCCCAGCTACTCGGGAGGCTAAGGCTGCAGGATAACTTGAGCCCAGGAGTTCTGGGCTGTGGTGTGCTATGCCAGTTGGGTGTCTGCACTAAGTTTGGCATCAATATGGTGACCTCCAGGGAGTGGGGACCACCAGGTTGTCTAAGGAGGGATGAACCTGCCCAGGTTGGAAACAGAGCAGGTCAAAACTCCTGTGCTGATCAGTAATGGGATCGCACCAGTGAATAGTCACTGCACTCCAGCCTGGGCAACATAGCAAGACTCCATCTCTAAATAAATAAATAAGAGAAAGCCAAAGATGAACTCAGTGAAGTAAAACATTTCTGAGATTGGTGCATTTTCCTTTTGGAAATGTCATGCAAGCAATTTACAATTAAATTTGAAAATAATGTTCTGTAGTCTCTTGAACGGAATTTAAAATATGACAATGTAGAAAAGCAATGTGGGGATGAAAACCCATAGGATATGTCTCGAGGAGGACAGAAGCCCCTGGGGAAGAACACTTGTGAGGGTCCCAGGCTCTCAGACACAAGGAAAGAGGAATCTGAGGGATTGCTGGGAAGGATTCTCATCTTCTGACCTCAGCTGTGAGTAGATTTGGTTGGGGAGCTCATTATCATTGCAGGGGGTGGTGGCCTCAGCCCCTGTGCACGCTGACTCTTATATGCTGTGCTCTGGCTGGGGCATACCTCTCGTGAGGGTGACCCAGGGCACTGAGGATATTCAGTCACCATCAGCCAAAGCTGGTTGCAGGGAGGCTGGCAGTGGTCTTGGGAATGTTGCTTGAATTCATCTTGGGTTGAAAATCAGAGTATTGGCTCATTTCTGATGTTATTATTATTATTATTTGAAATGGATCTTGCCCTCTTGTCCTGGCTGGAGGGCAGTGGCATGATCACAGCTCACTGCAGATTACAGGTCCCAGGCTCAAGTGATTCTCCCACCTTAGCCTCCCGAGTAGCTAAGACTTCAGGTGTGTGCCACCTGGCCTGGCTAATTTTTTAATTTATTTTTTGTAGAGATGAAGTATCCCTATGTGGCCCAGGCTGGTCTCAAATGATCCTTCTGCCTCTGTCTTCTCAAGTGCTGGGATTACAGGCATGAGCCACCACATCCAGCCCCTACCCCCGTAGTTCTTTCCCTCCTGCCTACCTGCCTTTCTTCCTCCCTCCCTCCCTCCCTCCCTTCCTCTTTTATTTTCTTTCCTTTTTTTTTTCTGTTGCTCAGGGTGGAGGGCAGTAGTATAATCTTGGCTCACTACTGCCGTAGCCTCTCAGGTTCAAGCCATCCTCTGACCTCAGCCTCCCGAGTAGCTATAGCTACAGGCATACGCCACCACGCCTGGTGAATTGTTTATTTTTTGTAAAGACAGGGTTTTACTATGTTGCTCAGGCTGCTTTCATTTCTAATACACTGAGCTCAACTGTTTGCTGAGTACGGCCTGCATGAGGCCTCATAGAAGCCCTTTTGAGCTGTTTAGTGACGTCTCTCAACCCAGAATCTTTTGACTATCTGGAGAGAAAGACAGTAGGTCTGTATCAAGACCAAGAGGCTTGAAGGCTTTGGACGCTTTGTTTCCGCCTCCTCTGGAGTGACCAGAAGTAATGCCTGCTTCTCATGACTAGCCAGGTTGCCTCACTGCTCCAGTGCCAAAGGCCAGGTTTTGATTGGGAATGATGTCTGTGTATTCTGAATAACCATGAATTTTTTTTTTTCTGATTTACAGATCTTCAGGGTTTTCATCGGCATGATTTGCCATCTCTGTTTTTGTCATCTAGGATCTATAATTATCCTCAGGTTTTCTGCCAACACCTGCGTTTTCAACCAGATAGAAGAGGAGGAGGTGAAATAGGAGGGATATATGCATTTCTGAAACAATTTCAAGAAATTGTCTCAATTTTATATTTTCGTTCATAATTGCATGATAATTGCAATGTCTGGTTGAGGAAGTTGTGGGGCTCAGTGTCAGCAGCCACCACTTCACTGTGCATCTCAGTTCCAATTATTTGGGGCAATGGTGTGTCCCAACCCATGCATCATCTGGGAGGTTAATTTATTGGGTCATGATGAGCATTTAAAAAAATGAACTATACCAGAATAGGAACTATTCAATTCAGAGCCTATCCGCATTTTGTCTTATGAAACTTTTAGTTGTTTTTATATGTGGTGTGTGTGTTTGTGTGTGTGTGTGTGTGTGTGTGTGTGTATGTATGTATAGGCTGTCACTATAAATACACTTCTTCCTGTGGGTTGCAGTAAAAAATATTTGAAAACTGTTACCTATTAACATTTTAATAGGTACATAGCATATATATTTCTGGGGTACATGAGATATTTTGATATAGGTATACGATGTGTAATCACATCAAGGTAAATGGGGTATCTATGACCTCAAGAATTTGTCATTTCTTTGTGTTACAAACATTCCAGTTATACTCTTGTAGTAGTTATATTTAAATGTATAATAAATTATTGTGACTGTAGTTACCCTGTTGTACTATCAAATACTAGAACTTACTTCTTTCTGTCTCACTAGATTTTCATACCCATTAACCATCTCCACTTTGCTTCCCCCTCCACTACCTTTCCCAGCCTCTGGTACCAGCATTCTAGTCTCTTATCTCCATGGGTTCAATTGGTTTAACTTATAGCTCCCACAAATGGGTGAGAACAGATAAAGTTTGTCTTTCTGTGACTGGCTTATTTCACTTAGTGTAACGTTCTCCAGTTCCATCCATATTGTTACAGATGACAGGATCTCATTCTCTTTTATGGCTGAATAATACTTCATTGTGTATATGTACCAGATTTTCTTTATCCATTTAGCTACCCATGGGCCCGTAGGTTGCACCCAAATCTTTGCTATTGTAAATATTGCTGCAATAAATATGGGAGTGCAGATATTGCTTCGATATACCGGCTTCCTTCCTTTTGGGTGTATATCTAGCAGTGGGATTGCTGGGTCCTGTGGGTAGTTCTAATTTTAGTTTTTTTGAGGAACCTCCACACTGTTCTCCATAGTGGTTGTACTAAATTATATTCCTATTAATAGTGTATGATGGTTTCCTTTTCTTCTATATCCTCACCAACATTTGTTACTGCCTGTCTTTTAGATCAAAGTCATTTTAATTGGCGTGTGATATCTCACTGTAGTTTTGGTTTGCATTTCTCTGGTGATCAGTGACGTTGAACACCTTTTCATATGCCTGTTTGCCATTTGTATGTCTTCTTCTAAGATATATCTGTTCAGATCTTTTGCCTATTTTTTATTGGATTGTTAGATTTTTTTCCTGTTGAGTTTTTTGAGCTCCTTATATATCCCGGTTATTAAGCCTTTGTCCGATGGGTGGTTTGCAAATATTTTTCTCCATTCTGTGGGTTGTGTCTTCACTTTGCTAATTGTTTTCCTTTGCTGTGCAGAAGCTTTTTAACTTGACGTGATTTCATTTGTCTAGTTTTGCTTTGGTCTCCTGTGGTTTTGGGGCCTTAGGGCAATTTCTGATCCAG
Source organism: Callithrix jacchus (assembly GCF_049354715.1). Lineage (NCBI taxonomy): Eukaryota > Metazoa > Chordata > Mammalia > Primates > Cebidae > Callithrix > Callithrix jacchus. The sequence continues at coordinate 15,328,622 of NC_133502.1, forward strand.
GGAGATGGCTTTCTTTAAGGGGTGTGGGGCATGAATAAACCACCAGCCATGTCCAGGGTATCTTCTTTCCTGTGGCTGAAAAATTCCTTAATTTAAACTTAGGATTCTCAATCTCATGAACATGCTATTAAAATAATAGCACCCTGGGACATTGTGGGGTTCGGTGGGCTTGTGTGAGTTATCCTGAGGGCCTAACCGTCATTTGTGCCATTTTTTCCAAGGGGAAAAATTCATTTTCAGTTCCAAAGAAGCAACTTATTGGTGAATTATTTTGAGCAGAATTCTGTCACAGATCAGGCACTGCTTTTATATTTATTCTGCATTCGGTAGTAAATCTACTTGTACTTTAAGCAGTCATTGTACTCCTTTAGCCCCTTTTAATTTCTTTTTATCTATTTATTTTTGAGACGGAGTCTTGCTCTGTCACCCAGGCTGGCATGCAGTGGCGTGATCTCGGCTCAGTGCAACCTCAGCCTCCCAGGTTCAAGCAGTTCTCCTGCCTCAGCCTCCTGAGTAGCTGGGATTACAGGCGTGCACCACTAGGCCTGGCTAATTTTTGTATTTTTAGTAGAGATGGGGTTTCACCATGTTATTCTTGAATTCCTGACCTCACGTGATCCACCCTCCTCTGCCTCCCAAAGTGCTGGGATTACAGGCATGAGCCACTTCGTCAGGCTGCCTCTTTTAATTTCTAATGAAGAGTGATGTGTTATAGGAGTTGGGGATGTCCTGGGGGAAGAAGGATCGCTGAAGGATGGAGCTCCTGAAAGGGAAGCTTAATGAGGACGTGCGTCCAAAGGATGAATGTTTGTGCCCCTCAACAGGCTTGGGGAGAAGGGCATCTTCTTGCATTTACAATGATTTATAATTTCCTCTGGTTCAGGTTCCTACGACCACGGGAACCAATTGGTTACAGAAATCTGAATGTAAGGAACTCATTACAAAGGCAAGTTTACCCTAGATCTATCTGCCTGTTAGCCCTGAGATAGCCACTTCTCGGCACCTTCTGTGCCAGACACACTTCTAGGCCCAGTGATACAGCAGGGAGCATGGTGGGCAGGCCCCCTTCCCCTCTGCAGAGGCTACTGCTGGGCCCTCCGCACACTCTAGCCTCCCACCCTTTGGGAATGCTTGTCAGTGCCAAACCGTGCAGTGCACATCAGCTAGCCACCGTATACGTGGGCCCGAGGACCACTCTGCCCACATCTAAGGGGGCTGAGTGGACAGTTTTTGAAAGGCTTATAAGAAAGATCACAAGACGTTTCTTCTCGAGAAATGCTGCAGTCTTTAAAAACAAACAAAAAACCACCTAGAATTTTGAGAACCCCAGCTCAACAAAAAATAGGTGGGATACAAGCTTGTTCATGGGCAGCAGAGAGGTCCAAAGCAGTGTGCCTCCAATCGAGACGGGTGGCTCTGAAAAACCCTCTTAGGGAAGCCTCCTGTCCCTCCTAGAGCTTCCCAGATCCATGGTATCTAAAACCTTGCAAAATCTACCTCTGTCACCCATGCCCTCCCCCACAACTCCATAGTGGGAAGAACTTATTTCACTGCCTCTTTTTCTTGAGGTTTATAAAAACAAAATGTGTGAAGGGAATGTATGGTGATTCTCTTGGGACTAATTAAACAAACAGATTCAGAGAAAGCAGAGAAGATTTAGGATAGTTAAAATGTAAAAAATGTAATTTTGGGGATAACAGCCGTCAATTTTTCCACTTGAGTGTTTTTCCAAAGAGCAGAGGGCAAGAAGCATCTTAAGTCCTCTCGAAGCTGAGACACATTTCAACATGGAGATATTAGAAGCAAATTTGGTGCCCAAGACAGGTGCCAGATTTTAATTACAGTTGGCATTTCTGAGCATGCTTTTGGCAGAGGTGGCCATCTTGTTGGAAAAGCCATAGATTTTGACACTAGCAGTATGGGTGCCCAGTTGAGAACGATTGCAAATAATTTCCCTCCTATTTTCATCTTGTTGGTTGTGAGAGAAAACTTCAGTGGCTAATATTTAAACAAGATACTCTGTTCAGAGGAAACAGTTGTTCATTGGAATTATCTTGGTAGCTTGGTGTGTTGGCTCTGGGGGTAATAATTTCTCTCTTAGAGTCTTTAAAACAAACCAGTTAAAACAATAAAATAGGATGTTTCATTACAAGAAATGAAGTTGGCATGCACGAGGTTTTCCATTAAGTTCCAGGTCACAGACAAATAAAGAAAGTATGTTGGGGGGAAAAATCCTTTTTAAAAATAATTAGGGAGCTGTCTGTTTTGTTCACCAGATGGAAAATCCGTAGTTGTGGGTGGTCTGTGTTGGAGAGGGCAACTCACAATTGGCAGGACTATGCCTTTAACTTTTCAAGTCCTTGGACAAAAATCTCAACGCCATGGACTATTCAGAAGGCTCTGAATGTTCATCAGCCCTTCTAGGCTCTGCTTTTCTGAATTTTACCAGTTTTCTAACAAGAGCGTGTAGGCAAAATGATTATGGAATGCCAAAATAAATAGTCCATTGTTCATTGAATTCTGAAACAACATTCCTGACAGCCCTGGTTTCGTGTGACTTTTCTTGCTGTCAGTACCTTATGTGATAATCTGATTAGTGGAGCCCCCTGCATTACTATTTAGAGGCTCCTTTTTATAATATTTCTGTATTCCAGAGTAGATAGGGCAGCCAGATGTGCCAAAAGCATACGAATTCGTCCTAAGGTTGTTATTTATTGAAGATGGATATTGCACTGTCACCAGTGTTTAGGGTCTTTTCTAAACTTGCTTTGATTCTGGTCAAATTGATTAAGAAAATATGCTTTTCTTACTCCTTTCTTGAACTGATAATAGAAAGTTAGCTATCTAGTGTCACTAGTAGTTTTTTTATATGCATCAAAGTATCATTTTTTTTTCCAGCCCAGTCTTATGTGTTACATGGCTTTACATCTGCAAGTTGGACTTTGAAATGGATATTTTGTGTTTGAACATAAGGATATATATATATACAGACACACACACACACACACACACACACACACACACGTATCTCCATTTATATTTCATTCATAAATTCAACCCATCCCCCAAATTTAAAAAAAACGGTTAATAATTACAGGACACTTAAATTAATAAAATCATCTAGGATGCTAAATGCATAAACTTTCAAATGGAGTGAAAAAAAGCCCTGGAACGTAAATCATTTTTCTCGGACAGCCAATGTGTTTGGCTTTGGATGCACATCAGATTCTGCCTGCGCCTAGTAAAAATGGCAATGATTTATTAGTTCCATCTCCCCCCAGCACAGATGCTGCACAGTCTGTCTTTTTTCTGGGCACTAAACAGTGGGTTTTAAAAAACATAATTTCACTCAAGTTTTCCGCTTGCGTTCTGTGTTGTACTATTAATAGCAACCCTTTGTTGTTCATGCCAGCTCGCTTCTAGCATAAGACAATGATAAGAGGAAACGGGTTTAACTAAAATACTACTAATTGGCACCCACTTTTCATATGATGGTGCAGGTGCAGTTCTGTGAAAAATAGAAGTACCTCTAAAAATTATGTCATGAAAAAAGAAAAGCTAAACAGTTGTACAGTTAAGTAGGTGTACCTTGCGATGTCATTTTTTGTTTGTTTGTGTTTTGGGTTTTTTTTGAGACGGAGTTTTGCTCTTGTTACCCAGGCTGGAGTGCAATGGCGCCATCTCGGCTCACCGCAACCTCCGCCCCCTGAGTTCAGGCAATTCTCTGCCTCAGCCTCCTGAGTAGCTGGAATTACAGGCACGCGCCACCATGCCCAGCTAATTTTTTGTGTTTTTAGTAGAGACAGGGTTTCACCATGTTGACCAGGATGGTCTCCATCTCTTGACCTCATGATCCACCCATCTCGGCCTCCCAAAGTGCTGGGATTACAGGCGTGAGCCACCATGCCTGGCCGTCATTGTTTTTTTTTTTTTTTTTTTGAGAAATCTTAGTTATTTGCCGATAAGGTGAAGGGTGGGGAAAATCTGGAGCATTGATGGAGGACTTACATGTTAAATATTCTATGAGTCCACCAGGCACTGTGGCTCACGCCTGTAATCCCAGCACTTTGGGAGGTCGAGGCTGGCGGATTGCTTGAGCCCAGGAGCATGAGACCAACCTGGGAAACATGGCAAAATCCCATTGCTACAAACTATACAAAAATTAGCTGGGTGTGGTGGTGCGTACCTGTAGTCCCAGCTACTCGGAAGGCTGAGATGGGAGGATCACTTGAGCCCAGAAGTTGGAGTCTGCAGTGAGCAGTGATCATGTGCCACTGCATTCTAGCCTGGGCCACAGCAACACTTTGTCCCAAAAGAAAAAAAAAAGGTTGTATGATGCTTCATGGAAAAAAAAGTTTTCCGCCTAGGCAATATAGCAAGACCTCATCCCTACAAAAATTTTTGTTTGTTTGTTTTAAGGCAGAGTCATGCTCTCTTGCTCTTTTGCCAGGCACCAGGCTGGAGTGCAGTGGCGCAATCTTGGCTCACTGCACCCTCCACCTTCTGGCTTCAAGCAATTCTTCTGCCTCAGCCTCCCAAGTAGCCGGGACTACAGGTATGTGCCACCACGCCCAGCTGATTTTTATATTTTTGTAGAGATGGGATTTCACTATATTGTCCAGGATGGCAAAAATGTTTTTAAAAATCAGACTGGTATGGTAGCACACACCTGTAGTCTCAGCTACTGGGAAGGATAAGGCAGGAGGATTGCTTGAGCCCAGGAGTTTGAGGCTGTGATGAAACATGATTGTGCCACTGTACTCTAGCCTGGGTGACAGAGTGAGACCACATTTCAAAAAAAGAAAAAAAGTTGGCTTTGCAGACGCCGACGCCGACGCCGCCGCCTGGAGCCTTGTCGTATCAGCCATGGTCAACCCCACCGTGTTCTTCGTCATTGCCGTCAACGGCGAGCCCTTGGGCCGCGTCTTCTTCGAGCTGTTTGCAGACAAGGTTCCAAAGACAGCAGAAAACTTTCGTGCTCTGAGCACTGGAGAGAAAGGATTTGGTTATAAGGGTTCCTGCTTTCACAGAGTTATTCCAGGGTTTATGTGTCAGGGTGGTGACTCCACACCCCATAATGGCACTGGTGGCAAGTCCATCTACAGTGAGAAATTTGATGATGAGAACTTCATCCTAAAGCATACAGGTCCTGGCATCTTGTCCATGGCAAATGCTGGACCCAACACAAACGGTTCCCAGTTTTTCATCTGCACTGTCAAGACTGAGTGGTTGGATGGCAAGCATGTGGTCTTTGGCAAGGTGAAAGGAGGCATGAATATTGTGGAGGCCATGGAGCGCTTTGGGTCCAGGAATGGCAAGACCAGCAAGAAGATCACCATTGCTGACTGTGGACAACTTTAATAAGTTTGACTTGTGTTTTATCTTAACCACCAGACCATTCCTTCTGTAGCTCAGGAGAGCACCCTCCACCCCATGTGCTCGCAGTATCCTAAAATCTGTGCTCTCGCTGCAGTTTCCTTTGGGTTCCATGTTTTCCTGTTCCCATCCATGCCTAGCTGGATTGCAGAGTTAAGTTTATGATTATGAAATAAAGACAAAATAACAACAACAACAAAAAGTTTTCAAGAGGGGAAGCAGTAAGAAGAGTGTTAGAAACCTCAGGTGCCCATCTGCTTTCCCCTCCTTGCCCAGGGTGACAGAAACGTGCCAGATTCTCATTGGCAGCAACATGAGTTTTGATTTGGCCAAGGTGTGTGTGCTCTTCTGGAGAGTAAGGTCAGCACAGAGGCTGCTGGAGGCTGCCTCCACAGACTCTAGCACCACCTTTCCTCATCTTGTAGCTGAAATCCCTGGAGTCATTCTTGTCTCCCCTGGCCTCTTAGATTCTACGCATCTCAGCATGGCTTCCAGCCATCATGGGTCTTTTCTTGGGTCTCTCCCCTCTCCTGTCCATCTTCCAGAAGTCGCTTTCTGAACATAGACTTCATTGCTCTCCTTTCCATAAGCAGCAGTCACTCGCAACACTGAGGAATGAAGACCTTACAGTGTCTTTACACCCTAACCCAAGACTACCTTTCCAGAATCATCTTCCCACCCCATGGCCCTGACCTTCCAATCACATTACAATTCTCAGTGTGATGAGATACCCCAGCTCCTTTCTGTCTCTGCCATGGCTCACGCTGCTTCTTCGCCCCATAGAGCCCTCCTCTCATCTTCCTTGAGATCTTGCTGACCAAATATCCCCTCCTCTTGTGATGATTTAGCAGTCACCCACACCCCCGTAGGCCAGCAGACACCCTTCCTCTGCCTTCCGATAGCTTTGCCCATATGTGATCTCTGCTCTTTGTACCCTGTGCTGTCTCCCGTGTTAGATCCAGCCTCCCTACTGCTGGTCATAGCGCTACTGCTGGCACCTGATTGCAAGCCCAGCATCTGTCTTGGTGCCAAGCACATGACAAGAATTGAATAATATGCCGGGTACGGTGGCTCATGCCTGTAATCCCAACACTCTGGGAGGCTCATGCCTGTAATTCCAACACTCTGGGAGGCTCATGCCTGTAATCCCAACACTCTGATCTGAGGTCAGGAGTTCTAAAATAGCCTGGCCAACATGGCAAAACCCCATCTACTAAAAATATGAAATTAGCTGGGTGTGGTGGTGCATGCCTGTAATCCCAGCTACTTGGGAGTCCAAGTTGGGAGAATCACTTGAACCTGGGAGATGGAGATTGTAGTGAGGCAAGATCATGCCACTGCACTCCAGCCTGGGTGACAGAGCCAGACTCTGTCTCAAAAAGAAAAATTGAATAAATATTTTTTGAGTGAAATGGAATTCTGGGTTGTGGTTTCCATCAGGTAAGATTCTTGGTTGTGGCTGTGTGTGGTGGCTCACGCCTGTAATCCCAGCACTTTGGGAGGCTGAGGTGGGTGGATCACAAGGTCAGGAGTTTGAGGCTAGCCTGGCCAACATAGTGAAACCCCATCTCTACTAAAAATTCAAAAAAATCAGTTGGACCTGGGGGCTTGTGCCTGTAATTCCAGCTACGTGGGAGGCTGAGGCAGGAGAATCGCTTGAACCTAGGAGGCAGAGGTTGCAGTGAGCCGAGATCGCGCCATTGCAATCCAGCCTGGGTGACAGAGCAAGACTCTGTCTTGGAAAAAAAAAAGAGATTCTTGGTTGTAAGCAACAGACACCACATCTGGCTTTGACAAGAGGGAGTTTCCTGGAAGGATATGGACGCATTCACATAGTCAGTGGAAGGCGAGTGTAGGCATGCTGGCATCAGTCCTTACCCACTGTGTCCCTGCTCAGCCACGAGAACAGTGTGCCGCCAGGGTATTCAGTCTGTAACTCTGCTCTGGATGCAGGCTTCAGCAAGGGAGTGTCCAGCTGGGCTAATGGGGCCCACCCTTTGGCTCTGGGAGAGCTGGGCTCCTTGATGATAATCCCAGGAGACTGTAAGCTGTGCTAGGATGAGGTAGTTCCTCAGGAGGGGAAGTGTGTCTTGGGATAGTCAATAGCCGGTGACTGTTCACCACAGGACTAAACCTTGTGTTTCTAGTGCTCCAGGGCCCCAGCTGGCCTGTCTGGTGTGACTTGCCAAGTGTTCTGAGCAAGAAAGGAAGTTGTTTTTTAAAATGCAGGTATTGGCCAGACACAGCTCACGCCTGTAATCTCAGCACTGGGAGGCTGAAACGTGGATCACTTGTACTCTGGAAGTTTGAGACCAACCTGGGCAATATAGTGAGACCCTGTTTCAATTTAAAAAAAGAAAAGCAGATATCCTGGGAAGGGATATCAATGAAAGAATGGTATCTCTGGGAAGGGATAGCCCCTGCTCTCCAGCATTGATCTGCCAAAAGTAGGACCTGTGAATGCAGGATCCAGAGTAGCCATGGGTGGATGCGGTGCTAAAGGGTCACAAGTGTTCCAGTAATGCTACCCAAATCACAAGTGTTTCATGTCCTCTTATACCTCCATACTCAGGGAGAAGCAACTCAGAGGCCTCCACATAAAAGGCAGGCTCTCAGCTGGGTGTCAGAGGTAAGGAAGCCACTGAAGCTTATTGCTCCTTAAGAAGCAATCAAGGGGCCGGGCATGGTGGCTCACGCCTGTAATCCCAGCACTCTGGGAGGCCGAGGCGGGTAGACCACAAGGTCAAGAGATCGAGACCATCCTGGTCAACATGGTGAAACCCCGTCTCTACTAAAAATACAAAAAATTAGCAGGGCACGGTGGCATGTGCCTGTAATCCCAGCTACTCAGGAGGCTGAGGCAGGAGAATTGCCTGAACCCAAGAGGCAGAGGTTGCGGTGAGCCAAGGTCGCGCCATTGCACTCCTGCCTGGGTAACAAGAGCAAAACTCCGTCTCAAAAAAAAAAAAAAAAAAGCGATCAAGCCAGGCTGGTGGGTAGCTCATGCCTTTAATCCCAGCATTTTGGGAGGCCGAGGCAAGCAGATCATGAAGCCAGGAGTTCGAGACCAGCCTGATCAACATGGTGAAACCCTGTCTCTACTAAAAATACAAAAAAAATTAGCTGGGTGTTGTGGTGGGGTACCTGTAATCCCAAGTATTCAGGAGGCTGAGGCAGGAGAATTGCTCAAACCTGGGAGGCAGAGATTGCAGTGAGCTGAGATCGTGCCACTGCACTCCAGCCTGGGTGACAAAGCGAGACTCTCTCTCAAAAAAAAAAAATAATAATAATAATGGATAACCTTCTCCCAAGTGGAAGGGCTGTGCAGTCATACAAGGGTATGACTGACACCAAGGAGTGAAGAGTTGCAGTCATGAGCTGGGAAGACACAGCCTAAAAGCAGATAAGCAGGTGGCAGTAAACAACAACCCCATTACCACAAGCAGGTTTTGCATGTGCGTGGTAGCAGGGCATGGTCCTGGGGGAGGTGGGGCTATCTGAGCAAAATCACGGCGCTGGGGGAGGCAGGAATGTTATCATGTGTCGGGAAAAGACAAACCAATGTGAAAGACAAGGGTTTGTAGAGGGGAGTGGTGGAGAGTGAGGTTGGAAGGTGCTTGGATTCAGTTGTGGACAGCCTTGAATTCTAGGCTAAGACTTCAGATGTTGCTTTGTAGGCACTAGGAGCACCTGTGGATGTTTCAGAATGGGAGTATCATGACGGATATGCTGGTTTTAAAAGAGCAGGAATAAGTAGTGGGCTACTGCTGAGGAATCTGTCATGAGTATGTTAGCCTGGGGACAAAGAAGACTGGCCAAAAAAAAAAAAAAATCCTGTGTACAAGGGGGAGCACCCAGGACACTTAGGTTCCAGACCTCCATTCCCAGCATCTCACCTGTAACTCCGCCTCCCTCTACTCATCCAAAGGTCATGGTGCTTATTCACCAGCATTACTATGATACAGTGAAATAATGATCTTTCATGTTTAAATAAACCTACTTAATCTTGTGCATCTATTTGGAGATTCAGAAACACCACATGAGAAGCTACTGGGACTTTTTTCTCCTTTGCTTGGCTTCCCATTTGTTCTCTAGCTGCTTTTTTCATCCTCGCTAGTTATGAACCTTCCCCTCCACTTTGGAGCTTCACAATGGTTCAGATCTCCTAGGATGCCAACAGTGTGGTTTTGATTCATGTGTTCCTTCTCCTGCTTAAATTTCAGTCAATTCAAGGGTGATATGCTGGGTATGATTGGCTGGATGCGCCCATTCCATTCAATTCATTCATAACTAGGATGTAAGTGAGGATACAGGCTTGGGTGTTATGGCCAAAAGATTCCAAATACGATGATTTTATCAAGGATCATTTATTTCTCTCTCACTTGAAACATGGGTAGGTGGTGCAGGGCTGATGATGATGGCTCAGTGAGGTCCCAGGCTTCTTTAGCTATGGTTCTGCCGACCTCAGCAGATGGTACACATCTTCCCCAAGGCCGCTGCTTGGGCTGCCCCCACCACATGGGGTAGGGAGACGCATGCCTTCTTTTATAGGGACACTGCATTTCTGCTCACCCTGACCACATGCCATCAACAAGAACTTTGGCCCATGAATACACTCAGATGCAGGAGAGGCCGGGAAATGTTTCCCTTAGCTGGGCATCCATGGGCCTCTCCTTGCGTCCATCGTAGAGAGTGGAGTAGCAGCATTTGCACCGCAGACCTGAGGGTACTAAGGCTGGGCTGGGGGTGGGGAGTGAGGCCAGGAGCTTGGATGTGCAGGCTGGATGTCACACGCATATAGGGCAAAGAGGAGGATCTGGCTGGGACCTGGGGCCTCCACTGTACCCTTGTCCCAAGCCCCAGCACAGCAGGGTGGGCTGATCCAACCCAAATCATCTCCAGAGTCTTCTCTTTCCTACTGTATTATGCCGCTTCCATATTACCATAGTTCACTCACTATCAAGGGCTCCAAAGCAGTCACATCATCTATATATTACTTGATTGTTGTGCACAGGGCATTGGGTGAAAATGAAAGTGGGCGGAGCACATAGCCTCTAACCTCAAAGCCAGTCATGTGCCAGATGAAAGGCAAGTCACAGTCTTTAGATTAAGTAGCATTTTAACAAAACTAAAATGCCCAAAAGTCCTCCTTGCCAGGGCCCAGCAGGTAAGACTGGAGTGTAGAAAGCTTGTCATTTTAATTACAATGTGAAATCCCAGCGCTGATAACATTCCTACCAGGACAGATGCAGTGGCCCGTGTCTCAAAACTCACACCACCACATGTTCCAGACTTCATCTGGGGCTTCACCTGCTTTTTGCCTCAGAACAGTCTTAATAGCATGGTCCTGTGTTCAACCCATTGTGCAGATGAGGAAACAGATGAAAAGCTAGTCCTGTGTGCCAAGATGTGCCTCCCTTGAGAACATAGGTTCTTAAGTAGAAGCTGTGCCCACCTGCTCATTTAGCACAGGCAGGGGAAGGGTGAACAGTTGGGTCATCGTGGGGCACTTGCCATGGCTGTGCACAGCTCAGGAGCTTTGGCCAGCTCCCTTTTCCTTTCTGTCAGTCAGCGAATATGTGTTGAGCCCCTCAGAGCTAGGTAAGCTCTGAGCTGGGCACTTGGTGAGTACATTTAAATCTGATGCCAGCCCTGTGAGCTAGGCATTAGGATCCTTTGTTCACATTGGATAAGCATGAGGCCCGGAGAGTTAAGTACCTTTCTGGGATCACATGCTGACGCTTGGCAGACCAGGATTCTGGGCCAAAGTCCATTCTTTCTGTGCATTGGCTGATCTATCAGAAGAACCCCCCTCCCTGCCAGGCTTGAGAACCCACGGGAGTGATGGCCCAGTGCTGTGGTGTTGCCTTTCGTTACTGGCAAGATGATGTGTGCCCTTCCACGTGTCCACATGCAAAGGTGCGACTCATGGAATGAAGACAGCTCAGCAGCCTCTAGTTGCTGGGACAGAAATGCAAGTTAGTGGGCTCTGGCCTTTCTCCCAGGCTGTGTTGCCGCCTTGGTGGCTGGAGGGGCACGACTAGGGGGTGTGCTTGGCAGAGCCTGGGGTGGTGTCCTCTTTCATCCCTGTAAATAACACATTAGTGGCTTGATCTGCCATGAAGCTGACAATCACAGTCAATATTTGAAGCCTGGGAAGCTGTGTGGGCCCTGCTTCTGGGACCTGTTGTCAGCTGATGATGTGGCCCTGCCTGGGTGCCTGTGAGTCAGATGGAAGAGATGGCCTCACATCATGAACACTAGCTCCACCTACGTCACGTTGGACTTGACTCTTTACAGAGCACCTAGGAAGGGATATTGATGAGTGAACCAGTGCCCAGTCATCGAGCTAATTATTTGCCCCAGAAAGGTTAACATACTGATGGCAGACAGGGCATTGTGGGCAGCAGGGTACTCTGTTCATTTAGTCTGGTCCACAGGTGCGATCAAGACAATTCCTTATTGTCTTGGAACCAGCCCCTTTAAGCTTCCCTATGCAGCTCTGTGACAGCTTCACGGGGAAACCTGTGAGACCACTGTCCTTTTGCCAGACCCACCCCCACTTTTGGGATTATCCCTCTTCCTATGTTTTCTGAGGCTTTTTGGTTTTTTAGTTTATTTTGTAATTAGAGCAGAAAAGGTACAGTAATTGGACAGGAGGGTTGAGAGCGCTAGAATGAGCCAGGATGCGGTGGGGAAATGGGGTGGGGAGCCCCGGACCTTAAGGCAGCATGCGTGGGTAGGGGGAAGGGGAGGGGGGAACAGACTAGGGTGCAGTTCTAGGCGGACCACTAGATGGCGCTCACACATTGGTGTTCAGACGGGACCATGGCACTTTCCACTTGGGGCTTCTGTAAAATCTCCCCACGAACTAGCCAAAGCTTTGTATCTGTCATCCTGCCATTCATCCCTCTAACCGCTCTTGATCTTCTACACATAGGTAATAGGAATATGTATATGTTCCTCTGTAGTTCAGTTTTCTCAACATTTAGTGACCTTAAAAGCCTGGCAGGAATACCTTCAAAGCCTCCCACCTTGTTAGTGCATTGCCACATTTTCACTGTTCTCCTAAGCCAATGTTTACATGGCAGTAAATCCATGTTTAGAGTAGCTAATAGAGAAACCTGTTTCTCTCTTCAGTCATTCTGAGGGTATGTTTGATAAAGAAGTGGAAATTAACAGGATAAGAGTTACTGAAAGGATAATAGGTAACAAATGTTTTTTTTTTAATTTCCATTCAAAATTACTTGTTGGTAAATTGTAAAATATTTAAAATCAATGAGTTATTTTATCAGATCATTTTGTGTTGTTAGAGAATTTTCACCAAGCCGAGATTCAAATGCAATCTGTCTTACTGCATACTGCTGGCTCTAGGAAGGAGGAGGGACAGGCAGGGAATCATGGCTGGTGTTGTTATCTTTACCATGGTGCGTGTGGTGTGAAAGCAAAACCCATCTTAAATTCATCATCCGTTTTGATGTTGCACAGAAATGAAAATTAATTTCTATATGTCAACTAAAATGGATTCTGCCCCTGCCTGGTTCAATTCTGTCTTAGCTTCGTGGACATCTTGGGGAGCTGCTCTGCTGGTACATGCAGACGTGCTTCATCTGTGCACTTCTTAGCTGAGATAACAGTGCTCCTAGCCCCACTGCTAAGGTTAACCTGTATACTGCAGAAAGACAACAGATGGAAATTCTGGTTTGCAGCCACTGCAGAAAAATAAAAACATGTTCCAAAGGGAAAAGGATCTTGTATTTCTGCGTTTGAACCTTTGATCTGCATTCACATCTGAAGGGAGGGCTAAACCTTTTGGTGGAGACACATGGCTTTGCATCTGTGAAAACACAGCTGTATAGAGCAAAACAAAACTAGTGGAAAATACAATGGTTTTGCTGTGTCAGGCTCGCTGCTAATGCTTGAATTCTACATAAATATTGTTTTATGATAGTTCTTTCAGAAATTTTCTTGACTTTCCATATAATTGTTCACTAATGTTATTCTTTTGAATTCAGATTTGGGGCTTTTTAGAATTAAGGCACAATTTAAAAATCCTTTCTTTTAAAAAGGCAGTAAAATAAACAGACTGTAGTTAGGTAGTAATAACATTATCTAAATTTAGACCTCATTGGAGGAGGGGGAGATGGGGAAAAATTAAACCCTTTAAAAGATGAAGGTAAAGTTCTAACTTTATCCTTGATTCTGAATGTATTTTCTTTTTAGGAAATGCTGCATGCATTTCGTACTGCAGGTTGCAGTGTGAAGGGCCTTTGAAGCACTCTAAAGAGACTTAGCTGCTTTGTTTTGAGCAATTAAGATTTGTTATTGAGTGAATTAAGCAGCTCTGCTTTGGCTCATCTGTAAATAGTGGTCTTCAGCGAGTTTTTTGATCCGCTTTTCCCAGGGAACAGAAGCCAAGTCGGCTTCCTTAGGAGCTGCTTGCCCTGATCTTCATGGTTCCTCCCAGTCCCGGGCAGAACCCAAGCCCGTGGTCTCCTCGCCCTGCCCTCGGGGTTTTCTGCTATTGACCTGGTGGGGCCCTCCAGCCCTCCCTGCCCGCTGGTGCCCCGGGCCCTCTCGGCTGCAGGAGTGGGGCCCAGGGACATCGTGGACAAAAGCAGAGGATGCCTGTTCGATGTGCGAGCAGAAGGCCACCTGCATGCGCTCTGCGGAGCAACCTGCCGGGTTTCAGAAGGGGGGCCGCCTCCGGGGAACGGCCACGGCGCCCCTCCTACCCCTCCCGGCACCAGTAGCTTCATCCTCAGGCCCACTCTGGGTGAAACGTGTGGGGTTCTCAAGAGAAAGAATTTTAGGTTTGTCGATAGTAATCATCGCCCCCAGCGCTCCCCCACGCTGCTGGAGAGAGCGCAGACCGGGTGACAAGTCTTCCAGGCTCCCAGAAAGTTTCCTTTGCGAAGCGCGGGTTCCGCAAACCCCTTCCAGGAAGGACCCGGAGGGAACCAGCGCGAAGCTCCGAGTCGGCCGGGGACCCTGACTGAGGTCTTTCCTCCGGCGTCCCTCTCCCCCGCGCCGGCCTCCCCTCCTTTCAACTCTCTGCGCTTTGAAACCGTGGAGTCGGGGTGGCCAGGCCCTCCGGCCCGGCCACTGGCCCGGGCGATAGGCAGCGGGCGGGTGTGGACAGGAACAAGGGGGTGGGTGGGGAGGAGGCCTCGGCCAGAGCAGGTCCTCTGCGGAGTTTCGGAAGCCGGGTTTATCCATTTTGATTAAAGAAAAGTAAAAAATCCCCAAAACCAAACAACAAAAACCCTCTCCCAACCCCCAACGCGCCTCCACAGCTGCATTTTGTTCCTGGGACTGTTGGTGTCACCAGAGCCTCTGTTTTTGCAGCTCTAGCCTCCATTGCAAAGCACTAGTAAAGCCTATTAATTTTTCAGGCAAAACAGATCAAGCCTGCCTTTGATGCTGCTGTTTCCTAATTTAGTATTCAAAAGTAAAGAATCCTACTACCTTCTCTTCACTTTTTACATAATTAAAAGAGTTTATCCCCCCAGTGGCAAAGAACTAGTCGCTTAGTATTTTTTGAAGTGAAAAACTTGGTATCACACCTGTTTTTATGCTCTTTCCTAAACATAACCAATATTTACTCTTTGCTGGTACCTAGTTGCATGCTATTCACCCTTGCATTTTAATTTCTGACACAGAGAAACTATAAACAGTATTCTTCCTCTGACTCATCTTCTAAGCTTAAATATATGTTTGTATGTGCATATATATTTTTTCCTCTAACATTAAGAATGCAATTTAAAATAAAACTGTTGAGAATCATTGATTGCCCTAACTTGTGCATGACTCCTCATTTTACACAGGAGCATCACAAGTTCAGTGAAGTGGACTTTCGCAGGTTTCCGTCTGCTGTGTTTAATAGCAAATTGTGACCCTTCAAACCACTTCAGGGCCTTTTGTGTTCTTATCTGTGCATTTCAATACTTGCTGGGAAGTGCCTTCAGTTTCACTACATATGCAAAAAGCCCGGCTTGAATTTTTTGACACCCCCTTTTCATTTGTTGGTGGAGTCCTGTTTTCTATTGTTTGCTTGTTGATGTTGGCCAAAGTCATTTATTTAATGATGCCAGAAATACTATGCCTTATTCTTTATTGGCATGAAATTCTAAAGCATCCGGGAGTAGTTTAAAAATTAATGCATGCCGTTGAAACTTACATATTGGTGTAGTTTTATTTTTCCCATCATAAGGTAGATGATATTATAAAGGTATTATATAGTAATGGTCACCAGAAGCCAATTAAAACCACTAGGATTCTATCAAAAACCTGTTTGGCGGCATAAATAATTGATATGTGGAAATAAAGCAGCGTTCTCTGGGCAGGGCCCTGCTGTACAGACCTGCGTAGCGTGAGCAGTCTCTCTTCTGTGAACCAGGAGACGATTTCTGGGCATAATATCACCTGGGTTTTAAAAAATAATAAGGCCACAGACACATTTTTTAAAAAACTTCCCTTGCCTATGGAGACAGAGAGGAGATAGTGATGTTATTTTCAGGTATTTGAGCTTCTTAGAGAAAAAGAAACAAATACCAACCTCCTCAGGAGCTAGGTGCAAATGGAATAAATCGAGGCACTCCACTGACACATCCAGCTTGTTTTAAATGATGTGATTAAAAAGGACATCTGAGAACAAATTTATGAAGTTGTTATGGCAACTGAAATACTTGGATTGAAATGTGTGTATCTAAAAGATGAAAGATTGCAGGAAGCCGGAGAAACAAGCACAGCATTGTGTTTGGGAAAGGCAAGTGAACAGTGGTAGCCAAATATTATTCCACCGTCGGTCATCCTTCAGGGTAGCTGCCTCGGTTTCCACTTTTAGAAACGTGTGGTGATTGATGCTTTCACAGACTGTGTTGTCCCAAGTCCCCACGCCTCGTACCAGCGTTTGCTCATTGGTCGTTTGACCTGTTGAGAACAGAGTCTCTGTATTGTGTTCAATGCAGGGGTGGATTTAGAGTTGCCTCTGCATCTACCCATTAAGTTTATACTCCCGTGTTCTCATATTAACGTCTGTGTTTGTGAATAGTCTCTCTCGTCTTTTCATTCATTATCTCCCCCAGTTCTAACCCACCAATGGCCACCAACAAATAGCCGCACTCAAAGGAGTCAAAATAGTTAAATCTTCCCTAGCATTCTTTACTCTGTTCTAAAAGCTACATATCCCATCTACATAATTTGATTCTATTTTAATCTCATGGTTTTTAAATTTTCCTCATCAGTACTTATAAGAGTATTGAGTAATTGTTTCTTTAAATCACAGGCAAGGATATTTAAAATTAACATGTACCAATGTGTGTTGCAGTGCGTTGAAAATTCAGTACTTTGGGTCACATCTAGAATGCTTTCGATTTTTTCCATCATTAGATTTTAGATACATACAGTGTCCAAAAAATAGTTTTCAAAAAATGTTACCACAAATTTCTCACAATATATTTTGGGTTTTTTTACTTTAAATGAAAAAATAATTAAGTGTCAATTATAATGATTTTAGTAGACCATCCCATAAAAAGTATGCTATTTTAATTGAAAAAACATTTTGACAAAACATACATTTACACTGAAAAATTCAAACGAAATGGTTTCTTCTTTAGCAGTATTGATTGTTGAATATTGATTGCCAAGTTATTTGGTCTCAATTTTAAGCATAAAACTCTTTGCATTGAATAGTCTTAATCCCTAAAGCAAAGCAAAGTAAAAGAGAAAAAAACAGGTAGAATTTCCACAAAATTGTAGTTCCCTTAACCCATGAATTAGAACTTTTTACTCTAACTCCGGTCACTCTGGTTTTTTGAGTTAGACATGAGGGTACAATAAAACAGCTTCTTTTTTGTAATAGATTGTTTTCCTAATTCTTGAAAGACTGAGATGAAAACATTTTTCTCTTCTATTGCAAAATTAACTGCTGTTACTCTGTCAGACCAGTTATTCACTCTAAATGTCTTATTAAACCTGTATATTTATGTTTTTTTATCCCTTTGTGCATATGTACATGGAAGCGATTCCATTTTAATTTCAATTTTGAAAACCCATAGATTGAAGATGATATAATCAGAGTAATAATAAGGATTCCCCAGGTATATTAAACGTAAGATTTGGGTCTTTGTTATGAAAATGAATTTCCTTTTTCCTTTCTTTAGTCTTTCCATTTTAAGGACTTTTTTTTTTTAAGTATGATTTTGATGTTTCCAAAGTGGATGCTATTTTATTTCAGGTGGGTCATTTGATAGTTTGTTGATGTTCTCAAGGTCTCTAAACAAAGTCTGATGTGTTAACAGTCTTATTAACGATGTTAAAATAGAATTAACAGCTTGTGGATGCCTCCAGAGCACAATAGCCTGTCAGCCTCCCCTGCCCCCTTATAAATTGTGCCCCTGCTGTCATCCCTTTGTTTCAGGCCCAATCAGCAAACTAAACTTTTGTGGAGAGAGAAGGCAGTTCAAGTGTTTCTGCCGCAGCTGAAGGGAGGAGCTAATGTGGAATTTATTGGGAGACCAATCAGTGCTGGAGGGAAGAATGACCCCAAATTGGAAGGACTTTGTTGACCCCCTTGGCTCCCTGACCTTTCCTTGCTATTTTGTCCCTTTAAAGAGGTTTACTTTGGTTGTCGTTCACTTTGTGATGCTTTTAGTGAAAGCCCCAGAAGTCTTCAAAGTTTTGGATTTAAGATCCCTCTCAGCACAGATTTAATCGCGATGCGCGATTTTGAGTTGATGTTAACACTCAGAATTGTGTTTTAAAAATATGATACAAGCTATTGATAATTATTTAAAGGGGTAGAATTTCATCAGTTCTTTTGAGCCAAAATGGATTCTAAATCTCTTCTAGTAACTCTTTCGTATAGCTACTTTCATAGAGAGTCAGATTAGTTATTAATGTTAGACTATTGGTTCTATTTCGTTGAATTTATGCTTTAAAAAAATAGGTTTGTGTATTCCAAGTCTTTAAAACTGTTTTTTTTTTTTTTGATCAGGCAATAATTATAGTGAGTCGGAAACAAATATTTTTAGAGGAACCCTCATTTTTTCATTAGTATTACTAGTAACAAATTTGACAAATTGTCACATTTAAAAGTATAGATTTATGGGATAGTCTGACAAATGGATACCACTTTTTCTTTGCTATTGGCCAATTGAATAATTTATAAAGGGCAGCATATCTGTAAAATAGTTGCCCGCTCTCACTGAGAGCTCTCACTACACCAGTTTCGGTAAGGGCGAATGAGACATTATTAAGAGTTAAGTATTTTTCAGATTGCTTGACAACGTTCCTTGTTGACTGACCAGCGTTCTTCCCTCTTGTGATTTGGTTTGTTGCTTATATTTGCTTTTCAACCGGCCACTGTTCAAGTGTTCCGAGTTGGTCACTGCTGGTACAAAGAAAAGACATCTCAGGCTAGATGCAGGACACTACATATTTTCTTCAAACTGAGGTTAAATAAAATTACTCAAATGCATCCAAGTACAGGGAACAAGATGCAGTTAATGAATTATGGTTTTGAAATATGATCATTTGCCAAGGAATATGCTGTGCTGAAAATGGAGCAGGGTAAACTCAGCGTCCTCTTAGCTCATCGGTGCCGCTCAGGTAAACCCCGAGGGGAATATTTCCTTCTACTTAATAAACCCTAAGTATATGCATCCATTGATTGAATGGTGTGGGAAACTGGAGCAAACAGGGCATCGTTTGATACTAGCCCTGGGTGGGGGTATAAATCATATTTTTCAATTGGCATCCTTGAGTTGCGCTGCTTGATTGGGGCCACTTTACCTGGCTGAGGAAGAGAGTCTCTGCAGTAGCTGTCCCTTAACAGTAACTGCTTGGTACCTTTACCCACAGTGCCCATTGCTGCCCTTCCCCATCCCATGTCTAGTGTGCCCTCACATTCCACTGCTGGTCAGCAAAACCTTCTTGTCAGAAAGTGTAATCAAGCCCTTTTTTGGTGTGCCCGCTGAAGGAGCACTCCAGGCTGTGGAGTTGGGAACATGCCTCGACATGTGGGCACCCTGCTTGCCTGCCTGTTGAGACCAAGCATCGATACTGTGTGTCTACCTGATGGAAGTGACCAGTACGTGTCTGCATGACTTGGGGACACTAAGAAAGCCAAAGGGATCAGCAGCAAACAAAGAGAGCTTGTCACCTTTGTGCGGAAGCCAGCTGGCATCTCACAGGGACAACCTACAACCTGAGCTGCTGCATCCTCACTAAATCTGGGCCTGTAGGGACCCTGTTTTACTCCTCCTTCCCAGAGCTTATTACGGGTCTGGCTACCAAAGGGAAAGAGGGGAGAATAGACCAGGAGCCTTATGCTAGAACCATTTCTTTTGTTTCAGGTGATGCAGACAGAGGTGAAACTGCAAATTTAATGAAACTTTAATAATCAGTACAATGTTTCTCTTTAAGAACTTTGTAAATAGCATTTATCCTTCAAGAGTTCTTTCTCTTTTTGCAATTATTTTATAAACTTTAAGGAAAAAGAGAAAAAGTCAGTGGTTCCAGCGTTTGCTTTAGTCTGTGACTTCAATGGATTGTAACTCTTGACCACTGACATTTACCTAGAGAAATCAGTGGTCGTAGATGTTGAGGTTGATGTCTCTTCGGCTCTGGGACCAATCCCCTTGGACAAAAGTTTTCCTGTGTTCTTAGTATCCTGAACTGGCTGCAGCAACTTTTAGGAAAATAAAGGTTACAAATAAAATTTCTGACAATTTGACTGTTTGCTTTTGCATTTCAAATTTGTCAAACGTAGAGATAATTTTTCTTTAGAACCTTTGTAATTCCCTGAAGCAGCTACTTTAAAGCCAACTGTGAAATGCTGCTTTAGAAATAATCCACATAAACATGTTTCTGTATTTAATCACAAGAGAGATTAGAGAATGGATGTTTTATTTTTCAGTAGTTTTTGTTCTATAAAAATATTAAATTGCTGTTATTATTACTAAAGATATCTTTGCATAGCACTTTATAATTTTCATGCTCTTTTACAAATACTGTTACATATAATCTTTGAGTTCTAGAGGAAGATATTACTATCTTGGTTTTGTAGGTGAAGAAACAATAAATGCACACATTTGTAACATGCCACATAGTGCCCGCTTTGTATTACTAGAAAATCATTTTAAGAAATATATTTGGTATGTAAAATGCCTGGAAACACAATGTAAATTTGGAACGAAGAAGCTATTTTGATTCCACATGATCTCTGTAACATATGACCAAAAAAAAAAAAAACCCAGGAGAATAAAATCATCTGATAATGTAAAATTCCTGTTTTAGTACACAATTACATGAATCTTATGATTGCTTAGTTTTCATGTTTATAAAATATATGCCCCATAATTATGGCAGAATAATAGGAACCCTTTCCTTTCAATTTTTAGGACAAATTATAATCAAAATATTATAGCAGAAGAATGTTTTTCAATTAAAAAGTGATTTGGTTAAAATATGATTTTTTTTCTAAAATCTCAAAATGGTCAAAATATATTTTAAAATATATTTGTTATATTTTATTAAAAAAA
Organism: Callithrix jacchus; assembly: GCF_049354715.1. NCBI lineage: Eukaryota > Metazoa > Chordata > Mammalia > Primates > Cebidae > Callithrix > Callithrix jacchus. The sequence goes on from NC_133502.1 coordinate 15,349,543, forward strand.
ATTTTCTCCCACTTGTTAAAGATTAACTGGCATAAGTATTTGTTTTGGGGCAATTCACTGCCGGCATTCAGAAACAGAACTATATTATTGGGCCCAGGAAAATCTGATTAGTGTTTCTAAGAATTAGTATAGCACAGCAAGACAGGGAAGCAGTCCAAAGTGCTAAAGGTTAAAAGCAATTTATAAAAATTAGGAAAAGACCTTACTTGTTAAAAAAAAAAAAACACACACACACGTTTCTTAATAATTAAGATGGTCTAAGTGATATTCATGAATATTTTTCATAATATTTTCATATTATTTTTACAAAAATACTTTGAGGCCAGCAGAGGAGGAAAAATTAATATAAGAAAGAAAACAAAAAATTTTCCTAATTTACAAGATCCAAAATCTTATGAATATAGTTTTTAGTGAAAAAATTTATTAAACTTTTACACAATAACTCTAAGAAATGTCTCTACATATGGTCCCAAGGGTTAAAAAAAAAAAAAAAAACACCCAAAACTCCTCTGGGGAAATAATCATTTCATGAAAAGCAGTCTCTTTAGAATTTCACTGGCATCACTCTGAGAATCGAATTGAGCTTAATTTCTGTCTTTGTGATACTCAAATATACATTTTGCATTCTAGAAGTTTAGAGGAGGTATTATATGTCCATGGTTTTCTTTAAACAACTCTAACATCAAAATGGTCAAACTGTTGGACTGATTCATGTTAGATAAAACAGATGGGATTCTCAGATCGTGCACCGTTCAGCCGTTTGATGGAATTCGCGCCACCCTGACCAGCGAGCCCAGATGGCGCTTAAATCTGTCACTCTTTAACGACCCTACTGTTTTTTAAAAATATTTTTATATTTGAGCTCATTCAGTTAATCTGAGAGATTAATCTTTTCCAAGATAGTCTGGGGGGAGGCTTTACTGAGGGTTTCACTTTAAGGAGCTGAAGGAGAATAAGAAGAATGATAAGGCCTCCTGGACACAAGACAATTTGCTAGAAGGAATCTGGGGAGGAAGGGCTGGTGGTCCTTGGGCTTTGGGATGTTTTCGAGGCAACAAGGTGGAGAAGCTCACATGAAGAGTGGTAGTGATGGGGGTTAAAGGAAGAGGGAATGGACGGGGAGGGCCTGGTGCGGGGACGTGGAGGTAAACACTGACATCGCCCTTGCCAAGCTTAGATCTCAGTAAGGGGCTAAGTGCCATCTCGGACCATACCTGGGTGGCTTTAGGCAGCCTGACCCTCACTGCTTACCATGGGGATGACTTAGTGGGTGTGCCCCCGAGCAGACCCCACCATGGGCCCCAATGTGAGAAGCCTCTCTGGGATGGCTCTGGAAAGAACCTGTCTGAGCACCAGAACTCGCACAAATCTCATGGGTTTTTTTTCCCTGTAGGATTTTCCCCCTTTCTTAAATCATTGTTTTGAGCCAGTCAGCCTTCTGAAATGCTTCAGTCATTTGGGGGGTAAGATGTTGGCCAGCCCCTCCCTCCCGAATCTCTAACCTTGGATACATTTGCAGAGTGGCTTGGAATTGCTTTCTACTCCTGCTGGGATAAGGAAAGGAAAAAATGAATGGTTTTTCATTATGCACAAATGGTATTTTTTCCTGCATTAGAATCAGATGTAGCAGGTATCAAAATATGGTGCAGAATTTACAGTATTAATGTAAAAATTTCTACTGTCCCAAAAAGCCACCAGAGATGGACAAATCCACCTATGTTAACAAAAGTAAAAATACCCTGCTGTCTTTAAAGATGTTCCGGGTGGCATTTGGGCTGCTCTGTGCCAGTTTTTCTGGGGATCATGTGATGCTGCCTATACTTGGGTGTCTTGTGGAAGGCAACGGATGCGTCTCAACCTGCATATAATACGGGTGCAACTGTCTTGTGCCCACCTGAGTGTCTGCACACTGAAGAGGTCTGCTTTAGAGAGGTTTTCCTCCTGAAATAAGGATATCTGAGCTTTACATACACCCAAAAGCGAGCAGAGAAGCAAATTGTGTTGGGAGGTTCTTTTGGAAGGTGTGGGGCTTTGGGGGTCTTGGGGACTGGGGGACTGTCAGAAGTCACTGCGCTCATAGAACATGGTGGGAACTTACAGCAAAAACTTCTCCACAGAAATGCCCCATGTAACCACCCCTTGAGGATGGAGCCACCTATGTTGTAAACAGAGTGGAAGAACATCAAGCTCATAATATATCATTTTCATCATAAACCTGTAAGCACACCACAATCACCATTTCACCTCCCCACCCACACACACACAGGGACATTATGGAAAGGATTGCAGTATAGTCCTACTTAAAGAATATTGCAGGCTGGGCATGGTGGCTCACGCCTGTAATACAAGCACTTTGGAGGCCAAGGCGGACAGATCACCTGAGGTTGGGAGTTCAAGACTAGCCTGACCAACATGGTGAAACCCAGTCTTAAAAATAAAATAAAATTAATTAAAAAAAAAACAATATTGCTTTTTTTTTTTAGACAATAAACAATTGCTAGAAGAGTGGAGAGACCACATACATGTAACTGTGGCAGGTTTAGGGTTCTGTGTAATCGGTAAGACATGAGAGAGAGAAAGAGTGTCTACTGGCCTCAGTTTCCTAGTAGTTTTGGGTGTTTACAGAGTACAATTGAACATTTTAAGGGAAGCAATTTGTGGTGTGTGCATTGAAAATTATTTTGATGAAGTTATGGAATATATTTTATATTATCTTAAAAACTAATTTCCTACTTTTTTCACTCAACTACATATTTCTGATAGTCAAAACCAACATTCTCTTTTAATTTTACTAGTCAACTCATTTCACACTCACCTGATTCTCTCTAAAATCAAAAATCTTTCTAATATTCCAGTGGGCAAATGTTCTGTTTTGGAACAAAAGGATATATGCATTTGAAGAATTTTCTAGTCACCTGAGAAATAAAAGTTTGCCCATCCTTTTTTAATTAATGCTCGCCAAGTAATTAGCAGTGAAAAGATGAGGGGCAAAAATGAATCGTCTTCAATAGAACATTGGAGGCTGGGCATTGTGGCTCATGCCTGTAATTCTAGCACTTTGGGAAGCTGAGATGGGAGGATTGATTGAGGTCAGGAGTTCGAGAACAGTCTGGACAACATGTGAAACCCTGTTTCTACAAAATATACAAAGAATAGCCCTGGTGGCACATGCCTGTAGACCTAGTTACTTGGGAGGCCGAGGTGGGAGGATTGTTTGAGCCCAGAGGCAGAGATTGCAGTGAGCCAAGATTATACCACTGCACTCCATCCTGGACAACAGAGTGAGGCCTTGTCTTTAAAAAATATTTTTTTAAATCTTTAATCAAACACTGGTGCCCAAACGTGGTGGCTCACGCCTGTAATCCCAGCACTTTGGGAGACCGGGGTTAGGTGGATTACCTGAGGTCAGAGTTTAGACCAGCCTGGCCAACATGGTGAAAACCCATCTCTAGGCTGGGCACAGTGGCTCACGGATATAATCCCAGCACTTTGGGAGGCCGAGGTCGATGGATCATAAGGTCAAGAGATTGAGACCGCCGGGCGCGGTGGCTCAAGCCTGTAATCCCAGCACTTTGGGAGGCCGAGGCGGGTGGATCACCGGGTCAACAGATGGAGACCATCCTGGTCAACATGGTGAAACCCCGTCTCTACTAAAAATACAAAAAATAAGCTAGGCATGGTGGCACGTGCCTGTAATCCCAGCTACTCAGGAGGCTGAGGCAGGAGAATTGCCTGAACCCAGGAGGAGGAGGTTGCGGTGAGCCGAGATCGCGCCATTGCACTCCAGCCTGGGTAACAAGAGTGAAACTCCATCTCAAAAAAAAAAAAAGAGATTGAGACCATCCTGGTCAATAAGGTGAAACCCCGTCTCTACTCAAAATACAAAAATTAGCTGGGCATGGTGGTGTGCACACCTGTAGTCCCAGCTACTCGGGAGGCTGAGGCAGGAGAATTGCCCTAACCCGGGAGGCGGAGGTTGCGGTGAGCTGAGATCGTGCCATTGCACTCCAGTCTGGGTAACAACAGCGAAACTCCGTCTCAAAAAAAAAAAAGAAAACCCATCTCTATTAAAAATATAAAAATTAGCTGGGTGAGATGGCAGGTGCCTGTGAATCCCAGCTACTCACGAGGCTGTGACAGGAGAATCACTTGAACCGGGAAGGGGAGGTTGCAGTGAGCTGAGATCGTGCCTCTGTACTCCAGCCCCGGAGGCAGAGTGAAACTCCATCTCAGAAAAAGAATATTGGACATTTGAACAAGATAAATGTGTTTTGGTAGAAGAAAAATGAGAACTAGCGCTTGTCACTGCTGATACCTCAATCCCCTCCCTGGGGATGAGGATGGTCAATGGTACAGCAACCCCAGCCTGCCCAGCTTCTGGGATGCCAAGCTAGGGGTGGCCTTGCCAGGTCCAAGGTGCTGGAGCCGATCCAGGAAATAGGATGAAGGGATAGAATCACACTAACAGGCCATGATATGATTGAATCAAGGTACTAATCTAGATGAAGAGTTGGGGGTACAGAAGCCAGATTCACCAGGGGCTCCAGGGCAGAACAAGCTGGTTGGGGGTGAAGGCAGGAGGTAGAAGCCCAGGAAGTGTGGGCAGATCTACAGATGCCTTTATAGGTCCTCAGCATCGAATGAGGAGTGAGGCATTAGAGGCGAGGAGATATGTGAACATGTAGTTTGTCCTTTCTTCCTTCCAGAGCCTTCTCTAGCCATTTGCAAAAATTCCACAAGCGTGTTATGCAGTCATTTTTTTAATAATTGGAGAGATGGGAGAGGATAGTGGGGGAGGGTGTCATAAGCCTTGAAAAAGTTAGGTATTCCAGAGAACCCTAGTTTTCCAAATAGGGAATGTCGAGTCGGGTGGTAGTTTCAAATCATTATTCCATTTTCTTTACCTCTGAAAATATTTCCTAATGTATTGAAAGGCTACCTTCAATTGCATGAATATCGTAAAGTTTCTTTTTCATTCCCCATGAAGATTCCTATTTTTAGCTTTTAAGAGCTGTTACAACTGAGATATAAACAGTATTCTGCACCCCACACAACATACATCTCATGGTTAGTGACAGGGTTCCTAGAACTGCAAGACAAGTTTGGGCTTAGTCAATCTGTTAAGTTTCCTTGTAGGCATGTTTTTTCATTCTATTGTGTTAGCAAGGGGCCTGTTAGAAATTTCCATGTGTATAAATGATACTTTAAGAGCTGGGTGCAGGCCGGGCGCCATGGCTCACACCTGTAATCCCAGCACTTTGGAAGGCCAAGGCAGGCGGATCACTTGAGGTCAGATGTTCAAGACCAGCCTGGCCAATGTGGTGAAACCTTGTCTCTACTAAAAATACAAAAAAATTAGGTGTGGTGGAGGGTGCCTGGGCGACAGAGCAAGACTCTGTCTCAGAAAAAAACAACAAAAACAAACAAACCAACAAACAAAAAACTGCAAAAGTCTTCCCAGGAGGTGACAGGGACTCAAACAGGTAGGTGAGAAGGGATGTGTGACAGACTACCCTTGGGCCTGGACTCACTTCCCTGACTTGTGCACCTGCCTCGCACACACAGAGTCCCCTTCTCACGTCCTCTCCTTCACTCCATCCTTCACCTTCGCCTTTAGGGGCGTCGCCTCTCAGACAGGCACTACAGGCGTCCTGGGTGATTCTTGAGTGATGGGTATGTCTCATGTCTTTTTTTTTTTTTTTTGGAGACGGAGTTTCACTCTTATTACCCAGGCTGGAGTGCAATGGCGCGATCTTGGCTCACCGCAACCTCCGCCTCCTGGGTTCAAGCAATTCTGCCTCAGCCTCCTGAGTAGCTGGGACTAGAGGCTGCGCCACCATGCCCAGCTAAGTTTTTGTATTTTTAGTAGAGACGGGGTTTCACCATGTCCACCACGATGGTCTCGATCTCTTGACCTCTTGATCCACCCGCCCTGGCCTCCCAAAGTGCTGGGATTATAGGCATGAGCCACCGCGCCCAGCTGTCTCATGTCTTTTTGAAGATTATACACTTCCTTCATACAGAGCTGTATTGTCAGTAGCTGTAGTCCCTCTTATTAGAGCCCTTCTCAGGGAGGAATAGATATACTGTAGGTGACTCCTGGAATCTTTTTCTTTGGGAGTTTCTTTTTCTTTTCTTTTCTTTTTTTTTTTTTTTTTGAGACAGAGTCCAACTCTGTCACTCAGGCTGGAGTGATGGAGTGCAATAGCTCACTGCATCCCCAAACTCCTGGGCTCAAGTGATCCTTCTGCCTCAGCCTCCAGAGTAGCTGAGACAACAGGCATGCACTACTGTGACTAGCTGCCTGTCAGTTTTTCTTTACTAGATGAGTATAAGTATCTAAACATCCACGATTTCATTATAAGATTTACAGAATTGAGAGACTCTCTTCTCGATCACTGAGTGTATTTCAGGGCTATAATATACAGGGCTGGGCCTAGTGGCTCATGCCTATAATTCCAGCACTTTGGGAGGCTTCAGCAGGTGGATTGCTTGAGCCTAAGAGTTCGAGACCAGCCTGGGCAACATGGTAAAACCCCATCTCTACAAAAAAATACCAAAATTATCCGGGTGTGGTGGTGTGTGCCTATAGTCCCAGCTTCTCAGGAGATGTGAGGATCGCTTGAGCCCAGGAGGTTGAGGCTGCAGTGAGCTGTAATGCTGCCATACTCCAGCCTGGGCAATGGAGCAAGACCCTGTCTCAAAAAATACATATTAAATAGCCACAATACATTTTACCTCATTTTTCTCCACTGCTTATTTTGTTTGAAAATCTGTGTGACAAAATTTCATGCCCTTAACCCTTAAAGTTGCCATTAGTCCGATATTGGCAGATGAAGGGCCCATAGGATTTTCAACAGTTTTTCATCCATGTGCCCAGTGGCTTTTGAGGAGCCACCTTTTGAGGATCTCCCCAGGGCACTGGGGAGATCCATCCATGAACAGAATCAAAATCTGTGCCCCTAGAGCTTATATTTTAGCAGGCTGATGATAACAACAGAGATAAATAAGTTGGTCATGGAGAATTTTAGAAAGTGTCCAATGTCATGGTGCAATGGAAAAAGTGCAGCAGGGGCCAGGCACGGTAGCCAAATCAGCACTTTGGGTGACTGAGTTGGGTAGATCACCTGAGGTCAGGAGTTCGAGACCAGCCTGGACAATATGGTGAAACCCTGTCTCTACTAAAAATACAAAAATTAACCAGGCACAGTGGCACCTGCCTGTGATCCCAGCTACTCGGAAGGCTGAGGCAGGAGAATCACTTGAACCCAGGAGGCGGAGGTTGCAGTGAACTGAGATCACACCGCTGCACTCCAGCCTGGGTGGCAGAGCAAGACTCTGTCTCAAAAAAAAAAAAAAAGAAAAGGTGCAACAGGAGCAAAGGAAATGAGGGGAGGCAGGATGCTATTTTAAATAGGGGATAGGGATAAGCCTCATTGAGAAGGTAATATCTGAGCAAAAGTTTGAAGGAGAGAAAGGACTTAACATTGAGTATTTTTGAGGAAGAATGGTCTAAGCAGAACAGCCTTGGGTGTCCATTGTTGCAAGGAGGACTGTGGGCTAGTGTGGAGTGAGAGGGGTCTACAGCAGTGGAGGTGAGACCAGAGAGGGAACCAGAGGCCAGATCGCCTGAAGGATGTTAGGTCTAGGTGGAATAAGGAGTCACTGCAGAGTTTTTATACAGATCCTTCCAGAAGCAATGTTGAGAATACCACGTAGGAGGCGTAGGTTGAAGTAGAGAGTCCTGTCACGAGGTAGTTGCTGTGAGCCAGGTGAGAGCTGATGGTGGCTCAAACTGAGTGAGATGTACCTGGGATGTGTTTTGAAGCAGAATCAACGAGATTTCCTGGTGGGTTGAGTATTATTTCTCAGTTAGAAATAAGAGTCAAGGATGACTGTCAAGGTTTTTGGCTTGTGTGACTGGAGAGAGAGAGTGGCCTTCAAGATGGGTTTGGCAATAAATGGACAAGCTTTTTTGGGGGTAGGGGTAGAGCTCAAGAGTTCAGCTTTGGACATGTTGAATTTAAGATACCTACTAGAATTCTAAGTGGAGATATGAAGTAGGCAATCTGGAGGAGAGAGGCTGGGTCTGGAGATGTCCATGTGGGAGCTGTTAGCAGAGAAATGGTATTAAAGTCTGCATGGGGTCACATAGGAATGGACCCAAAGCTGACTGAGCAGTCATACCCCATTTCCCCCCAAAGACCCCAGTCCCAGGCAACTACTAATCTACTTTCTGGCTGGGCGGGGTGGCTCACGCCTGTAATCCCAGCACTTTGGGAGGCCAAGGTAGGATGATCATGAGGTCAAGAGATCAAGACCATCCTGGCCAACATGGTGAAACCCCGTCTTTACTAAAAATACAAACATTTGCTGGGCATGTTTTTTGAGATGGAGTTTCGCTCTTGTTACCCAGGCTGGAGTGCAATGGCGCGATCTCGGCTCACCGCAACCTCCGCCTCCTGGGTTCAGGCAATTCTCCTGCCTCAGCCTCCTGAGTAGCTGGGATTACAGGCACGCGCCACCATGCCCAGCTAATTTTTTGTTGACCTCGTGATCCATCTGCCTCGGCCTCCCAAAGTGCTGGGATTACAGGCTTGAGCCACCGTGCCTGGCCCGAGATTTTTTTTTTTTTTTTTAATTTTTTTTTAGTGGACAGAGTTGAAAAGTAGGGCTGAGAGCACAAATTCCTTTTCTTTTCCAAGTCCTTAGGTTCTTAGACTGTATCAGCCATAATTACTGCCAAATGTGACTCCCTTGTATATGGTCATTTTTATTTTTTTAGTTCTTGGAGATAGTGCAATAAGTCACCTCAAAAAGCGCAGAGAATGAGGGAGAGATCCACCTGCATTGGCTTATTGAAAAGATTAGATTATTTCAGAATCCAGGTCATTGTTTACTTTTAGCTGCATAAAAATCTCCAAGTAGATTTTCTTACAGCCTTTCCAAGATAAAGATGCCAGAAACGGCAGCCAAATACATTGACTTTGAGAGGAAAAAAAAATGCTTGTAATTGCCGATCACTCCTTGGATTTACTTCTAGGGAGCACCAATTAAAAATCTCAAAACACGTGGCTTTTTCTGTAAAATTATACTAATGTGGAGGAAGAGCTTTTATTAAATATGAGTGCGCGTGTGTCCGTGTGTGTGTGTCCGTGTGTGTGTGTGTGTGTTTTAAACGTTTCCATAATGAGTTCCCAAGTGCTTTTTTGGCAGTGGTTATTAAAGCTTGTGTGTTTGCGATTTATTTGGCAAAATGCCTTCAGTGAAGAAAGGATATAGTGTTCTCTTGGTTCTTTGCCCAAAGTAATTTTGGAGAAGTCTGTGACTGTATTTAGTTCATGTCATTCATTGAAGACAAGTCATTGTAATTACATTTGATCACAATCAGTTTACAGTTGTTTTATCATGTTTTCATGCTGAATATCTACTCAGACATCATAGCAAAATTTAATGGCTACTGTTTTATTTGTACATAAAAAGATTTATAGCCTTTTTTTGCAGTACACATCAGGTTTCAATCATCACTGCTGCAGAGTGAGAGGAAAGCTATGGATAAAGAACTATCAGAAATCCTTGACTACATAAAATTTTATTTCAGGTCACCTTGCCATAAAAGATATTGAATGTACTTTGTGGCTTTTCCTCCTGACATGCTAACCATTGTAGAAGAGTTGCAGTATTTGGAGGAAACCATATGAAATGTGCAACTTAATTCACTGAAGATCGTTTACATTTGCATGTGTTTTCCACTGGAAGTAGGCATGCCAGTATTGTGAATGGCCCCTTGGTGATGCAGAGGAAAAGGCAGCGGCATTATCGATATTCTTGAGATTGCAAAGCAAGTTATCTTCTTGACCATACGGCTGAACATTTTGTCACTGTTGTTTCAGAAGGTCTGCCCTAACATCTGCACTATGGCAGAGTTGTGTTACAGGGTGTTATTTACAGCTAACAAATGCTGGAGGCTCTCATGTATCAGACAGTCCCTGATTTGCTAATTGTGGAAGCCTTGATTGACCAGAGAATTTGGGTGAATTCACTAGTTACCTCCTTCCTGTCACTTCTCACCATGCCTTACTTTTCCCAAAAGGTTGGTCCCAAGCTCTGCTGAAATCTGCTCTTGGTCTGTATGTTTGAGTCTACATTGTTGAAGAAGCTCCCTTTACAAAAGTGTAATTAATGGGAAACTTTGACATCCAGCTGAGAAAATTAGTTTGCATCAAAAAAAAGGCAAGATAGAGGATTAAAGAAATTTTAGTCCTAATCTAATTAACACCAATTAAAAGATGCAGATGAATTTACACCAACAAATTGTTAATTATGCACCAATTTGCCTTTTTTCTGCAACCAAACTGAAATCAGGAAAGTATTATCTTTTTTGTTTGAGGAGACTTACATTATGGGTTTGTCATAATCATCTTTATATAATTAAAGAAAGGCAAAAAGAGCGTGAAATATTTCAGTCTCCTGATAATTTAATGTAGGTTAACGCTTTATAAAAATGGAAAGTACAAAAAAAAAAAAAATCCAAACAAGCAAACAAAATCAGACAGTACAGGATAATTCTATTAGCATTCCTTCACTGACTTCATTCCTCCACTGATACTTACTGAGGACCTAGTATATGCTGAACACTTAAATGCAACAATTTTTTTTCTCATTTATAATATTTAAACTTGTTTCTATTTCTATACATTGCTTATTAGAAAAATTGTATAAGCTAATTTTACCAAAATTGTATAAGCGAATTAAACTCTGCCCTGGATACATGTCAAAAAAGGAGAATCAAACTTTTGGGCTTCAAGGAATGCTCTTAGTATCCCAGAACTCTTGAATGTGAGCTTTGAGGGTATTCGGCTTCCATCTTCCTCACTCGGGGAATCTGTTTCTGTTTCCCAGTGTTACTCAGATCTCCACTGTGCTGGGACTTTCTTTTTCCTGGTGAATCACTCTTACAGCTCCTCAGATGGTGATCTGAGTAATTATGTAGGGGGTGGTGAAGCACAGATCTGTTATATCTGCAGATGACACATCTGTCCAAATGTCATATAATGAGTAACCACAATCCACTTTATATAAGCCATATTTCTTCTCTTTCCAAAATGGGAAGGAGAGAGTGGGAGGGAAATGTCTGGTAGAAATGGGAAGAAAAGCATTTCTATGGATTCCTCTAGCCATTAATTACATAGCAAATGCCCCAGCTGCCCTCAGATTTCCAGGTGCACGTTATTAAACTTTATTCAAAGAAAATGTTTGGCCAACTAGGTCCTGATGTGAGAAACAGCATCCTAAAAAGGTATGTATGTTACGTCTAATGCATGTGCTTAGGCATTAAATAATAAATGACCATGTTATCTTCTTGGGGCGATAGTTAATGTAAACACTTAGGATGCTCGGTTTGTACTCTTCAGTATTTGTGCTGGAAACTTGCATTCACGGCTTTGAAAACTGGCTAGTGTTTTCATGAGAAGTGTCAGTTTAAAGTTGGCCTGCTAATTAATGGGGGAGTTTCAATATGGCAGTGCTTACGACAGCAAAGGAAAAGCATTCTTTTTTTTTTTTCTTTTTTGGAGATGGAGTTTCGCTCTTGTTACCCAGGCTGGAGTGCAATGGCGCGATCTCAGCTCACCGCAACCTCCGCCTCCTGGGTTCAGGCAATTCTCCTGCCTCAGCCTCCCGAGTAGCTGGGATTACAGGCACGCGCCACCATGCCCAGCTAATTTTTTGTATTTTTAGTAGAGACGGGGTTTCACCATGTTGACCAGGATGGTCTCGATCTCTTGACCTCGTGATCTCCCCGCCTCAGCCTCCCAAAGTGCTGGGATTACAGGCTTGAGCCACCGCACCCGGCTTAGGAAAAGCGTTCTTTACAAACATCATCTTCCCCCGCACATTCACAGGATGGTATCTGACACCCACTTTTAACTTCTAGAGCACCATTTGTACTTCTCCGTGGTCTTGCCTGCAGGTCTTTGATGATACAGTCCGCCCTTCCGCAAAAACATACTTCAGTTTTCCTAGATTCTACTTTCAGTGCTTTGCGAATCAAGTTAGAGGGTGAATAGCTTAGCCTGATGAAATGGCATTCATAGGGTTAGAATAGCAGAGTTGCCTACCTAATCTTCCTGTCGCAATGAAATAAAAGAATGATATCTAAGTTGACCAACCTTATAAAGATAATTTTACGTGAAGCCTCCAAAAATAATGGACTCAAAAAAAATAAAAAAGAAAGGGGGGCAGTTTTAAAATAAAACAAACAAAAACAATAATGGACTAGGACTGGTCAAAGAAGAAAACAGCCCTCACATCCTCAATCCAAAACCCAGAGTTTGTCTTCAAAAGTGGAAAGCTTGTTGGTTTTATACTTAATGAGATCTTGAGTTATCCAACGTGCTTCCATCATAGAATGGCCCACCAGGGTAGAAGGATTCTGAATGTGTTCCCTGGTGCTTTGCCATGTGCCTATGGAATACCTGTGCTGCATTTCTAGCCCTCTTTCTGTGCAGTAGCAAAGATGTGTATCACTGCTGAAACTTCGGGTCCGATCTTTGGCTTTAGGATAGACCACTGGGTTTCTCCCACCGCCTGAAACCTTAGTAGCATTAGCATCAGATGTGGACCTAATCACCAAAGTGCCTAGCTGATACGTGCCACATTTTTCATGATGTTATACTGTGGCCTATTCACACACAATTTCTTATCCCATGAAGGGAAGAAAAAGATAATTTGCCGTTCTGTAAATTAAAATTTTTCTTTTGTGGTTACTTTGGACCAGAGCCATACATCAGATGATTCTGAGTGGGATCTTTCCACTATTGTAGACTTTGTAAACACTATGTGCTACACTATTAGGCTATACTACATAGATAGTAGTATCATACCCATGTTAGATTTTCTGATTTTGATAATTGTGATACAGTTCTGTAGGAGAGTGTCCTTGGTTTGGGGAACCATTTAGGAGCTTAGGGGCACAACGAATAAACTTACAAATGGTTCATCAAAAAATACATGTGCAGAAATATAAAAATAAATAGATATCTGTACATATTATGCATATCTACCTATCTATATCTGTATCTACACATATGGAGAGAGAGAGAGACCAAGAGAGACAGAGGAGCGCAGTAATGATAGAGAAATGTGGCAGAATGTTAACAGTGCTAACAGTTGGTGAGACTGGGTAAGGGGAATTCAGGAATTATTTAGCTATCCCTGCATCTTCTTCTTCTTCTTTTTTTTTTTTTTGAGATGAAGTCGTCTTCTGTCACTCAGGCTGGAGTTCAGTAGCTCAATCTCTGCTCATTGCAACCTCTGCCTCCTGGGTTCAAGCGATTCTCCTGCCTCAGCCTCTGAGTAGCTGGGATTACAGGCATATGTGCCACAACACCTGGCTAATTTTTATATTTTCAGTAGAGACGGTGTTTCATTAGTTAGCCAGGCTGGTCTTGAACTCCTGACCTCAAGTGATCCACCTGCCTAAACCTTCCAAAGTGCCAGGATTACAGGCATGAGCCACTACTCCTGGCCTTCTTGGATCTTTTCTGTTCGTTTCAGATTACAATCATGCGTCGCTTAACAATGGGAATATGTCCTGAGAAATGCATTGTTACGTGATTTCATCATTGTCCTACCATCACAGAGTGTACTTCCACAGCCCGTGTGTTCCAGCCTACTGCAAACCTAGGCTGTGTGGTATAGCTTACTGCCCCTCGGACATAAACCTGTACAGCATGTTGCTACTGAATACTGAAGGCAGTTGTAACACAATGGTAAGGATTTCTGTATCTAAACATATGTAAAAAGAAAAAGTGTACAGTAAAAATACTGCGTAAAAGATTTACAGTGGGCCGGGCGTGGTGGCTCAAGCCTGTAATCCCAGCACTTTGGGAGGCCGAGGCGGGTGGATCACGAGGTCAAGAGATCGAGACCATCCTGGTCAACAAGGTGAAACCCTGTCTCTACTCAAAATACAAAAATTAGCTGGGCATGGTGGCGCGTGCCTGTAATCCTGGCTACTCAGGAGGCTGAGGCAGGAGAATTGCCTGAACCCAGGAGGTGGAGGTTGCGGTGAGCTGAGATCGCGCCATTGCACTCCAGCCTGGGTAACAAGAGCGAAACTCCGTCTCAAAAAAAAAAAAAAAAAGATTTACAGTGGAACACCTGCAGAAGACTCTTACAATGCATGGAGCTTGCAGGCCCTCCCGTTCTGGGTGAGCCAGTGAGTGAGCAGTGAGTGAATGTGAAGCCCTAGGACATTACTGTCACTACTGTAGACTTTGTAAACACTATATACTTGGGCTATACTACATTTATTTAAAAAAAAAATTCTTTCTTCAACAGTAAATTAACCTTAGCTTACTATAACCTTTTTTTTTTTTTTTTGAGATGGAGTCTTGCTCTGTCACCCAGGCTGGAGTGCAGTGGTGCTGTCTCAGCTCACTGGATTCCAGCAATTCTCTGCCTCAGCCTCCCGAGTAGTTGGGATTACTGGTGCCCACCACCGCTCCTGGCTAATTTTAAAAAAAACTTTGAGTAGAGACAGGGTTTCACCATTTTGGCCAGGCTGGTCTTGAACTCCTGACCTTGTGATCCACCTGCCTTGGCCTCCCAAAGTGCTGGGATTACAGGCATAAGCCACTGCGCCCAGCCAGCTTTTTTTTTTTTTTAAGTTATTACTATTTTTTGAGAAGGCGTCTTATTCTGTCACCCAGGCCAGAGTACAGTGGCTCAATCTCAGCTCACTGCAAGCTCTGCCTCCTGAGTTCAAGCCATTCTCCTGACTCAGCCTCCTGAGTAGCTGGGACCATAGGCACGTGTGACCATGCCCAGCTAATATTTGTATTTTTAGTAGACTCTTTTGTAATAACACTAAGCTTAAAACACAAACACACCTATAATCCCAGCACTTTGGGAGGCCGAGGTAGGTGGATCATGAGGTCAAGGGATCGAGACCATCCTGGTGAACAAGATGAAACACCGTCTCTACTAAAAATACAAAAATTAGCTGGGCATGGTGGCGCGCGCCTGTAGTCCCAGCCACTCGGGAGGCTGAGGCAGGAGAATTGCTTGAACCCAGGAGGCGGAGGTTGCGGTGAGCCGAGATCATGCCATTGAACGCCAGCCTGGGTAACGAGTGAAACTCCGTCTCAAAAAACAAAAACAAAAACAAAAACAAACAACAAAAGAAAATACGAACACATTGTACAAAAATGTTTCCTTTATCTCTTATTCTATATGCCTTTTTATATTTTTAAATTTTAGTTTTTACGCTTTTTGAACGTTTTGTTAAAAGAAACACACACACATTAGCCTAGGCCTACACAGGGTCAGGATCATCAGTATCACTGTCTTCCACCTCTGCAGCTTGTCCAGGTGGAAGGTCTTTAGGGGAAATAACATGCACAGAGCTGTCATCTTCTACGATAACAATGCCTTTTTCTGGAATACCTCCTCAAGGACCCCCCGAGGCTATTTTACAGTTAACTTTTTTTAAATAAGAAGGCGCATAGTCTAAAAGAGAAAATGTAAAGCATAATATATATATATAAACCAGTAACAATCATTTATTATCATTATCAAGTATGTACTATACGTGATTGTATGTGCTATATTTTTATAGCACTGGTGGTGCAGTAGTTTTATATATACTAGCATCACCACAAACTCATGAATAATGCATCGTGCTATGATGTCACAGTGGCTACAACATCACTAGACTATAGGAATTTTTCAGTTCCAGTACAGTATAATTTTTTTTCTTTTTGAGGAGTGTTGCTCTGTCTTCCAAGATGGAGTACAGTGGTACTATCTTGGCTCACCGCAACCTCTGCCTCCTGGGTTCAAGCAATTCTCCTGTCTCAGCCTCCCGAGTAGCTGGGAGTACAGGCGTGTGCCACACCATGCCCAGCTAATTTTTGTGTTTTTAGTAGAGACGGGGTTTCACCTTGTTGACCAGGATGGTCTCGATCTCTTGACCTCGTGATCCAGCCGCCTCAGCCTCCCAAAGTGCTGGGATTATAGGCGTGAGCCACCTTGCCCGGCCAGGATCAGCCTTCTTAACCCAGCCACTCACAAGGGATTCTGAGGATGAATGTTCACTGGGGCAGATTGGTTATATTCAGCAACTTCATGTATTTCTGCAAAGTCTACCAGTCTGATGATGCAGTGAACGTCATGATCCCCTGTGAAATAATAAAAAGATAAAGTGTTCCGAGGCCCATTTATTTCTCACTCCTACTACCCCAGAAGACTGAACCATGGGTTTAAGTAAACACTTGAACTGAGGGTCACTGTATTGTATGTTCCTGTTCAGACAGGACTTCACAAAGACTTTCTTTTATACAGAAAACAACCAGCCAATAAAACAGCATTAGAGTACATTATACATGTGACCAATCATTTTATAAAATCTGATGTAAGCCTTCAGGCATAATTGGAGTTCTTAGCAAAATTCTTTGGTTTTTAATATTTCTATGACCCTCTGAGGGGGACTTAGCAATTACTCTTAAATTTTTAGAGTGGAGCATGGAGTTTTAGCTGTGTGACTTCCATTAAAGTCCACAGGAGTCTTGTTGCTAAAACATCACACGACTCACGAAAATGTGCTCCTTCTCGTGAAATTGTTAGAAGTAATGGGTATGGAAGTGTAGCACAGCATTTCTGGAACATTTACAAGCTTTCTGTACTTGTTTCAAACTTTATACTTTTATGAAAACTCAACAGTTCTATAAAAATTGAAGAGGGAAAAAGCCTGTTATGTGAATTCCAAAAGTGAAAGGTGGAAAAAATATAGTAGAACCAATAAAAAAATTAAAATGATTCTTTAAGAAAAGCCAAATGTTTAAATATATTTATCATTTTTATTTCAAAATTAATGTATCTGCTCCCAGATTTTTAAGATAAGCCTTAAAATCAAACTTAAAAAAATGAACTTTAATGAGAAACTTTTACTATAATCACATACAGTGATTTTGGGTTTCGGCAACCTCCTCTGCTGAAACTGATGTAATTTAAGCATCATCTGAGCAAAGCTTTATTCCTTTAGATGGTGGTGGTGTGAGGGGTTTGTTCCCAGAGGATGGCCTTAAGGTTTGCTGAGTCCGTTTCTGTCAAGAACCTCTTAGAGGCTGGGTGGGGTGGCTCATGCCTATAATCCCAGCACCTTTGGGAGGCCTACGTGGGCGGATCACTTGAGATCAAGAGTTCAAGACCAGCCTGGTCAATATGCTGAAA
The DNA here is from genome assembly GCF_049354715.1 of Callithrix jacchus. Lineage (NCBI taxonomy): Eukaryota > Metazoa > Chordata > Mammalia > Primates > Cebidae > Callithrix > Callithrix jacchus. The sequence goes on from NC_133502.1 coordinate 15,366,778, forward strand.
CTCCATCTCTACTAAAAATACAAAAATAAGCTGTGGTGGTGTGCGTCTGTAATCCCAGCTACTCGGGTGGCTGAGGAATGAGAATCGCTTGAATCCGGGAGGCAGAGGTTGCCGTGAGTGGAGATTGAGCCAATGTGCTCCAGCCTGAGTGACAGAACAAGACCTTGTCTCAAAAAAAAAAAAAAAAATCTCATAGACATTTCTCTCCTGTTTCCCTGTGATAAGAGTGCTGTGATGCCTGTTACACAGTCAAACGGATTCAGAGCCCACCTTTGTCTGACTCCAGGACCCAATTTCCCCCTTTATTCTCTTTTGTGCTATGCTGGAGAAGACAGTGCAGCAGCTCTCGGGAATTTGTGTGGCGCTGTTACAGGGACACTCTGAGCAAGGAAAATGGTGACAGACCTGGAAGGAGACCTTCTTCCAGTCCAGGCTACATGCTCTGAGGTCTTCCAGAGCGTACAGCTGCTCCATTCGAACTGTGCTCCCAGAGTGACATGGGCCTGAGTCGCTGGAGCCGGCAGCTCCTGGTGCTCAGCTCAGCGGCTCAGCCCAGCATCAGTACCACCTCCTCTTTGAGCATCTGGTGGCCTTGCTGGTGACACGGTGACACAACCAGTTTCTCCTAGAGGAGAAACATCTTCCGAGTTCTGTTTCCGCAGTCCTTTGGGGGACAGTCAAGGCCAGAGTTGGCCTCAGACATAGAAGTATTTGTTTCAACACATTGAGAGAGAGAAAGAAAGAGACTCAGTGACTGTTTCTTGAGTTAATTGTCGTTGGCTCAGTTTCAGTGGTGCAATGTTTTGTTGCAGATTCATTTACTAAGCAATACAAAATTATCATCTATATGCATTATTGCATCTTGGGATGGTTCTGTAAGCATTACTTTCTCCTGAAATCTCCCTACTGTCCGGACAGTGGATTTTAGGATAGGTTTTTAAAATGGAAAACGACGCAGAATCAAATTTTCAACATAGCGTCGAAGGAATAGCATCAGTTGGGAATGAGCTATGCCACCAATTTAAAGTGTCCCAGCTGGGGTCAGAATTAGGGACTATCTAAACAGGGAATTTCAGAAGGGCAGGGGAGAATATCAAGGCACAAATGGGAGGAAATAAGCCATTGTTCCTTTAGAAAGCTTAGTAACCTCGATAATGAGAGGCTATGAAATAGTTCTTTTTATAACTGTAACTTCTTAACTTTCCAGCCCTAGTAGCTCCAAGGGTCACTTGCAGAGAGCCCCGGGGCTACACCTGCCTTGCATAGATTAGGGCTCGCTGCAGCTGTCTTCATTTGCAAGACTAAGGTGTAGCTCCAAGAGGCTGTGGGTCTCAGCATGGAGCTCTCCTCTTCAATCTCAATAGGCTGGTGTTGCGGATTAAGATGGCCATTGCAAGCCAGGCTCAGAAATTGCAAGATGAGGCAGGTAACGATTTCCTGGGTTTTATGTATCAGACCTTATGAGGTATGAAGCGGGGAAACCTTTTATATGCCTGCCTTGAATTAGCCATACCTTTTACAATCGGCTCTGTTGAAGAGCAGCTGCCTATCTAGTGTACCCATGGGCCAAGCTTGCCTTTGGCACACACACGTTTGTAAAGAGTTTGTGAATCTATAGGATATCTCTTGGTGAGGACAAAAGGGACATAGCTAGTCAGCATTGGACTGTGGGCTGGGTCCCACTTTCTCCTGTAATGTGCATTTGTTTCACAGAAAATACAATTAGGATAATTCTTGTGTGTTCTCTACAGGAAGGAAGTAGTATACTGCTTGTGAATGGTAGGCTAAATGAGGGAACCATTAAAGGGTTTTTAATAGACTTTTGAACCAAAAGACAGAAGGGACTATACTTATGTTGCCTTAATTGAGAAATATTTTGCAGTGTGAGAAGACTTAATCAAATCTTCATTACATACCTGGTCAGGGAGCAGGCTGAATGTTTCTTTAAGCAATTGGATAAAATGCACATTGAAGACTTGTTAGTTATGTGAGAATGTGTCTGACATGCTTATCATCTCTCCTGCGGGTGCCTGAGTATCAGATACTTGGTTTACTGTGTTGGGTTGAATGCTTCTGTTCTAATTTCTAATGAACTTTACCACCAGACTACTTGATCATGACTAAGCCCAGGAACAATGCAAATGGAATTGCCCCCTGATGGGGAGGAATGGGCCCAGATGGCCCTTAAAAGGTGATAATTAGGAAATATAGCATATCTGAGTAGCTAGAAAGAGAGAAACTTGTTAAAGACAGTCAATCTGTTTGAAGCAATGGTCTTTCCCTTAATTATATGCATTTTCATTTAGAGTTGCTTTAAAGTAAAATTTTCCCAGGAAAAATTTTTATTAGTACTGAAAACCTAGAAACCACACACACATTTTTTGCTACTCTGTTTCAGATTATTGAAAATTCCTTCCTTCATACATTTTTTGTTTTCCAGATCTGTGTAACAGACTTGCTGTGTGTGTTTTAGGGGGCCGTTTTAGGTTATTTTAGCTCTTATGTTAAAACAGTGGGGGAGTGATTAAAAGTGAGAAAAATATTAGTATATATTTGTAAACTGAGCTTTTAAAATTAAAATAGTTGCAGTCTGTGATTTCATATACTTTGTGAGATTGCCTTAAATGTATTGCCTTTTTGGCAGCATAATGCCAGATTTTTCTCCAATATGTCATTAAAATAATTTTACATGTAACAAGTTGAACTTTTTAAAGACTTATATTTCAATCTGAATTAGCATATCTACCAATGATACGACTTATTTGGCTTTTCTTTAGCCCTTTTTTTTTTTAAAGTATACAAACTTGGCATCACTCTTTAAGAATAACAAGTAAACTGGAAATGAGAAGGTGGTGATGTGAGCAGAGAGAGAAATACCCTCCTTACATCCTTTCCAGCTCTTGACAATGGTTGTTCCTGGGAATTAAAACCTAATGCAAAAGCCGGAGCGGCCCAAAGGCAACTTCTTCCTTATACATAAAGCCAGAAAGTAAAATTACATTTAAGTGCTAAGCTACATTATTCTGAATATTTTGGCAGTCATATTTGGGCAGATGAGTTGCTTTCCTGAAATTACTCAGCACCATCATTCATCCTGACAAAAGCCGGTGGTACAGATGCACCTTTGGGACTGAGGCCAAGGTGAAACCTGCGTTTTCCAGTTCTGCCCACTCAGGTTTGGAAGGACTCTCCATAAAATCAGCCTCGGGCCGGGCGCCGTGGCTCACGCCTGTAATCCCAGCACTTTGGGAGGCCGAGGCGGGTGGATCACGAGGTCAAAAGATCGAGACCATCCTGGTCACCATTGTGAAACCCCGTCTCTACTAAAAATACAAAAAATTAGCTGGGCATGGTGGCGCATGCCTGTAATCCCAGCTACTAAGGAGGCTGAGGCAGGAGAATTGCCTGAACCCAGGAGGCAGAGGTTGTGGTGAGCGGAGATCGCGCCATTGCACTCCAGCCTGGGTAACAAGAGCGAAACTCAGTCTCAAAAAAAAAATCAGCCTCATACTCCAAGCATCACCCGGTCCCGTCCTTAGTAAATTCACTCTGGCCGGAACATAGGGTCCCAGCATCTAGTCCTCGGGAAGTCATATAAATTCATCAAGTATCAGCCAGGCGCTGTAGCTCATGCCTATAATCCCAGCACTTTGGGAGGCTGAGGCAGGTGGATCACGAGGTCAAGAGATCGAGACCATCCTGGTCTCGATCTCTTTAGTACAGACGGGGAAACACCGTCTGTACTAAAAATACAAAAATTAGCTGGGCATGGTGGCGCGCGCCTGTAGTCCCAGCTACTCAGGAGGCTGAGGCCGCAGAATTGCTTGAACCCAGGAGGCGGAGGTTGCGGTGAGCCGAGATCGCGCCATTGCACTCCAGCCTGGGTAACAAGAGCGAAACTCCATCTCAAAAACAAACAACAGCAACAACAACAACAACAAATTCGTCAAGTATCTTCCTCCACCCAAAAAATTTCTTACACAATCTTGGATATTTTAAGCCTCATTACTGAAAAGTGGGTATAGTTCATGCTCAGCTTCAGGATTCCAGAAGCATCCATACCAGGTCAGAATGGAGAAATGTCATGCTCTCCTTCAGCAAGCTTCAGGGGAGACAGGATTTAGTGTGGGCCACGCATACACCGGTTGCAGGATGTTTTGAACTATATTCTTTTTTTTTTTTGAGACAGAGTTTCACTCTTGTTACCCAGGCTGGAGTGCAATGGCGCGATCTCAGCTCACCGCAACCTCCGCCTCCTGGGTTCAAGCAATTCTCCGGCCTCAGCCTCCTGAGTAGCTGGGACTACAGGCACGCACCACCATGCCCAGCTAATTTTTTGTATTTTTAGTAGAGATGGGGTTTCACCATGTTGACCAGGATGGTCTCAATCTCTGGACTTTGTGATCCACCCGCCTCGGCCTCCCAAAGTGCTGGGATTACAGGCTTGAGCCACTGCGCCCGGCTGAACTATATTCTTATAATCACTGACAGTTTGTCCCAAACAAAATAATCTGGCTCTAACTTCTCGCTATCAGTGGAAAACAAAAATTATGTAGTGCAGGGATGCTTAAAGGAAGAAAAAGTCAAGAGAAAAGAGAGGTAAAAATGATGGCCGTTTTAATTCAGTGACTCTCAGCAATGAAGGAGCATGATTTAAATCCCATGTGCCCAATCATATCTGTAAATGAGAGTATGATTTTTGAAGACTGTATTCAATTATTTCAACTTGAGCAATTGCAAGTAAGATCTAGGACTACGTGTACCAGTTACTGTTATTTACTATTACTTTCTGAACGTGACCTGACTTGAAACCTTCATAGTTGCAATTTTTATCCATCACAGAATAAGCTCTAAAGAGAAGAGCGGCTTCAACTTTTTCAAGCATTTTTTTTTTTAAAGGCTTTAACTTTGACCAACATCAAACTTGCATCTTGTTAAGGTAACTAATAACTGATTGCTATAACAATATTTAGAATTTTGTTTAACAGTAAATGAAACCAAATTGAAATAGCCTGGAGATGGATGGCAATTAACTCTGCATTCTTTTTAGACTGTTTTATTAATTAGCTCTCTAGACTCAAATAGGTTACATCCTCTGAGCACTAAATCGCATGCCATTTGCAAGCTCTGTGGATGAAATTTGCATGTGGCCTAAATGCTATCCACATTGTTGTGTTAAGTAGCATTTTATCTCTCTGGACTGGTCCCCTGCCTCCTCCTCCTCCCCCAGTGGAAAGTTTTATCCACTTTTCTTGTAGGAAGGGAAGGTTGCATGTAGTTTGGTCATTTGGCGCCATCTTCTTTTTTATTGTGAAATCTACTAAAGCCAGTCATGCCTGGCAATACCAGGCGGGCTCCTTCCGGGGTTCTGGTCGGTTAAGCATTCAGAGTTCCTTGCTGTTTATTTACTAGGAATGTTTTCAGCTTCTGTCTTTGCTTTAAGATCTGATTAAAAGGGACCTTAGAAAAAGAAGGTAGTTTTTGGTGTCCGTTTTTCCTCTCTTCTCTCTCCTGTATCCCCCAACCCCAATAATCAACTTCCCCCATCCCCAGCAGCATGGGGTTTTTTGTGTATTGGTTGAAAAGTATTTTAGGAAGCGCAGTAACACTGCACAGCTTGGAGGCTAAGACAGAATTGGATGCTTCCCTCACCATCAGTTGATGGAATCATCAGTGTTCCGGTTCTGTTTATCTTCATGATTTGAGAATGTTTCTGAACAGCTGCCCTTCCGAGGATGCTGGTATTTAGACAGACCTTCCTGTCATTTATCTGACTCACAAGCACAACTCTTTTGAAAGAATTAATATCAAACTTACATACGAAAATCTACCATTTAGAAATGAATCCTTTTTCAATACCTACTTTTCAATTCAATGGGGGAGATCCCATCTATTTTTAAAAACCATTAATCACATGCTTCTGACATTTTCCCTTTCAGTTTCCTCAGGGGGAAAAAGTTATTTGAATAACAAATAAACAAACAAAAACCCCTCATCGCAAATAGCTGTCAGCCTCCTATGTGAACAAAAGCTCTCTCTCACACTGAGACCTACCGTGTTTTGTTTAGTTAGAGGCAGCAGGGTGGTAGGGACACTCTGCAGAAAGGCTTGGGTTAATGAGCACTTTCTGGATTGAGTGTCTCTCCTGATTAACTCTTGGATTACTTGCTTTGAGTTGCTAACCCTCTCTCACTGCCCACTCAAGAATTTCCCACATGGTAGCCTCATGCATAGATGCCCCTTCCTAGACGCACTGATGGTAGACAGCATAAAAATGTGTAAGCCCTCTGGCTTTCCAATGAACTGAAAGCAAAAAGCTTAAGCATTACTTTTTATTTGCTTGACCTACAGAACATGTTTTGGGGGATATTTTCTTAATACCTAAGTGGATCTACAGTTATAAATAAGTTATGTAAATAAATTAGTTACAAACTAATTTTTAGATACAAGTCTTTTCTTCAGACCAACTCTTACATAGAAACTCTAAACATTTCAGGGAGAAGGGACGGTGGGAATCAAAATCACTACCCCTTACCTCTCTGTTGGTGCTCCCCAAAGGATCTTCAGGGACCGAAGTTTAAAAACCATTTTATATAATGAAATGGTCTCAAAAGACATTCTTTCCAGTGACTTTGTGTTAGATTCAGCCATATGAAATCACCATCATGTGACCCATTTGACCTGAAAAACAAAATAGAAAAGCAGCACTTGAGTACCAGAGTATTCTTAGTGTAGTCACTGTACCTGATAAGGAAGTGGAGAAATGAGAAAGCTTGAGATTCAGAGTTATAAGCAAATAGTGACTTCCTGCCTTTTTCCACAGTCACCTGGGCAGTTCCTTCTATGTGCTGCTGGTTCTAGGGATACAGAGATAAAAGGCATAGCCACTGCCTCCAAATCATTCACAGTGCAAAGGACAGATAAATACAGAGGGAGACATGGGATGCTGAAACAGAGCCCAGGGTGGTGGGAACACAGCGTGAGAGTTCTAGGATCCTGAACACCACGTTGCACAGAGCTCGGAGTCCCTGAGTTTTTAGGATGCTGTCTCTGTGGATTGTGCCTGAGTAATAACAGTTTCAGAAAGTAGAAACTTGGTATTTGTCCTTCGCAGCCAGAATGGATATGATAGTCTGGAAGTGAACAGTAAAATCCAGTGACTTGTTTTCTTTGCTCATTCTTTCATTTTAAGAAAGTGCTTAGAATCCACAAGTTGTGCTCAATGCCAGCAGAGGCATCATATATGCCAGCCCTGCCCCTTAGTCACAGTTACTCCCCGTGCTAACCTCCCATTGCATTTAAAAATCATTGTTTTATTGAGACATAGTTCAAATATTATGAAGTTCACATTTTTTTAATTGCATTTTAGTTTTGGGGGTACATGTGAAGAACATGCAAGATTGTTGCATAGGCACACACGTGGCAGTGTGATTTGCTGCCTTCCTCCCCTTCACCTGTATCTGGCATTTCTCCCCATGCTATCTCTCCCCAACTCCCCCCCGCCCGCCCCGCCAACCCGCCAAAGTTCACATTTTTAAAGCACGCGGCTCAGTGGTTTTCAGTCTATTCACAAAGTTGTGCAATGATCATCACTATCTAATTCCAGAACGTTTTCCTTACCCTAAAACCCTATACCCATTGGTGTTCAGTCACTATGCACCCCTCTTCATTTCTCCTGACAACTATTAATCTACTTTCTAAATCTATAGATTTGTCTGCTCTGGACATTTCCTGTAAATGGTACTGTATAATTTAGCCCTTTTGTCTCTGACTTCCTTCACGCTTTGTAATGTTTTCAAGGTTTGTCCATGTCGTAGCATGTGTTAGTACTTCATTTCTTTTCCTGGCCCAGTAATCTTCAGTTGCAGGAATATACCCCACTATCCATTCCAATGATGGATATTTGGGTTGCTTCCAGTTTTTGAACATTATAATTCCACTATGAACATTTGCGTACAAGTTTTTGGTTGGACCCACGTTTTCATTTTTGTTCGGTATATACCTAGGAGTGAAATTGCTGGGTCATATGGTAGCTCTGTGTTTAACATTTTGGGGAACTGGGATGTATAGTGTTTTGTGTCTATGTCATGAAACTAATTATGAAGCATCTTGTATTCACTCTCATTAGACTTGTCTCCTTCGTTAGCTTTTAAGTTTCTTGAAACAGGGATTATCCTTGTTCATCTTTGTATCCCCCACAGTCCAGCATTCACCAAGGCAAGAAGTAGGTTCTTAAGAAACTGTTGATAATGAAACTGACCAATGCAACATCCTCCTACCCTTAAAATCACCAGCACACCTGAGAACACAGGCTTTCTGTTTCTCTCTTCCCTGTAGCAAGTGACAGCTTGTCAGGAGTGGAAGCAGCTCAGTATTATCCATCAAGCCTTCCAGCTGGGCGCACACCCTCCTTATCTGCTGTGGGGCCTTCACCAGCATCCTGGGATTTCCTCAGGCAGCCTCATCCCCACAGCAGCAGTGATGTGACCCACTCTCGTTTATGCAGATACTTTAAGAGAGATTATTTTAAGTACCACTGAAACCCAAGCAGAGGCAGGGCTGGTGGAAACCCCAGTATTTGTGGGGACACTCCCTGTTTGACATGGTTCAGTAATGACTCATACATCTACTTTAAGGGGGATTTGGACAAGGAGGCACTAAGATACCTATCCAGGCTTTGACTTGGGAGCATTGTGCAGGAGGTTTAAGAAAGATTATTTTAAGACTATCTCAGAAGTCTCGAGCAGCATCTTCCTGATTTATTCTGTTACTGTTCACTCAAAGCCTGTGATTTCTAACATGTATTTCAGGTTGGATTTAAGAGACAGAGCTGGCCCCTACCGAATTGGCCACCTTTGATGTTATAGCACTGAGGAGGGGAGGGACAGATGGAACAAAAGTCGTAATTGCCCAAATTTACAATAGGTTCCCAGCAGCAGCCAGCACAAAAGAAATGTTAATGCAATAAACTGTAAATGGAAGGAAGCTAAGCAGGATTTATGGCTGGCACAAACCTCTATCAAGGCACTGGAACCTCTTTTCTTCATCTGTGAGGCATTTCGGTGGTCACTGTAGAATTGGGCTCATTTGAAAGTCAGTGGCTGCTCTGTGTCCTCCCTCCCTTGTGTGTCCTGCACCCCCTGCACAAACCAATTCCTGTAAAAACCTCGGGAATCTGATAGAGCAATTAGAGAAAAACATCAGTCATTGAGGGTGGAGCCTGACAACCTGGCAGAGACACGAGCACACACACATTCGCTGTGCACATCTATGTGTTACAGCTGCAGTCAAAGCATGCATTTCCCTTCCTCAAGTCTATGTTTGGGACCTCTGCAGACACAGCAGATGGCCAGAGTGTTTCCACGTTTCAGCCTCGAAGTGAGAGGGCAGCATGTCATTCACTAGTCAGGCACTTACCCGTCCGTCAGGGCCACCGCTCTAAATGGCTGTTTTTCACATTTGGTTGCAGCAGGTTCCATCTCCATGCCGGCTCACACATAGCTTTACTGTGTTGTAACGTGGGGTGCTCCTTGTCTCCTTGTCCAGATTGCTGGTCCACTTGCTTTGTTAATTAGCCGAGGAGCACGTCTAAATGGAAAATTGCTTTCTGAGATCTGTGTGTCCTGGTTCCATGCTGTGAGGGGCTCCCTGTAATTAAACATGTTTTTTTTTTTTTTTTTTGGTCTTGTTTTTTTTTAGACAGAGTCTTGCTCTGTCACCCAGGATGTAGTGCAGTGGCGCAATCTTGGCTCACTGCAACCTCCATCTCCTGGGTTCAAGGGATTCTCCTGCCTCAGGCCCCTGAGTAGCTGGGACTACAGATGTGTGCCACCGTGCCCAGCTAATTTTTTTATATTTTTAGTAGAGATGGGGTTTCACAGTGTTAGCCAGGATGGTCTCGATCTCCTCACCTCGTGATCCACCTACCTCGGCCTCCCAAAGTGCTGGGATTACAGGCGTGAGCCACCATGCCTGGCTTTTTTTTTTTTTTTTTTTTTGAGACAGAGCCTTTGTCTATCACCAGGCTGGAGTGCAGTGGGGTGATCTCAGCTCACTGCAACCTCTGCCTCCCCTGTTTAAGCAATTCTTCTGCCTCAGCCTCCCGAGTAGCTGGGACCACAGGTATGCGCCACGATGCCTGGCTAATTTTTGTATTTTTAATAGAAACGGTTTCACCCTGTTGGCCAGGATTTTTTGACCTCATGATCTGCCCGCTTCAGCCTCCCAAAGTGCTGGCTTGAGCCACGACGACTGGCCATTAAACATGTTTTAAGAGTTGCTCCCTTGCACATGTGCCCTGGACGTCAGTGACTTTCCCACTGGCTGGGGAGGTTCTGTTTCACACCTTAGACCTAAATACTAATAATGGTTAAAATTACAAGGAAACTTGTTTATCAGTTGATTAAGTGTGGTGAATTTTTTTCCTTTTGGACGTTGGGGGAAAGAATTCCTCAGTGGGGAATTTTCTGCCCTGTAGGTGTAGAAAAGTGGTTAGCCATTATGGGGGCCTGAGGAAGGCTGCTGGTGATGGGGCAGGAGAGCAGCGACATCAGACCTCAGCACATTTGCAAAGTCCTTGGCCTTGGGTTCCTCATCCATCCCACCGGGAGAGCGACAGAGTAGTATGGCTTGGCTAGGCCACGAATCCCCTTATTGCGCACCAATTATTCCAGAATTCTAACTTTAAAAAGAAAGTGTCCATATTTAAAAGTTCCTGCTACTGTTTCAAAGAAGCTTCCCCAGAAGCTCTTCAGTGCTGGGTCCGAGAGGAACCTGTCACTGAGTCCCTTTCTGCTGGGTGATTGGTTCCTTTTGTAGGCAGGAAAAGATTTCTCCATACCCCTTGCAAAGTTCATGGCTGACACCCCTATAACAAAAGACAGATTAACAGGAGCAAAGCACACAAATGTATTTAATACAAGTTTTGTATCACATGGGGGCCTTCAGGAAAACTGTATTTTTATGGACAGTCACGTAGAAATACGATGAGAGGACAAAAGGGTTTGCTCTAGGGTAGTAAACTTAGCAAGGCCGGTTTGTTCAGATTCTTCTGAATGTTGCTGTGTGACATTTCATTATTTCTTTTTATTTTTTTGACCCAGAGTCTCCCTTTGTTGCCCAGGCTGGAGTGTAGTGTCAAGATCTCGAGTCACTGCAACCTCTGCCTCCTGGGTTCAAGAGATTCTCCTGCCTTAGCCTACCAAGCAGCTGGAACTACAGGCGTACGCCACCATGCCTGGCTAATTTTTGTATTTTTAGTAGAAATGGAGTTTCACCATGTTGGCCCGTCTGGTCTTGAACTCCTGACCTCAAGAGATCTACGTGCCTCAGCTTCTTTCCAAAGTGCTGGGATTACAGGCGTGAGCCATTGCATCTCATCCAGCTTTTTTTTTGAGACAGGGTCTCACTCTGTCATGCAGTAGTGCTATCTTGGCTCACTGCAGCCTCCGCCTCCTGGGTTCAAGCATTTCTCATGTCTTAGCCTCCCAAGTAGCTGGGAGTACAGGCGCCTGCCACCACACCCGGCTAATTTTTGTATTTTTGGTAGAGACAGGGTTTCATTATGTTGGCCAGGCTGGTCTTGAACTCCTGACTTCAAGTGATTCACCTGCCTCAGCTTCCCAAAGTGCTAGGATTACACAGGTGAGCCTCCCCACCCGACCTCTCCACAGGCTTTTAAAGCACCAGGGCAGCAAGGCACTGGGTCAATAGGTATATTTGGCAGTGTGCGTTTAGTTTCATGTGTAATAGAAAAGAGATTAATTAAGGATGTTAATATGGCCTAATACTAAATCTCAGCAAGCCTCACAGGACACACGAAAAAAATCCTTACAACATATATGTATTTTCATGCTTCTAAACATTTTGAAGATGTTTTGCCATGCCCTTTTGTTTGTTTGTTTTTGAGATGGCGTCTTACTCTGTCACTCAGACTGGAGTGCAGAGTACAATGGTGCCATCTCGGCTCACTGCAACCTCCGCTTCCCAGGTTCAAGTAACTCTCCAGCCTCCCCGAGTAGCGCCTGGCTGCTATTTTTTTTAATTGTTAAATCAGATGGGCTCATCAGATTGCTGTGCCTTGATGGAGTTTCTAGTTGAGGGATCAGTGTCATTTCTGGGTCCCCATCAGAATTACGTTCAAGCTATAAGTAGTTAGGCAAAGTCGAAGGTTAAATGATTTGGGAATAAAATGTCATTTGACGTGGCAGAAATGAACCCTTGGAGGCCCATATTCCTCTGGGACTTGCTCTCACTTCCAGTTCTCATGTTAAGTAATTTTATTAACTGAGGCAAGGAGGGGCATGCGGTGACAAGGGAAATATTTTTTGCTAACATTTTAATCCTAATCACAAAATTTATTGTGTGTGGCTTTAGACGCATTTGTAGCTATAAAGCCCTGGAAGACGATGAAAGTAAAAATTAGAATGTGTTGTTTTTCTGCCCAGGTGTTATTTAAAGCATTGTATGAAATGTCAGAAAGATTAATTGTTGTTGCTTGCAGCTAAACAGATGATAAATTTTAAAATTATATTATTACGGTGTGTCAGCATAAAAGCTCTGTGTCCCAAGTGTGTCACCTTTTTCTGTTGCTGTTGACAAGGTTCACATTTTATAGCACACCGCCAGAAGGTGTTGACATATATTCAGATTACTGATTAAATGTTTTTAAAACGTGCCACTCAGAAACTAACCCTGATGTTCTATGAATGAGTCATTTTTCGGAGTAAGATTTTTTTTCCCTTCATCATGAACATGGAGGAAATGTTAAACATTGCCATTTAAAAAAATAAACCTGCCTGGGCGCAGTGGCTCACGCCTATAGTCCCAGCACTTTGGGAGGCCGAGGCGGGTGGATCACCTGAGGTCAGGAGTTTGAGACCAGCCTGACCAACATGGAGAAACCCGGTCTCTACTAAAAAAAAAAAAAAAAAAAAAAAAAATTAGCTGAGCATGGTGGTGCATGCCTGTAATTCCAACTATTTAGGAGACTGAGACAGGAGGATTGCTTGAATCTGGGAGGTGGAGGTTGCAGTGAGCAGAGATTGTACCATTGCACTCCAGCCTGGCCAACACAGAGTGAAACTCTATCTCAGAAACAGACAGACAAAAAATCAGCCCTAAGGAAGGCACTAAATGGCTACTTGTGAACACCCCAGGTTGGGCCCTGAGCCCACGATGTAGGGAGGTGAGGCCCTTCCTGCCATGGTGTTGTGGTGTTTGTGATGGGAAGTCTGGAGTTTGATTCCCTCAAGTTTCCAGGCTGACAAACACAACTCTTCACGGCAGCTGAGGGCCCAAATCCTTGATGTCCCTTTCACAGTGTAATGTTGAAGGACCTCACTGGTCTTGGCTCTTTGCATTGGTGGGTGGAGTGGGCCAGTCTTCAGAGAACTCAAATATATATTTGCTGCAGGGAGTGATAAGTAATCATAATGCCTCAAGAATCAACATTTGAATGCTTTTCTTTTTGGCGTTAAGGTATAATGGGACACTGACAATATACTCTGTCTCTCTGAACACAGCGTGAAAGAACTTGAAAACAAATGATTTAGTATTCATTATGGAAAAGGTGGATTTTTTTCCCCCTCTGATTGTCAAGATTTCTTTGTCGATGTCAGTTTCGGAGTGCAGATTCTTCCTCTCTGTGCAGAGCAAGTTGACGTTGGTTCAGTGATGTTACAGAGGATGCTCTGGGACAGCCAGGAGCCCAGGCCGCCGATTGTCACTTCATCCCAGCATGGTGCAAGGTTAGAGATGTTGCAGTGACAGCCTTGGGTGCCTTCAGGGGCAGCCAAGTCTCTAAGTAATCTCTGTGACCAAAAGTACATAGGAGGTAGCAAAGAGCCCACAACAAAAATAAATATAGCTGCATTTCCCAGAACTTAATGGATATCAGGAAATGTAACCTCTCTACATATATTATCTCATTTAAGTCCAGTAAGATAGCAGCAGCTGTGTGAGGATGTGGATTTATTCCCACTTAACAAAGGCTTGAGTATCACTTTTTATTTATTTTATTATTATTTTTTGAGACGAAGTCTCACTCTGTCACCCAGTCTGGAGTGCAGTGGTGTGACCTCAGCTCACTGCAACCTCTGCCTCCTGAGTTCAAGTGATTCTTCTGCCTCAGGCTCTTGAATAGCTTGGACCACAGGCACACACTACCACGCCCGGCTAATTTTTTGTATTATTAGAGATGGGGTTTCACCACGTTGGCCACGCCGGCCTCAAACTCCTGACCTCAGGTGATCTGCCCACCTTGGCCTCCCAAAGTGCTGAGATTACATACTTGATTTATTTAACAAAGGAGTGAAGTGATACCCCCTGCCTCCGTAAGTAGCAGCCAACATTCAAACCCAGGTATGTCCGATTTTAGAGCCACACTGACATTTGGCAGCTACTTACTGATCCTCTGCTCTGTGTTAGGCATTGTTTTCATCCCACCTTTTGGTTTTTGTTTTGTTTTTTAGAGACAGAGTTTTGCTCTGTTGCCCAGGTGGAGTGCAGTGGCATGGTCTTAGGTCACTGCAGCCTTGAACTCCTGGCCTCAATTGATCCTCCTGTCTTGGCCTCCCAAAGTGCTCAAGTGCTGGGATTACAGGTGTGTGCCACCTCGCTAAGCCCACATCTTTTTAAGTCTGCTTTTTAATCTGTTTTACTTATTTTGGGGGTCTTAAAATTGGCTCATGGCTGGGCTCAGTGGCTCACACCTGTAATCCATGGCCGAGGCGGGTTGATCACCTGAGGTCAGGAGTTTGAGACCAGCCTGACCAACATGGTGAAACGCCCTGTCTACTAAAAATACAACAATTAACTGGGTGTGGTGGTGCATGCCTGTAGTCCCAGCTACTCTGGAGGCTGAGGCAAGAGAATCGCTTGAACTTGGGAGGTGGAGGTTGCAGTGGGCCAAGATTGTGCCATTGCACTCCCATCTGGGGAGCAAGAGCAAAACTTTGTCTCAAAAAAGAAAAAAAGTTGACTCACTACTGAAAAGTGAAGTCTCATGTAGAATGCTCTGCAAGTTCAATATAAAACAGAGCTCTGAGAACATGGAGGCTTTTTGCCTTTACGGGGTGAGAAGGAAAAATATTAAGATGCTCCTTGGAAAACAGCCCTTTCTGGCTTCATCTCCTTTACTGTGGTCACCTGCACCTGCCTTGGGTTCTTCTGAATTTATATCTAAGCATGTTGCTCTGCTTCATACGAAGCTGACAATATCAGTTACCTTCCTGGAGGTGAAGTGGAGACAGAGGGGCTGTGGGGGGTGAGAGGAATATTTGCCACTATGAATGCTTTGGTACCTTTTGGAACCACTTGAATAAAGTATCTTTTCAAAAGAAAGGGGTGCTACATTCATTGTCCTAGACTGTTAAGCACTTTGAAAGGCACTTCAGGTAATCTAGTTGAAATGCAAATTTCACTGGACCCAGACTATTATGCAAACATGGTTAGCTCTATATTTATTCTTTTATGTTGTGGCTTGCCATCAAATTTGTGTTTCTGGGGGCTGGGCACGAGGTGGTTCTATCCTGTGATCCCAGCAATTTGGGAGGCCAAGGCAGGCGGATCACTTGAGGCCACCATCTCCATTGTCCTTTTTTTTTTTTTTTTTTGAGACGGAGTTTCGCTCTTGTTACCCAGGCTGGAGTGCAATGGCGCATTCTCAGCTCACCGCAACCTCCACCTCCTGGGTACAAACGATTCTCCTGTCTCAGCCTCCCAAGTGGCTGGGATTACAGGCATGTGCCACCATGCCCAGCTAATTTTTTTTTGTATTTAGTAGAGACGGGGTTTCACCATGTTGGCCAGGATGGTCTCAATCTCTTGACCTCGTGATCCACCTGCCTCGGCCTCCCAAAGTGCTTCCATTGTCCTTTTTTAAATTTGAGTGACCATAGCTTCTTAGTATGATATCAGGTTTTTGTTTTCTTCCTACCTTGTTTTTGTTTTTTAGCATGTGGATGCCTTTGAAATGAGTTTGTTTGTTATACATGTCCTTTACATAGGGTATATATTCAGAAATAATATATTTTTTCCTTTAAACAATGCATTTGTTTGTTTCTTTTCTTTGTAAGCTCATCTTCTGGTTTAGAGCAGAATGAAAAATTTGGCCTTAGTCTTCTCTTACCCACTCTTTAGAAACTCCTGCTTTTATGTCAGCAGGCATAAAAAAGCTTGTACACAGAGGGTAATGTATAGCAATATAAAGATTTATAGAATGCTTATGTCTCATAAATTTCACAGTTATAAAACAAAACCTAAGCTTGTGCATGTAGATATATTCCTGTGTTTGCAGTTGTCAGTGACTTCTAGAGAATGTGGTTGCTCTAAAGAAAAAAAGTATGTGGAAGTTATTTATGTAAAAGTTACTTATGTAAAGAGTCAAGCTGTCTGTCAGCAAGAGAGGGGGACTTCTTTATATTGTTAATGACATTCAGGTCTTTCCTCTGAATGAGGGTTGTCACTCTGAATGAGGGTTGTCATTCATTTCCTCCAAGCCTTCAGATACCTTTTTCCTTTATCTGACACATTTCAGGAAAGAGTAAGGGAAAGATTTATTTATATTACTTTGATGGTTGCATTTTCTTTGTGGAAGTCCAGTGACCCAGTTATACGGATGTCCTCAGAACATTTAAAGTGTAGTTCTGAATTATAGCCCAGTTACCATAGGTTGATTTCCTGTAAACCTGAATCATGATTGCAAACTAATTTGCATGCTAATTAGGACTCATATAAGGGTCATATCGATTTATAACTTGCCTAACAACAATGCATTTCTTTCTTTGCTAGGCTGTGTGTTTACATTATGACTTATGAACAAGGAAGCTGACCTGTGTTGAGTACTGTCTATGAGCCAGACACTCAATTATGTACAAACTTAGAAGAACCTGGTGCACATGCCAGGGTTGGGGGCCATTTGACAGTCACCATTCAATAAATATGTGTTGTTTAAGTTGATATGATTAATTTAAAAGGAAGTAGCATGTGATGGTAGTACATTTCATTGTCCTAGAATATTAAATTCTTTGTGGTCAACAGACGGACTTTTCCATCTGCACAGGTCATGTTGAATATGGATCCTAAGCATAGTCTTTAATCCTTCCTATCCTCCTGTAGGAGCCAAACTTAGACTAAAACCAAGGCAGCTCTTGGTTATCTAGGGCAATTCGAAACCTCAGCTACCTCTACTGTGTCCAGCACAATGCAGTTATGCAGCTGTTTACAACATTATGTTTACAACATGATGTGTAAGCAAACCACAATTAAAGCATTAAACATAGAGTAACTATAATCCAGCAATTTCACTTCCAAGTATATACCCGAAAGAGTTGAAAGCAGGGACTCAGATACTGATACACCCATATTTATAGCAGCATTATCCATGACAGCCAAAAGATGGAAGCAACCCAGGTGTCCATTGACAGGTGAAAGGGTAACTACAGTGTGGTATACACACACACACACGCACACGAATATTATTTAGCCTTAAGAAAGAATGAAATTCTGCCAGTGTGGTGGCTCACGCCTGTAATTCTAGTACATTGGGAGGCCGAGGTGGGCCATTCACCTGAGGTCAGGAGTTTGAACCTCTGTCTCTACTAAAAGTACAATATTAGCCAGGTGTGGTGACATGTGCCTTTAATCTCAGCTACTGGGTCCAGGCTGCATCTCTCTCTGTTGCCAGGCTGGAGGCTGAGGCAGGAGAATCGCTTGAACTGGTGGGTGGAGGTTGCAGTGAGCCATGATTGCACCATTGCACTCCAGCTTGGGCAACAAGAGCAAAATTCTGTCTCAAAAAAAAGCATGAAATCCTGATACCTGGTATAACACAGATGAACCTTGAAGATATGCTGAGTGAAATAAGCCGTATGCAAAAGGACAAATACTTGATTGTACTTATATGGAGTACCTAGAGTAGTCAAACTCACAGCACAGAAATGAGAATGGGGCTAAGGAGAAGGAGGGAATGGGGAACTGGTGTTAGTGGGCTTACAGATTCAGTGGGGGATGATGGAATAGTTGTAGAGACAGATAGTGGTAATGGCTGCCCAGCATTGTGAAAGGCAAGACTGCATACCTAAAAATGGTCAAAATGCTAAATTTTATGTATGTTTTGCCCCAGTTTTAAAAAACAACATAATAAAGACAAAGCCACTGGGAAGGATTTAAAATGCCCGAGGCAAACAGTATATAGCCAAAAGAGCAAAAATACAAAAACAGTGTCAAGCCAATTTCTTTTTTTTTGAGATGGAGTCTTGCTCTGTCACCAGACTGGAGTGCAGTATGCAGTGGCACTATCTTGGCTCACTGTGACCTCCACCTCCCAGGTTCAAGCGATTCTCCTGCCTCAGCCTCCTGAGTATCTGGGATTACAGGCGCCTGCCAACACACCCAGCTAATTTTTGTATTTTAGTAGAGATGGGTTTTTATCATGTTGGCTAGACTGATCTCTGACTCCTGACCTCAGGTGATCCACTCCTTGGCCTCCCAAAGTGCTGGGATTACAGGTGTGAGCCACCGTGCCCAGCCCTGATTTTTCTATTTTTAATAGAGACAGGGTTTAGAGATGGCGTTTCACCATGTTGGCCAGAATGGTCTTGATCTCTTGACCTCATGACCTACCCTCCTCCGCCTCCCAAAGTGCTGGGATTACAGGGGTGAGTTACCACACCTGGCCCAAAAATACAAAAACTGTGTCAAGCTTCTTTGTAAATTCAGTCTTCCACCCTCCGGGACACTGTTGCCTGGTTTGCATCCTGAGAGTCTCCTGGGGTTCCAGTTATTTTGAGGTCATAGTCAGGTAGGCACAGTGGCTGTGCTTGGTGGGGATGGCTTTTGGATTCCTTGGAATTTTGGATTATCTGTGCCATGTTTTTCTTAGATGAAAACTTATCAGTAGAGTATTATCATGTGAAAGGTGATACGGATTCGGTCTAAAGTCAGTAGTGAAGGGAAAATCACATATAGTCAAGTCTCCATTGCTCACGATGTTACATTAGATCCACATGTCCCTAACTTGATTACCTATTTTCCCTGCAGCACTGGAGCTTATCTGCTTCTTCAGCTAAGCTCTAGAAGGAGAAGAAGGCTACGTTTAGAGTCATACTGGAAGAAGAGGAGTATTTTGAAATATAATTTAATTAATTAATTAATTAATTTTGAGACAGAGTTTCGCTGTTGTTACTCAGACTGGAGTGCAATGGTGCGATCTCAGCTCACCGCAACCTCTGCCTTCTGGGTTCAAGCAATTCTCCTGCCTCAGCCTCCTGAATAGCTGGGACTACAGGCGTGCACCACCATGCCCAGCTAATTTTTGTATTTTTAGTAGAGACGGGGTTTCACCTTGTTGACCAGGATGGTCTCGATCTCTTGACCTCATGATCCACCCGCCTCGGCCTCCCAAAGTGCTGGGATTATAAGCCTGAGCCACTGCGCCTGGCCTATTTTATTTATTTTTTTAGAGACAAGTTCTTTTTTTTTTTTTTTGAGACGGAGTTTTGCTGTTTTTACCCAGACTGGAGTGCAATGGCTCGATCTCGGCTCACCGCAACCTCTGCCTCCTGGGTTCAAGCAATTCTCCTGCCTCAGCCTCCCGAGTAGCTGGGATTACAGGCACGTGCCACCCTGCCCAGCTAATTTTTGTATTTTTAGTAGAGATGGGGTTTCACCTTGTTGATCAGGATGGTCTCGATCTCTTGACCTCGTGATCCACCCACCTCAGCCTCCCAAAGTGCTGGGATTATAAGCGTGAGCCACCGCGCCTGGCTTAGAGACAAGTTCTTATGCTGTCATCCAGACTGGAATGTAGTGGTTACAGCTCACTGCAGCCTCAACGTCCCAGACTCAAGCCATCCTCAAGTCTCAGCCTCCTGAGTAGCCAGGACTGCAGGAGCTGTGCCACCAAGCACACTTAGTTTTTGTAGAAATGGATCCTGCTGTGTTGTCCAGGCTTAAAATTTGATTTTAAACATAGGCATCACACTACATCCTCAAGACAAGGTAGAAGCTCACAAACCTTGACTACCTTGAGTGACTTTCACAGAGTGACTACGTCTTTCTTCTTACCCTCAATGAGTAACATGCAGGCTAAGCAGGTCATACTGTTCAAATTATCAAATTATTTCTCTTCTTCTTTAGACTTTTTTCTTCAAAACACTAGTAGTTGAATTTGAGTACTTTTTTTTTTTGAGACAGAGTTTCGCTTGTTACCCAGGCTGGAGTGCAATGGTGCAATCTCGGCTCATTGCAACCTCCGCCTCCTGGGTTCAGGCAGTTCTCCTGCCTCAGCCTCCTGAGTAGCTGGGATTACAGGCACGCGCCACCATGCCCAGCTAACTTTTGTTGTATGTTTAGTAGAAATGGGGTTTCACCATGTTGACCAGGATGGTCTCGATCTCTTGACCTCGTGATCCACCCGCCTCGGCCTCCCAACCTGCTGGGATTACAGGCATGAGCCACCGTGCCCGGCCTTTTTTTTTTTTTTTTTTTTTTTTGAGATAGTCTCTCTCTCTCTCTGTTGCCAGGCTGGAATGCAGTGGCATGATCTCCACTCACTACAACCTCTGCCTCCTCGGTTCAAGCGATTCTTCTCCCTTAGCCTCCTGAGTAGCTGGGATTATAGGCATGTGCCACCACACCCAGCTAATAATTGTATTTATAGTAGAGACTGGGTTTCACCATGTTGGCTAGGCTGGTCTCAAACTTCTGACCTCATGATCTGCCTGTCTTGGCCTCCCAAAGTGCTGGGATTACAGGTGTGAGCCACCACCATGCCAGGTTTGAATTTCAGTACTTTAATGCAAGTATTATGTGATGTTTTTATAGAGAGGTTTGGCTTTGATTTTGGATTAATGATTTTTTTTTTTTTTTTTTTTTGAGACGGAGTCTCTCCCTGTTGCTCAGTTTGGAGTACAGTATCACAGTCTCGGCTCACTGCAACCTACGCCTCCCATGTTCAAGCAATTCTCCTGCCTCAGCCTCCCAAGTAGCAGGGATTACAGGTGCATGCCAGCAAAACCGGCTAATTTTTGTGTGTGTGTCTTTAGTAGAGACGGGGTTTCACCATGTTGGCCAAGCTGGTCTTGAACTCCTGACCTTGTAATCCACCTGCCTTGGCATCCCAAAGTGCTGGGATTATAGGTGTGAGCCACTGCACCTGGCCTGGATTAATGATTTTGAATGAATATTTACAATGATATGTTTTATAATAAAACACATTTAAAAGTTCGATGAGCTGGGCATGGTGGCGTGCGCCTGTAGTCCCAGCTACTCGGGAGGCTGAGGCAGGAGAATTGCTTGAACCCAGGAGACAGAGGTTGTGGTGAGCCAAGATTGTGCCATTGCACTCCAGTCTGGGTAACGAGTGAAACTCCGTCTCAAAAAAAAAAAAAAAAAAGTTTAAAACACTAGTTACTAGAAACAGTTCTCTCTGTAATGACAGTCATGTTGCTGCTGCAATGACAGTTGACTTGGTGTGAGGGTATTTATAAGGCTTGGTGATTTGTATAGTTGCCCAAATTGTGCTTTCCCCAGGCTAGCTACACAAATCTCATTTCCCTTACACTTGAAAATCGTTTCAGACTTGTTTCATCAGGGTTGAGGCAAGCAGAAATCATGAATGTGTGTGACATATACCACTGAACACAGATTCTGTGGGACCCACAACCTCTATGCTTTCAGCTAGGTTCCATTTCTCATTCACCCTGGACTTAAGAATGCTACAAGAGTACTGGTGGTTTTGGAAAACATTCCTACCTTACTGCATAGAAACTCTCAGTCATCCAGTTAGTTTGTTTATTTCCCGTTCATCTACTTCATTTAGTCACTCACTTAGCCATTTATGCATATTTATTGATGTTGTTAAAAAGAAAACTGAATGAGTGGAGCACTGAGATTATATACAGAATAAGGGACAGGTAATGGTTATCCCCTTGGACCCAAAAGGAACAGGTACTGAAATTCCAACTCTGAAATTCTACCAGCTGGTTAAGCTTTGGCCAGTTCCTCAGCTTCTCTGTGCCTCCTTTCTTCATTTATAAAATGGGGATGATAGGTTAAGAGGGTTAGATGAGACATTCATTCATTGTACCTGGCATACAGTAGGAACTCAATAAATACTAGCTGCTGCTATGGTTTGAATTGTGCAGCCTCCCCACAGATTCATATGTTGAAGTCCTAACCACCAGTACTCAACGTGACTGTATTTGGAAATAAGGCCATTGTAGCTGTAATTAGTTAAGAAGAGTGATTAGGATGGGCCCTGATCCAATATCATTGGTGTCCTTATAAAAAGAGAAAATGTGGGTGCAGAGATAGACAAGCATAGAGTGACAATGGCCATCCACAAGCCAAGGAGTGGGCCCGGAACAGATCCTTCCTGCCCCGCCCTCAGAAGGAGCCAGGGCTGCTGACACCTCGGTTTCAGACTTCCATCCTCCACAGCTGTGAGACAATGAATGTCTGTCAGTGAAGCTACTCAGTCTGCGGTTCTCTGTCACAGCAGCTTTGGCCGACAACACAGCTGGCAGTGCCGTCCTCTGCTACTGTGTTTCTCATTGAGCCGAGAACCTGCCTTTGTCCATGTCCCGGCCCATGGGAGATACATATGTTCCTTCTCAGCTTGTATTCCTGTCCTTTTCTTTCTTTTTCACAGAATAGCATGCAAAAAAGTTCCTAACAAGAACAGGTGCTGCAGAAATTCCCTGGCCATCTCTTCCTGTGTCTCTTCCTAAAAAGCTGCAGTTAAAAAGATAGAATTTGTTTTCTCTTAGCACATTCTTCTCACTTTCTCAGCTTGATTTTTCTTTCTTTGAAAGAGTGTGACTCCTTCAAAATCAACTCCTAGAGATTGCTCACCCCCTCCCAAAGTTTTGATGAGGAGCGTTTGTTTTGTAGACTCTTGTGTATGAATTCTTTCAATAAATAGGGGATGCAGAGAAGCAGCTTTATGGGGTGAAGCAGCAGGAAAGATCCTGTTGGGGAGAGAGCCCCGCTACCGTGTTTCAGTAGTTGGCTTCACCCTTACCCATTTTGAAATCGTAACTTATGTTTTTATTTGTTGGCTTTTTTTTTTTGAGACGGAGTTTCGCTGTTGTTACCCAGACTGGTGTGCAATGGCACAATCTCGGCTCACTGCAACCTCCGCCTCCTGGGTTCAAGCAATTCTCCTGCCTCAGCCTCCCGAGTAGCTGGGACTACAGGCGCACACCACCATGCCCAGCTAATTTTTTGTATTTTTAGTAGAGACGGGGTTTCACCTTGTTGACCAGAATGGTCTCCATCTCTTGACCTCGTGATCCACCCGCCTTGGCCTCCCAAAGTGCTGGGATTATAGGTGTGAGCCACCGCACCCAGCCCTATTTGTTGGCTTTTAAAGAAACTTGAGATTGGACAGTGCTTCTCCTTCCTCTCCAGAGGCCCAGAGCAATGTAGCAAGGATGCATTCTGGAGAGGCAGTCACGGGGCAGCACATGGCATTTGTTCTTCTCAAGGACCGTCTGCTGTGTTTCTCTGCCCCAGTGGAGATGGGGGAATAATAAAGCTGTTATTTATACCACAGAGCATTTTTTCTGTGGTCCTTGTCATTGAGACTTATGAAGACAATGTAGGACATGAGGGAACTTGGGAGTTTTTATGCAGGCAGGGAGGAAAAGTAAAAGAGGGGCTGTGTTTCCAGGGATACTGCTTTTTCCCAAACTGCTGCACTTCCCCAGTCCTTTTCTTTGTCTTCCTTTCCCAAATGACAGGCATTTTCCTTCTCCAGTGTCAGCACCCCTAGTTTCTTCCCCGTCCTTTGTGACTCTTGGTACACCATTTAGCCCCTCTCTCTCTTGGTTTTTGACTCTGTCCCTTTGTGGAATTCTTAGCCACAGGTTACAGTGGTATTTCACATACATCTCTGCCAGAGGTGAAGTGGAAAATAACCTTTGCTTTGTAAACACATCTCCTTCAAGCTAGTGACAAATCTCCCAGCTTCTCTTGGTGTCTGTTTTTTTGTTTGTTTGTTTTTGACATGGAGTTTTCCTGTTGTTGCCCAGGGTGCAGTGCACTGGCACGATCTCAGTTCTCTGCAACCTTTGCCTCCTGGGTTCAAGTGATGCTCCTGCCTCAGTCTCCCCAGTAGCTGGGATTAACAGCACCCGCCACCACACCTGGCTAATTTTTGTATTTTTAGTAGAGATGGGGTTTCACCATGTTGGCCAGGCTGGTCTTGAACTCCTGACCTTAGGTGATCTATCCACCTCAGCCTCCCAATAGTGCTGGGATTACAGGCTTGAGCCACTGCATCCGGCCCTAACTTTTTCAAGAGTGGTCTGTATCCACCCTCTCTACTTCCTGCTAAGTCCTTTTGAATTCTCAGCCCGTTAGGAACATGTTATTAGAAACATGATTCTGAAACTGTTCCCCGAAGGTCTCAGATACCTTCCTACTTGCCAAATCCAAGGCCACACTTGTCATCCTAGGACTAGCTGACTCCCGCTGTTGGTGCTGGATCATCCTCCCCTCAAAGCCCCCTCCTCACTCGGCTCTTTACTTCAGCGATACTAGTCTCCCTGGATTTCTGTGTTTCTATTTGAACAGTCCTTCTTGGTTTCCTAAAAGGGTTTGTCTCCCTTAACCGGAGCCTAAAATTCTGATATTGCCAAAGTCGTTTTTTTTTCCTTCTAGGACATTTTCCTCAGTGATTACATCCTGTTCATTTATGATGGTTCCAGAATCTTATTTCAGCCTGGGTATTCTGATGGTTGCTCAAATTATATGTAGACCAAACTGACTTCATTAGCTTTCTTGAAAACATCTTCTGCTGGGCATGGTGGCTCACACCTGTAATCCCAGCACTTTGGGGTGGGCGAATCACCAGAGGTGAGGAGTTCAAGACCAATCTGGCCATCGTGGTGAAATCCCACCTCTGCTAAAAATACAAAAATTAGCCAGGCATGGTGGTGCACTCCTGTGATCCCAGCTACTCAGGAGGCTGAGGCAAGAGAATTGCTGGAATTCGGGAGTTGGAAGTTGCAGTGAGCTGAGATCGCGCCACTGCACTCCAGCCTGGGCGACAGAGTAAGACTCTGTCTCAAAAAAAAAGGGAAAGAAAACATCTGATTTGGGGTCTAAATCATAGCTTGGTTTTAGCACTTATTATTTTGTATTATGATTCATCTCTTTACATGTCTGTCAATCCAGTTAAAATTCAAGAACCACAAAGGCAGATATTGTGTGTTTTTCACCAAACCTATGCTTAATTGTTGTTGATATCTGAGAATGTTGCTTGAGACTTTTATTTATTTTATTTTTATTATTTTTTTGAGGCAGAGTTTCACTCTTGTCGCCCAGGCTAGAGGGCAGTGGTGCAATCTCAGCTCACCGCAACCTCTACCTCCCAGGTTTAAGCGATTCTCCTGCCTCAGCCTCCTGAGAAGCTGGGATTACAGGCATGCACCACTACGCGAGGCTAATTTTGTATTTTGAATAGAGATGGGGTTCCTCCATGTTAGTCAGGCTGGTCTCTAACTCCTGACCTCAGGTGATCCGCCCACCTCAGCCTCCCAAAGTGTTGGGATTACAGGCGTGAGCCACCACAACCGACCTGCTTGAGTTTTTTAAATGTACACTTAAATTTTTATGAAATAATATGTTAACAGAATTATAAAAGTCAAATAATTTTATAAGATGTGTAAACTCTAAGTCTGATTCTTCAGAGCAACCAGACTCTTGACTTTCATCTGCATATACTGCCATACTTTTAAATAATATACTGTTGTTCCTGATTTTTATTTTAATTTCAGACATTATTTTTATTTTTATGTTTTCTGAGACAGGATCTCACTCTGTCACCCAGGCTGGAGTACAGTGGCACGATCTCAGCTAACTGCAACCTCAACCTCCTGGTTCAAGTGATTCTTACGCCGCAGCCTCCTGAGTAGCTGGATTACAGGCATCTGCCACCACATCCTGCTAAGCTTTGTACTTTTAGTATAGATTGATAGGGTTTCGCTATGTTGGCCAGGCTGGTCTTGAACTCCTGGCCTCAAGTGATCTGACTGCCTTAGCCTCCCAAAGTGCCAGGATTACAGGCATGAGTCATTGTGCCTGGACTAATTTTAGGCATTATCTATTTGTCTTAGTCCATTTGGGCTGCTATAACAAAATACCATAAACTGGGTGTCTTATAAACAACATAAATTTATCTTCGACATCTCCGGGGACTTGAAAGTCCAAGATTAGGTACCTCAGGTTCAGTGTCTGATACTAAGTGTCCTGCGCTTCCTGGTTCACAGATACACACCTTCTCACTATGTCCTCATATGGCAGAAGGGGTGAGGGAGTTCGTCTTTTGTAAGGGTGCTGATCTCGTTTATGAGAGCTGAGTCCTCATGACCTAATCATCCACCAAAGGCCTCACCTCCACATCTGATCACATTGGGGTTGAAGACTTCAACATATTTTGCAGTGGATAGAAATACTCTTTCTATAGTACCATTGACTTTCTGCTATGGAAGATGACATAGTTCTCTTTTGTCATATTATACCCCTGAGGCACATGTCAGTGCTTATATCGTGCCAAGGAAAACAGTGTTCACAGCTGAGCGATACAGTACTCTATAATTTTCCTTTCTCATAGAACTTTTTTTTTTGAGGCGGAGTTTTGCTCTTGTTACCCAGGCTGCAGTGCAATGGCGCGATCCCAGCTCACCGCAACCTCTGCCCCCTAGGTTCAAGCAGTTCTCCTGCCTCAGCCTCCCGAGTAGCTGGGACTACAGGTGTGCGCCACCACGCCCAGCTAATTTTTTGTATTTTTAGTAGAGACGGGGTTCACCTTGTTAGCCAGGATGGTCTTGATCTCTTGACCTGTGATCCACTTGCCTCGGCCTCCCAAAGTGCTGGGATTATAGGCGTGAGCCACCGCACCTGGCCCTTTTTTTTTCCTGAGACGGAGTTTCGCTCTTGTTGCCCAGGCTGGAGTGCAATGGCGCTATCTGGGCTCACCACAACCTGTCTCCTGGGTTCAAGCAATTCTTCTGCCTCAGCCTCCCGAGTAGCTGGTACTACAGGCATGTGCCACCATGCCCAGTTAATTTTTGTATTTTTAGTAGAGATGGAGTTTCACCATGTTGACCAGGATGGTCTCGATTTCCTGACCTCATGACCCACCTGCCTTGGCCTCCCAAAGTGCTGGGATTATAGGCGTGAACCACCGCGCCCAGCCTGAGAAGGTCTTTAGTATTCTTCAGACTTCAAGGAAAACATTTTTCCTAAGAATGTTAAAGGCACTGCTCCCTTACCTTTTTGCTTCTAATGCTGCCATTTTGATTCTTGATCCTTTTTCTGTAACTTCTTTTCTCTCTTGAAAATTCTAAGATGTCTTTCTCCCTAGTCCTCTCAAAGTTTGCATTAATGTACTTTGATGGGATCATTTTTGTTAATCATGTAGGTGTTCCATAGGCCTTTCAGTCTGAAAACTCATATGTGTTAGTTGTAGGAGCTTTCTTTGTGTTTGTTTGTTTATTTTTTTTAATTTTTATTTTTGGAGATGGAGTAGGCTGGAGTACAGTAGTACGATTTTGGTTCACTGCAACCTCCTCCTCCCAGGTTCAAGCGATTCTCCTGCCTCAGCCTCCGGAGTAGCTGGGACTACAGGCACCCACCACCATGCCCAGCCAATTTTTGTAATTTTAGTAGAGATGGGAGATGGGGTTTCAGCCTTAGATCAAGGCTGGTCTTGAACTCTTGATCTAAGGTGATCCACCCACCTCGGCCTCCCGAAGTACTGGGATTACAGATGTGAGTCACCGCGCCCAGCCTATTCCTGTTTTTGTATGTATTATAATGTCTTATTTCTCTTAGGTTATTAATAGTAAGTGTTTTGTTCTGGTTTTCGCTCTCTTCTGCATGCTGCGTTGTCTCTGTTTCTCTTGAGTGCTCTTCCTGGTTGTTTCGGTTTTTATCTTTTATGTTGGTAGTTTTTGTCAAATGTCTGATGGTGTTTGACTATCAGTACTTAATTAAAAACGAGGAACTTGTTGGGCGTGGCGGCTCATGCCTGTAATCCCAGCACTTTGGGACACCAAGGCAGGCAGATCACCTGAGATTAGGAGTTCGAGACCAGCCTGACCAACATGGTGAAACTCCGTCTCTACTAAAAATACAAAAATTAGCTGGTTGTGGTGGTGTGCACCTGTGAGCCCAGCTATTCGGGAGGCTGAAGCAGGAGAATCTCTTGAACCCAGGAGGCAGAGGTTGCAGTGAGCTGAGATCACACCACTGCACTCCAGCCTGGGCAACAGAGCGAGACTCTGTCTCTAAATAAATAAATAAATAAGAGGAACTTAACAATTTTTGGAGAGTTATTTGTGTGTGGAATTGATGGGCTTCATTGTAAGGTTATCTGATGGGGGCCCACCAGCTTCACCAGAGGATCACCACATATCAGAGTCTGTAAGCTTGTTCCCTTGGGCTCTTCTGTTTTTCAGAGAGGTATCCTGTGCTCTCCAGCTCTAGGGGATTAGACCTGGCTGCCAGCATTCTAGAGGCCAAGGCTAGGAGGCAACTGGGGAATTCTCATTATTCCATACCCGGACTTAAACTCAGCCCGTTTCAGCTGTTTGACCAACTTCTTCCCATCACTGTGTTTCCCTCCACAAAGTGAGAGCTGTTTTGGTTTCATTTCTCCAGGGAGTTGCTTCCTTTGTCCTTTTGGAATGGGGCAGGTTAAGGTCTAAGTGCTCTTTATAGAGATTTTCTTTCTTTTTTCTTTCTTTTTTTTTTTTTTTGAGACAGAATCTCACTCTCTTGTACAGCCTGGAGTGCAGTGGTGTGATCTCAACTCTCTGTAGCCTCGACCTCTGGGGCTCAGGTGATCCTCCTGTCTCAGCCTCCCAGGTAGCTGGGACTACAGGCGCATGCCACTATGCCTGGCTACTTTTTTGTATTTTTTCTAGAGACAGGGTTTTGTCATGTTGCCCAGGCTGGTCGTCAACTATGAGCTCAAGGAATCCATCCGCCTCGGCCTCCCAAAGTGCTGGGACTGCAGGTGTGAATCACCACACCTGGCCTAAACAGATTTTCAAACAATCCTTTTGTTCCAACCACTACGCTGCCTTCAGAGGTACCAGGAACCTCTAGTGCCTAAGCTTTTCCAGAGTTCTGTGGTAGAAATAAGCTTGATGCTTTTTGGCTTGTCATATTTCTTGAATCCCGGGACTGCGGGCAGTTAGTAGCTAGCATTTTCACTGTGATCCACTCTCCATTTTCCAATGGTCTGTTGACATCTCTTATAAGGGATTGCTTCTTCTGTTATATCTGTTTCTGTGGATTTATATTCCTCCGCTCTTCATTGTTTTAGAAAGAAAGCGGAGACACTGACAATAATCGGCTATGTTATCTAGCAAACTTATCTAGCAAACTTTATAAACTCTTTTTAAATTGTGAATGAGTATTAAATTTTATCAAATGCTTTTTCTGCATCTCTTGAGATGTTCAAAAGGCTTTTTTCTTCTCTCATCTGTTAATGAGGTGAACAATAATAACATGTTTTGTAATGTTAAATTGTGCTTGCTTTATTGGTGTAAGATTTTTTTTTTTTTTTTTTTTTTAAAGAGACAAAGTCTCCCTATGTTGCTCAGGCTGGCCTCAAACTCCTGGGCTCAAGTGATTCTCCTGCCTCAGCCTCCCGAGTAGCTGAAATACTGGTATGCACTGCCGTGACTGGCAGACATCATTTTTTAGTTTGCTGAAATTCAGAATTTTATAGAAATGTAAAATTAAGACTGGCGTATACTTTCTTTTCTTTTTTTCTTTTTCTTTTCTTTTTTTTTTTTTTTTTGAGACAGAGTCTCACTCTGTTGCCCAGGCTGGAGTGCAGTGACGCAATCTCAGCTCACTGCAGCCTCCGCCACCTGGGTCTAAGCGATTCTCCTGCCTCAGCCTCCTGAGTAGCTGCGATTACAGTCATCTGCCACCATGCCCAGCTAATTTTTGTATTTTTAGTAAAGACAAGCTTTCACCATGTTGGTCAGGCTGGTCTTGAACTTCTGACCTCAGGTAATTCACCCACCTTGGTCTCCCAGCGTGCTGGGATTACAGGCGTGAGCCACCATGCCCAGCTTATACTTTTCTTGTTTTTGCCTCTTTTGATTTTTATGCCCTTTTCGAAAATAAATTGGGAAAAAAATTATGTGGGAAATGTTCCCTCTTACTTTAATTTCTTGAACTGCTTGTATAAAATATGAATTATCTGTTTCTTGGGCCGGCACAGTGGCTCACGTTTGTAATCCCAGCACTTTGGGAGGCTGAGGTGGGTGGATCACCTGAAGTCAAGAGTTCAAAATCAGCTTAGACAAGGTGGTGAAACTCCATGTCTACTAAAAATGCAGAAATTAGTTGGGCATGATGGTACATGCCTGCAATTCCAGCTACTCGGGAGGCTGAGGTAGGAGAATCACTTGAACCCAGAAGGTGGAGGTTGCAGTGAGCCAAGATCGCACCATTGCACTCCAGTTTGGGAGACAGAACAAGATTCCATCTCAAAAAAAAAAAAGAATTATTCTTTATTTTTTTGAGGCAGGGTCTCGCTCTGTTGTCCAGGATGGAGGGCAGTGGCACTATCTCAGCTCACTGCAACCTCTGCCTCCCGGGCTCCCAGGATCTTCCTGCCTTAGCCTCCCAAGTAGTTGAGACTACAGGCATGTACCACCATGCCTGGCTAATTTTTTTTTGTTAGGGGGATGGAGTTTCACTCTTGTTGCCCGGGCTGTAGTGCAGTGGCACAATCTCAGTTCACTGCACCCTCTGCCTCCCGGATTCATGTGATTCTCCTGCCTCCAGTCTCCTGAGTAGCTGGGATTACAGGTGCCTTCCACTGCACCTGGCTAATATTTATATTTTTTGTATACACAGGGTTTCACATCTTGGCCAGGCTGGTCTCAAACTCCTGACCTTGTGATCCACCTGCCTCAGTCTCCCAAAGTGTTGGGATTACAGGCATGAGCCACCATGCCTGGCCCTGGCTAATTTTTTAATTGTTTATAGCAATGGGATTTTGCCATGTTGCCCAGGCTGGTGCTCAGACTCCTGGGCTCAAGTGATCCTCCCACCTCAGCCTCCCAAAATGCTGGGATTCCAGGGGTGAGCCACTGTGAATTCACTGCCTTTAATTATGTTTCTTAAAGGCTTGTTAAAACTTGGTAGAAATTATCTATACAACCTGGGTATATATGTGTCTGTCTTGACTACTAATGCAATATACTTAATAACATAGGATATCTTCAGATTTCCTAGCTTTTATTTATTGAATTACAGTACTTTTGATTACTTATATTTATCTGGAATATTGTTCACATTATCTCTTTTCAAATTTATTGCCATAAAGTTGTTTTTAGCGTTCTCTTATTATTGTTAATCTCTTCTGCATTAGTAGCTTTAGTTTCTGTTTCATTCCTACTATTATTTATTTGTACTGTGTTTTACTTGATCTTGCCAGAGGTTGGCCTGTTTTGTCTTTTCAGAATATCAGTTGTTAACATAATGATCTTTGTTATTCTTTAGTTATTTCATTAATTTCTATTCTTATTTTTATTATTTCTTCTTTCTACTTTTTTGGGGTTAAGTCACTTGCTCTTTTTTTTTTTTAATGGCCTGAGTAGAAAACTTAGCTTATTGATATTTTACTTTCTTTTCTAACATATAAATTTTTCCCTGGGAACTACTTTAGATAATCTATCATTACCTAAGGTGTTTTTTCCTTTCATTATAATGTTAAATATTTCCTTTCAATTATAATGGTTTTGGTCCATAAATTATTTAGAAGTATATATTTAAATTTTCAAATTAATTATTGGCTTTTTTTTTTTTTGAGACAGAGTTTCACTCTGTCATCCAGGCTAGAGTGCAGTGACGTTATCTCTGCTTATTTGCAACCTCCACCTCCCATGTTCCAGTGATTCTTCTGCCTCAACCTCCTGAGTAGTTGGGGTCACAGGTGCCTGCCACCATGACTGGCTAATTTTTGGACTTTTTTTTTTTTTTTTAAGTGAATTTAAGTTTATTAGCCATAGAAAAAAAATGATTCCTCAAAATCAATTATGGATAAATCCCCTGTAAAACAGCAAGCTTACAGAAATTTTTTCACATGAAAAGATAGTCATTATACTTTTGGTCCAAGATATGTTAAGTTTTTTCCTCCTTCTTCAGATGATAGATGGATGTAACTGAATCTACGAACGAGTGTACTTGCCCCAAATGTGCAACATAAATACTGAAACGATGAACAGAAGACTCATAACCAATACTGGAACAGGGCCAACTTTGAGCCCAGGTGAATCTTCTGTGTAGAATCGCCACATCCCCCCAGTGCCTACCGAGGTCGTGCGGCCTGCGCTCCTTGTTCCACAGCTGGCATTTTTCCTCTGCCAAACAGTGGATCCTGCCGCCCGGGCAGCCACCGCTTTGCTGGGAGAGCTCCCTGAGGATCCCACGTTAGTGCCACTGGGGGTCGGACCAGGCATGCTGGAGATGAGAGTGTCAAGGAGCTGACGCGGACGGAAGGACAATTTTTGGACTTTTAGTAAAGACGGGATTTCACCCTACTGACCAGGCTAGTCTCGAACTCCTGACCTCAGGTGATCTGCCTGCCCTGGCCTCTCAAAGTGCTGAGATTACAGGTGTGAGCCAATGTACCCGGCCTCAGAATTATTGGTTTCTGAATTTACTGTACTGTTGTTAAAAAATGTGGTTTGTAGGCCAGGCCTGGTGGCTCACACCTGTAATCCCAGCACTCTGGGAGGTTGAGGCAGGCAGATCACGAGGTCAGGGGTTCGAGACCAGCCAGACCTACATGGTGAAACCCCTGACTCAACTGAAAATAGAAAAATTAGCCAGGCATGGTGGTGGGCACCATAGCTACTCAGGAGGCTGAAGCAGGAGAAATCGCTCAAACCCAGGAGGTGGAGGTTGTAGTAAGCTGAGATCGCACCATTGTACTCCAGCTTGGGTGACTATATCAAAAAAGAAAATAAGGTTTGTTGAAAATTGTAATAACCTTCCTTCCTGGCCTTATAAATGGTCATGTTTGTAAATGTTTCATGTGTACTTGGAAAGAATGTATATTTTCTAACTTTTAAGTGAAGAAATCTGTGTATTCGGTACATATGATGGGATTTCCTTTATTTCCCTTTCCTGAAGGTTCAGGTTTTAAGTCTGTTTACAAATTGACAGTAGGCAGATTAACAGGAAGAGAAAAGCATAGAGATTGTAATAAGGTATACACGATCATTACACGGAAGAGAAGTAACTGCCCAATAACCCAATGAGACCCAGAAACTTTTTGTTTCGAGACAGGATCTCGATTTGTCTGCCATCCTGGAGTTCAGTGGCGTGATCCTGGCTCACTGTGTCCTCAACCTCCTGGGCTCAAGCAGTCCTCCCACCTGAGCCTCCCAAGTAATTAATTAGGGCCACAGGCCTGTGCCACCACACCTGCTAATTTGTTTTTGTTGTGGGGGTAGAGACAGGGTCTCCCTATGTTGCCCAGGCTGGTCTAGAACTACTGGGCTTTCCTCCCACCAGAGCCTCCCAAATTACTGAGACTATGAGCATGAGCCACCTCTCCCAGCCTTAGAAGCTTTTATACACCCTTCCCAGGGGAATGGGGAGGAAAGCAGGGGCCACTTAGGGAGTAAATGATTATGAAAAGGGGCACAAGGCTTTTGGGAAAATAGGCAATAGCCTGTCTAGACCAGGTGCCAACTTCCAGCCTCTTCTAGGTTTCACTCCTGTTGCTTGTCAACCTCTCCTGATAAGAAACAAACAAACAAACAAACAAACAAAAAACCTAGAGAGGGTTTTCATGACAGTTGGCTTCCCTTCTGGAGAATCTGCATTTCATTGGATAAGGGAGGTTGAAGAAAAGTCCTCTGTGCATTTGCCCTTTCCCAAATGCTTTCAGCTTGAAGTAACCAGCAAACCAATTGAGCATGTTTGGGCTGGTATTTCCTGGACTCGTGTCTATGAGGCAGTGCCTCTTCACATGCTGTTCAAGTCTTGCTAAATTTTTGTCCATTAGATCTATTCATTTCTGCTTCTGATTGTGAATTTATCAATTACTTCTGTACTTCTGATAATTTTCTTATTTCAGATGTCTGCAGTTTGAGAAATACTTCTTTCTGATAAAATGTTCTTTTTATCATTAGATAATGATCTTCTTTATCCTAAGAATGTTTTTTGCCCTAGTTTCTATCTTGTTTGATATTAATTAATTCAGTCACTCACTCAGCAATACCTGTTGATAACTTATTTATTTATTTATTTTTGAGATAGAGTCTCCCTCTGTTTCCCAGGCTGGAGTGCAGTGGTGAGATCATGGCTCACTGTAGCCTTCAGCTCCTGGGCTCAAGTGATCTCCCTGCTTCTGCCTTCTGAGTAGCTGAGACTGCAGGCAGGCACCACCTTGCCTGGCTGATTGATTGATTGATTGATTGAGATGGAGTTTCGCTCTTGTTACCCAGGCTGGAGTGCAATGGCACGATCTCGGCTCACCACAACCTCCGCCTCCTGGGTTCAGGCAATTCTGCCTCAGCCCCCGGAGTAGCTGGGATTACAGGCACACGCCACCATGCCCAGCTAATTTTTTATATTTTTAGTAGAGACGGGTTTCACCATGTTGACCAGGATGGTCTCAATCTCTTGACCTCGTGATCCACCTGCCTCGGCCTCCCAAAGTGCTGGGATTACAGGCTTGAGCCACCGCGCCCGGCCTATTTATTATTTTTTTACAAGACAGAATCTTGCTGTGTTACTCAGGCTGGTCTCAAACTTTTGACCTCAAGTGATTCTACTGCCTCGGCCTCCCACAGTGCTGAGATTACGTGTGATCCACTGTGCCCAGCCAAGAACCTATTCTGTGCTGGTCACATCAATAAACAAACAGGCATCACCTGACAATATCTTTATTTTAATCACCTTTTTATTTTTTACTTTCAACCTTTCTGTATCTTTCTGTTTTAGGTGCATCTTTTATAAACAATATTTAATTGAATCATTTTTTTCTTTAATCTTGGTCTTTTAGCAGGGATATTTTAATCTGTTCATGTTTGTTGTGATTGCTAATATAATCAAATTGAGTTTTACTACCTTATTTTACTAATTTATATACTATAATGTTTACTTACTATAGTTCCCCTCTTTTTCTGCTTTTCATGGTACTTAGTTTTATTTATTCTACTTTTCTTATTTCTTCCTATTGATTTGGAAATTATAGGTTCTATTTTTTCTTTTGGTGATTATACTTATAATTTAATATGCATTTTATTTGAGTCTAAAGCTAATGGACATATCCCTGCCTTCTTTCTGATCAAAATGTCTTGGAATATTTTGGCCCTGAGATTCATTCCCAGTCTTTCATGTTACCTGTTTAGCATGTTATCAGAGTCTAGTAAACTTGTTTGTTTGTTTTTAGTACCTTGTTTTAAATGAGGCAACATTATAATTGATATTGATGTCCTCTTTTTTTTTTTTTTGAGACAGTCTCACTCTGTCGCCCAGGCTGGAGTGCAGTGGCACCATCTCAGCTTACTGCAACCTCTGCCTCCTGGGTTCAAGCATTTCTCCTGCCTCAGCCTCCCCTGGCTGATTTTTTTTGTGTGTTTTCAGTAGAGATGGGGTTTCTCTGTGTTGGTCGGGCTGGTCTCAAATTACTGACCTCAGGTGATCCGTCTGCCTTGGCCTCCCAAAGTACTGGGATTACAGGTTTGAGCCACCACACCCAGCCTGGTGTCCTTTTTATAGTAAGGCTCATTTCGATTTACTTACATGTGTCCAGCCTCTCTGCTCACCATCAGCCCTTTGGATCCCACTCTTTTCTTCTGGATTGAGTCTTTTCATCCTGAAATACACCACTGGCCACTTCTCTGAGGAAATGTCTAAAAAGTAACTTTCTTCAGCCTTCATCTGGAGAGTGTGTTTATTTTGCCTTTCCTCTTGCATGATTGCTTAGTTGTGTTCAAGGCTAAAAGCTATATTCTCTCAATACTTTGAAAATACTATTCCATTAATTTTGGGTTGATTTTGCCACTTAGTAACATTCTACCTTGCAGAAAAGTTGTGTTTTCATGGGCAATCTGTGTTTTCTCTCTGGCTGTGTGTTCTGTAAATTCACTATTATGTATTAGGTGTTAATTTGTAATTCTTTATCTGGCTCCTGAGTGTGCTATTCAATCCGAGAACTTAAATGCTTCTTTCCATTCTAGAAACATCTGTCATAAGTTCTCATTTGCTGTAAGGTCTCATGTTCCCTTGTTTCTCAACATCTTCTATCTCCTGCCTCTCTGTGCCATGTTCTGTATGATTTCCCTGTATCCATTCTGTAGTTCCCTAATTCTTTTTTTTTCTTTTTGAGCTGGAGTTTTACTCTTGTCACCCAGGCTGGAGTGCAATGGCATGATCTTGGCTCACTGCAACCTCTGCCTCCTAGGTTCAAGTGATTCTCCTGCCTCAGCCTCCCGAGTAGCTGGGATTACAGGCACCCACCACCACACCTGGCTAATTTTTTGTATTTTTAGTAGTGATGGCATTTCACCATGTTGACCAGGCTGGTCTCGAACTCCTGACCTCATGCAATCCACCTACCTCAGCCTCTGAAAATGCTGGGATTCCAGGTGTGAGCCACAGTGCCTGGTCCCTAATTCTTTTATTGGCCATGTCTCATCTACTGATTTACTTATTATTTCAGTGACTATTCTTTTCCTTCTAAAACTGCTGTTTGGTTTTCTTTCAAATTAATTTTTCAATCATGTCCTATTCTTTCAATGGTTACTGTTGCTTCTTGTATCACTTTAGTAACTCTAAACATATATATCCAATACTTTTTTCGGTTTTCACTTATTTCCAGTTCCCAGGTACCCACTGGCCCTCATGTTGTACTTGCTGACCCTTGGCATGGTGGGTTCGTTCCTGGCCTGGTTGCAATTCTTTATTGTGAGCTCATCTTCAGCAGGGGTTGTTTTTGCCTCTGGAAATCTACGTGCCCTGTAGACTTTTCTGGAGCACGCTTTGCCTTTTTCTTTTCTTTTTCTTTTTTTTTTTTGAGACGGAGTTTCACTCGTTACCCAGGCTGGAGTGCAATGGCGCAATCTTGGCTCACCGCAACCTCCGCCTCCTGCATTCAGGCAATTCTCCTGCCTCAGCCTCCTGAGTAGCTGGGATTACAGGCACGGGCCACCGTGCCCAGCTAATTTTTTGTATTTTTAGTAGTGACGGGGTTTCACCATGTTGACCAGGATGGTCTCGATCTCTTGACCTCGTGATCCACCCGCCTCCGCCTCTCAAGTGCTGGGATTACAGGCGTGAGCCACCGCGCCCGGCCCCTGCTTTGCCTTTTTCTTCTGTAAACCAAGGTCAGTTATTTTAGGGTCTTGAACAAGTTTTAGTTTTTAATTTGTAATTTTCAACCCATCTGGGTGGTGTCAACTTAATCCCTGCATTTGCTCCTTAGCACAGGCTCCTGATTCTGAAGACTCACACAAAAGCTTTTGGTTACTTTTCAGAGCCCAAGCCAGACCTCAGGCCTCCTTGCTGTTTCTTAGGTGAGCATGGTTCTTCCAGTTCCCTTTTCATGGACTGGGTAGCTTCTTAAGAGGTCCGGTTTGGTCCTGTTTCCCCCTCGTCTTGCACAGGCCAGGCTGGTGTCTTCTGTCCCCAGGGGTGTTGACACTCTGACCTCTACTTATTGTTTCAAGGGCTGACAGCCCTCCGTGGATACATCAGCTGGAGGTTTCTTTCCAGCCCTGGAGATTCTGCTTTGTTTCTGGCACTTGGGAATCTCTTTCCTCTTTCTGTCAAGCTGAGCTACGCATGAAACCTTTTTTTTTTAAGTTGTTTTAGATTTTCCAATAGCTGTGTGTAATTTCAGCAGGAGTGGGTCTGCATCAACTCAGCCTGCCACAAACCTTATTCATCTCCAACCCAGAACAGTAACTGGCTCATACCGGATGCTGGATGAATGAATGAATGAATGAATGCACTTCTAGTAGCAGCTAGAAGCAATATTCTAGTGAGCAGTGCCTCCTATCTCTCCAGGAGCACTGAATCGGGCAGAATTCACTTTCCTTTGAGGTTATACATGAAGCGTTCCCCGTGAAAAAGTGAAGAGAGAATAGGACTTCCTCTATGCTTTTGTTTTAAGTCCCAGAACAATGGAAATGTTTAACTGCTTTGCACTGCTTGATATATGAAGGTGGACTGACGACTGAGTTCCCATGCCGTTTGCTGGTGGCTTCACACAGCATCATTACCAAGAGGAAAGATTAAAGAATCGCAGAGAACAGGACACTAGGCCTGTTTACTTCCCTCTTCCTCCTCTGTTTTAAGAAAAGTGCGCCTTTGATGAGATATAGCCACAGGCTCTTGTTTTACATTTTACGTCAAATGCTATTGTCAGAGGCTGGTTATTGATGCCATGCCCTGTTTTAATTCACACTTCTCTGCTAATCCATTACAGCGTTTATCCATTAATCAGGCATTCTGACAGGGTCAATAACTGCTTTTTTGGCTCTCATGCAGGGCTGTACCTTATCAAGCCAGGAATAAGGCTCAGGAGCTGGCTTTAAAACACCTTGTGACTTTCCCAGGCTGGTGGACTTCCGGAGCAATAAACATCTAGTGGGGATTTCATATGGTGGGTTTTTCATATGTTTGGTAGATGGGATTTTCTCACTGAACACTTCATTAGCAGGGCTCAATGTTAGTGAAGTGTGGACAGGTGTGGTCTGTTTAAGAAAAACAGAAACATCAAAAGGCAATTATTACCATCACATACCAATGACTACATTTACCTAAAAGTAGTATTAAATCGTGATCTTCCTTCATTCCTATTAAATGTTTACAAGCAATATCTTCTTGGCAGTAGGGTTTGAGAGCAAAGACTCTTAAAGCCAAAATGTTTCATCTAGCAGCTGAAATTTAGATTAAATAGGGCTGTAATAGTAATGTGAGTCAAGAGGAAAATCTGTAGTTTCTTTCCGGAAGTTTCTTGAGGTCCATCTTTTCCATGGAGTGTTTTAAAACCTTTGTGTCCATCTTCCCGTCCATGGGTACACACACATCTTCAGCTTCCCTTAGTCTTTCTATAAGAGTTTGTTATAGCATATTCAGATGTGGTGAATTGTGACAGATATGAAAACTTTCTATTTCAGTAAGGGTAAGTCAGAAACAGGTGACAGGGTTTAACTGCAGAGTTACAGTTTGGGTAGGTAAGTTACCATGCGTTGTGATGGTTACAGGTTTCAGCGATCCTTTGATGACAGATGTACCAACATTTAATTGTTTTTCATCAAGGGCGGAGAGAAAAGACACTTGTGTAGGTTTTTCAATTCTCCTGCGTGTCACTCGGCTGTCCTCCCCATTGTCTGAGCTCCTTTCTCTTATCCTTTTCGCTGCAATGAGTTGTGTCATTCCCTCATGGTCAGCACTTTTGTTGTCTTTGTTTTTTGCTGTACCTCAGAAGTCCATCTTTTCTTTCATCTCCTTCCCATTCATGCATGAGGGAACAGTTGTGCCCTGTTGTGGGGATGTTCCGCTGGGTTTCAAACAGTAGGGTTTCTTTTTATTCTCTTCTAAGTAGTACAATGGGGCTGAATGTCTGTTGCAGAATGCACACACTAATATGCCAGGTTATTTGGTTTCTAAGAAGTCAATAAAAATACTACATTTAGGCTCAGTCTTTAGCTTGCTTTTCCCCCCCGCTTGCCTTTCAGGCCTTCGGTTAGAAATCTGTTTGTTTGTTTCTGATTGTAAAATATAATCTTCCATATTAAACTGAAGCGTGGAATCAACAAACACTTTGAGGAAAGTGTTCCTGGCGGTGGAGTGTTTTCACACCAGGCAGGGTTGGCAGCCGGCACCCTCCCTTGATAAGAGCCTGGAAACAGCCCCCAGAGCTAATTAATGGCAGCTACAACTTGGAGATGAAAAAAGAGAATGGATCCCAAGTTGGTCTTGGCCAAACTCTGGTGTAAGAAACCAGCTCATCTCTGCATTTAGAGGGTGCAGCTGTGATTGTTTTCACGCGACTTCTCACTCAGTTCCTGCTTTGGTGGGGAGGTGAGCGTGAGCCGAGCGAACCGAGTGACAAACAGGGACGCGAAGGCCACTGCAGCAGCAAAAGGCTAAAGACATAAAAAGTTGGAGATGTCTTAGGACACTTTGTTCTCATATTCAGGAACAGTCTTCAAAATCCTCCTTAATGAGGTCATAAAAGAAAAAAATGGAACAAGTGTTCCTTGTATACCTCTCTAGGGTGTGTCGTTGGGGTCACTTGCCACCAGTCTCCTATTTAAAAAGGGATTGGAGTAGTTCAATCAAGCATTGCTTTAAGAGAGAGACTGATTAATTCCTTCTCTTTTCTTTTGTGCTATAGATAATTTCAGTCAATTTGTGATACTTTCTTCTTAGCCATTGCTGAGGCTGAAAGTTCTTGATGCGTCCTGCTGAGTATTAGCATTTCTCGGGCCTACTTGGCTATGGGGAAGAGGCGCACACTGCAGACAGCTCTCTAAGCCCTGACGAGCAAGGCTGGCCTCTACACATGACCGTGATCTGGGATCTCGGCTTAGGAAAGAGCCGTTCTCAGGGTGCTGGCAGAAACAAAATCTTGATGTAAACGAAGAGGGGACCGAACAGTAAGATGGTGATTTACTGTGGTGATACCGTGTTGTTTTTGTTTTTTAAGGTTCTGGACCTGGCTCTTAAGAAACTCACAGCTTGGGTAAGTTTCAGGAACTGCTCTCAAGGGGAACAAAAGAAAAGGAAAAGTGAGGGCTAACAATGTGAGCTTTCACTGGGGCTGCTGTGGGAAAGTTGAAGATTGGCCCCAGGGCGGTCAGGATCAGGTAGAAAACTGGGCTGGGTCTCTTGTCGTTTGCTTTCTTTTATTGACCAGCTTTCTTGTTTGTGGAGAAGGCATCAGAGAGATGAAGGGACATTTTAGTACTGTGCTGTAGAAACTCAATGGGAAATGTTAACTGTTTTGGTGTTAGGATATATTTAACGTGCTTAGTTAAACAGAGTCACATACCTGTTGTATTTTATAAGCTCATTTTGGAAAATGTATGTAACGTTTATTTATTGTAAATGCAAGGTCTTTTCGGTATCCATACATTTCCCAGCCACTGAAAAGGTGGATTTGGTTCTGATAGACCGGAACGGCTCCCAGGGAGGCATTGTGGTGTTAGTGTAAATCCCCTTTCCTTTT
Source organism: Callithrix jacchus (assembly GCF_049354715.1). Taxonomy (NCBI): domain Eukaryota; kingdom Metazoa; phylum Chordata; class Mammalia; order Primates; family Cebidae; genus Callithrix; species Callithrix jacchus. The sequence continues at coordinate 15,408,020 of NC_133502.1, forward strand.
TGGTTTACTCATTTGATGCACGAGGGTCAGTTCTTGGGCTGCTGCTTTCTGTCCTGTTAATCCAGCTGCTGCACATGCGCACCAGGGCAACAGGTTAAAAGCCCTAATTTAAGATAGCTTTGGGTATGGATAAAATCCCTTTTTGTCCAGTTGAAGCGTCTGTTTTTCAATTGAGTCTAGTTGGGTTTATTTTCATGAATGTACATCTAATATGTTTATGTAAACACATTAAGGCAAGATTTCAGAATTTAGAGTATGTTTTATGATAATTACTACTGTTTTGCTAAAAGTTTAATAGCAATCATAAGAATTTCTTAAATTATTATTTTCAAATTAAAAAGATGTTAGACTTCTCATTTGTTCTTTTGGGTAGTATTTAGAGATTAAGAACCCAAAGACAGTCTCATTCATTCGTCAAATGTTATTTATTAAATTATTCCTCCATGCCAGACTTATTATCATAATTATCAATGTAACTGGTCTTTAACTTATATTTACAATGATTATGTAAATAGCAGAAACACCTAAGTATCCTACTTCTTGATAATCAGCTTTAACTCTCTCTGGGGGTCGTGTGTTCTTTTTGAAGCAAGTCTTTGAATAGATTACTCGGGCCTTACCCTAGTTCTTGGAATGCTAACTGAAGTTGTATGATCGATAGATTTCCCCAGAGTTAAAACTGGAGAGGTCCATGGAGGCAGAGTGGTGTCATGGAAAGGACACAGGCTGTCATTTACTTTTCCTCCCTTGAAAAGGGAAGAGCCGGCAGCTCAGGGGACGGTGTGAGAATTAAACTCTGAATAAGGTAAAGCGGCCGTCACAGGCCTGGCCCTCAGTGCATCCCCCATGAACGCCCCTCCCCTGCCCCTCATCCCTAAGGCAGTGGTGTCTGTAGGGCCTCAGGCATCTATATTCTCCATCTACATGCTGAGGGCCAGGGAAGTTACCTGGTTACTGCTGACTCTGTGCCACAAAAAAGGAGTGAAGGATGTACATTCAGAACCTGGTTTCAGCCAGGTGCGGTGGCTCACGCCCATAATCCCAGCACTTTGGGAGGCTGAGGCGGGCAGATCCTCTGAGGTCAGGAGTTCGATACCAGCCTGGACAACATGGCGAAACCCCATCTCTACTAAAAATTCAAAAATTAGACCGGCATGGTGGCATGCATCTCTAATCCCAGCTACGCAGGAGGCTGAGGCAGGAGAATCACTTGAACCCGGGAGGCGGAGGTTGTAGTGAGCCAAGACTGTGCCTCTGTACTCCAGCCAGGGCAACAGTGAGACTCCATCTCAAAAAAAAAAAACAAAAAAACTTTGTTCCTGTGGACAATATTTCAAAGACTTGTTAGGCCTGGGGAGCAGACCTGCTTCTTTTGCTTGTTTGAAGCCTAATTGCAGGTATTTCTAATACTTCCTACAGTGGACTTCCCTCCTCTTCCAAATGTTGCTTTTCCACAGAATCCATGTGGTCATTGCCAAAAAGAAAGAACTTCCTGAACTAAATCAAGCCAGCGTCCACTTCTCTTCCAGGATTGCAGGTTCCTTTTCAGATAAAGGTCTCAGAGGGCAGGCAGGGCAGAAGGTCTCCTCATAAAATCCGCGAACTGTGGTCCTCTGGGCACCTTGTCTTCTGATACCAAGTAGAACAAAGGAATAAACACAAACACACTTTACTCCCCCTCAGAACTCCTTCAGGTCAGATCTAGGATCCAAGAAGTAGCAAAAATAGTCCATCCAGACAATGAGCGATTTTCTTCGAAAGACAAACAAGCAAGAAACCTGGGTTTGTCTAGATATATACCTACTTCTGTCTCCCATGGTCGGTATGGAAGTACACACTATGCGGTAAACACTAGCTGAGGAACATCATCCTTTCCATCTTAGGATAGACTCAGAGAATCATAGATACCTTTCATTCTCTACTTAAAGACAGTATTGTTGGGTGCAATGGCTCACACCTATAATCCCAGCACTTGGAGAGGCCGAGGTGGGTGTATCACTTGAGGCCAGGAGTTTGACCAGCCTGGCCAACATAGTGAAGCCCCGTCTCTACTAAAAATACAAAAATTAGTTGGGCATGGTGGTGGGTGCCTGTAATTCCAGCTGCTCCGGAGACTGAGACAGAAGAATCACTTGAACCTGGGAGGCGGAGGTTGCAGTGAGCAGAGATCACGCCACTGCACTCCAGCCTGGGCGACAGAGCAAAACTGTCTCAACAAAAAATAAAGATAACATTAGTATTAATATTATAGATCTTACTATATTTCTGTTAGTGAGTTTTGTGATGGGTATTCCCCAAAGCCCTGTGTTACAGTGGGGGTGGAATTACAGCTGTGAGCCATTATACTGCTTGCCTCCCCCAATAAATATAAACTGGGTTCTTATTAATACTTAGCATGCATATGTTTCTTCCTCTTTTTTTTAATAGAGACAGGGTCTCAATGTGTTACCCAGGCTGAAGTGCAGTGGTTATCATGCCTCACTGCAGCCTAACCCTCTGGGGCTCAAATCGATCCTCCCAAGTAGCTGGGACCACAGTTGTGCGCCACCATGCATGGCTATTGTGTGTTTTTTTGTTTTGTTTTTGTAAAGATGGAGTCGAATTATGTTGCCTAGGCTGGCCTCAAACTCCTGGGCTCAAAAAAGCCTCCCACCTCAGCCTCCCAAAGTTTTGGGATTAGAGGCATGAGCCACCATGCTCAACCCCATCCCAGTAAATATCAACTGGATCCTTCCTCAATACTTAATTGAAAGACAGCAATTTTGGACATATTCAAGACAGTTGTTCCTTCTGCTTTGGAATGCTGAGAGCTTCTTTCCTCATAAGCGTGTTCTAGAAGTTCTACAGGGCCTTGCTGTGAGAACCAGAGAAAGCAGAATGGCCAGGGCCATCGAGTTGTCTTCTCCGAGATCATGATGAATGAAGGACTACTTTAAAAGGTGTCTCTCATCTTCAGCTGGAAACAAATAGTACTGAAAGGAGTGATCTGGACTGTTTCTCCTGTCTTTTAAAAGTGTGAGGCCTAAAGAAGGGAAAGGGTATCTTTGTGCTGTGGTAGGCCTGATACATTGTCAGTGACCAACAAATGTACTCAGCCATTTATATGGAGATAAGGTACCGTGTGATCTTAGCCAAACGGCCCTCCGCGTAGAGGTCAATTACCAAACCTTCCTTCAGCAGCCCTTGAGATTGGGCTTCTTTGTCAATCATCTGCTTGAGTATCAGCCATACTGAAGGAAAAGACACCAGGGATGGTGGTTGGTGGCAGCAGCAGCAGCCACAGATAAATGTGTCTCTGAGGTTTGGTTTCATCTGGTCCGTAAGATGTGTGCCTTTGGACCTGCTTCAGGCTAAATATCTTTTGGGATTTGATGGGCTTTTGAAATGTGCATAAATGGGAGGTGGGAAAGTGAGGCCAGAGATTCATAACGACTGCTCTCCACCCTCCAGAGGGGACTGCAGAAAGTGCAGCTGGCCATTGGCCTGTTGACAAGGCACTCGGCAGTCACTGAAAACATCCTTTTCCTTTCTTGGTCAATTACCAAATGATGTTCTTCTACTGATAAAGTTTAGAAAGAAGGGAAAAAGAGGAAGACGGAATCCTGGACCCCTTTCAGCCTGCACTCGAGTATTCTGCATGTGTTCTTCTCCTGAATCTCCGGTGCTAATACCCCCGACCACTGTCGGCCCAGTGTCAGTGTGGCCCATGCCCCCACCACCATCCTCCTCTTGTCAGTGTGGCCCATGCCCCTGCCACCGTTTGCCCTGAGTCAGTGTGCTCTGTGTCCCCGCCAGCCTCGGCACCGCATCAGCATGGCTGGTGCCTCTATCACCATTGGTGCTGTGTTGGTGTGGCTGGTGCCCCTGCCACCATTGAGGTTGCATCACCTGAGGTCAGGAGTTCGAGACCAGCCTGGCCAACATGACAAAACTGCGTCTCTACCAAAAATATAAAAATTAGCCAGATGTGGTGGCACATGCCTGTAATCCCAGCTTCTCAGGAGGCTGAGGCAGGAGAATCACCTGAACCCGGAGGTCGAGGTTGCAGTGAGCTGAGATTGTACCACTGCACTCCAGCCTAGGTGACAGAATGAGACTCCATCTCAAAAAAAAAAAAAAAAAAAAAAAAAAGGGTAGGGGCTTGGTGAGAAGAGGAGGTGTCCTGGTTTGGTTGTACTTTGTTAATATAGACTATATAGTATAGTCAGAATTGAGCTAGCAAAGTCTTCTCTAAACCAAAAAGTGGCCAGGCACAGGAGCTCATACCTATAATCCCAGCACTTTGGGAGGCCAAGGCAGGAGGATCATTTGAGACCAGGAGTTTGGGACCACCCTAGGTAACATAGCAAGACTTTGTCTCTACAAAAATAAATAAAAGACTGCTTGTATTAAAAAAAAAAAAAGGCCAAAGAATGCCTTAAAGCATTGAAATAAAACGTACTGATGGTTTCCCCAACAGAACAGAGACATTGGCCACTGTTGGAGCTGTGCTAGGTGATGAGGAAGGCCATATATTAGTTTCAAAGTCTGGGCAGACGGAGGCAGAGCGTAGGGAGGTGTTAGCAAGATGGCTGTCATGGATGTGCTGGGTTCACATGGGCAGTGGACTCCGGACGGGGAGGGAGGGAGGAAGGGCCTCAGAAATCTCCTGATGTGTGTGAAGAAGGCCTGTGTTCTCACTTTTCACTTCTTTGTTTCTAGCTAAGAAGTAAACTGAGTAACACACCCCACACCAGAACAGTTTGACTTAGCTTGTTATCTCAGGAGCTGGGCTTCAGTTCTGTAGTCAGAGCTGTCCTTTAATTGCTTCTCCCCTGGAGGCTGATGTGGTGACATACTTTGGAACACAGGGCATGCAGGCCTCCTTGTGTGAATAGTATCGTGGCCTGGGATGGCTGCAGTGCATTTTGCTGGGGCCTTGTTTTCCTTGGGGGTTGTTTTTTCTTTTTCCTTTCTTTCTTACTCTTTCCTTTTTTCTGGATGCGTTATGTTCTATAAAGACTCCTGCATTTTCCACACCAAAGTATTTTAGAAATTTCAGCATTATATGGCAACTTTTTTTTGAGACAGGGTCTCGCCCTATTACCTCTGCTTGAGTGTAGTGGCACAAACATGGCTCACTGTAGCCTCAACCTCCTGGGCCCGAGTCATCAATCCTCTGCCTCAGCCCCCCAAGTATCTGGGACCACAGGCATATCCCACCATACCTGTCTAAGTTTTGTATTTTTTGCAGAGATGGGGTCTCTCTATGACGCCAGGCTGGTCTTGAACTCCTAGGCTCAGGCAATCCTCCCTCCTAAAGTGCTGGGCTTACAGGTGTGAGCCCTGCACCTGGCCTGTTTTAAAGGTGATGTTTCTTCCTTTGGTTTCAGAGAGAAATCAGTTTCCTGTGTATCGTAAGCTATGTGGATAGGGGGATTATGATAATGAGTCATTATTTTATAATTTTGCCATTTCAAATAAGTTTAAAAACCTATAGCCAGTTTCTGATCTCAGGGAACATACCTATTAACTCAAGGTGTTATAAATACTTTGATAGCTTAAAAATCGAGTTAAGACAGAAAATACCGTGCTGTAATATAAGAAGCATTCATTTCCTTTTCCCTGCCCATCAGTCTCCACAGGATAACTTTATGCTTGACCCAAAGATATTTAAAAATACATCAGCTTTCTTTGAAACGTCTGTGTCAGGGTTTTTCATTTGAATGATTAACAGAAGCACATTGGTTTGCAGATAAATAGTATATAATTCTTCTTGCTTTTCTAGCTTTTAAAATGCATTGCAAATAATTATTGATACCATATGATTAAGAAAAGGGAATTTGTATGAAGCTAATTTGAAGAGAATTAGCTTTTGCATTATTTCTTTATTCATGTATGTATTTAATTAGCATCTGCTATGTGTCAAGTATAATGGAGTCAGCAGAAAGAGGACTTCCTAAAATCCTGGCTCTTGAAATCGGTTGTCTTTGTTTTTCCTCCTTAAAGATTACTCCCTGATCAGCCTTATTATTGTGATCAGAGATTTATATTAACTTTTAAGATATCAGAATCCCAATAATGTAGTATACAATAGAGACGGGTAGAGAACAGGACTTTTTTAAAAAAAAAAAAAAACTGTAATTTCTAGGAACTTGACTCTACCAGGGAAATTAACAGACTTGTCCAAAATTGTCCCTGTAGACAGAGAGGGCTGCTAAGGCTGGAATGTACCCGTCGTAATTTGAATGCTTAAAACTTTTTCCACTTTATTGTCAAAATTACTGCTTGAACTTCCTGTTTCCCCTCATGTGCCTATTTCCCTTGCTTTTTATCTTGTGCACCACCAGTCTGCGATATAGCTGCGTTTACTACTTCCTGAAGGCGTCATTAGTCATCAGGAGCACAGGTCATTACTGAAGTAGATAAGGGCATTCCTCCCATCAGCTACCCCTTGGACTAATTTGGAAAATATGGTTCCTTCCCTCAAAAGAAACAGCCCTGCTCCTCTGGACGTAAAAGAGCCATGCACGTGTCTCTGTTCCTTCTGAACAACTGGAATTAGTGTGTCCTGCTTGACGCCGAACTGGAGTTTAATTCACAATGGGAAGGAAGCTTCACCTAGATTATCTGTCCATATGCAAGGTGGGGAGCGGTGCAGCTTCCATCTCCCTGTTTTTCTAGTGGGCTTTCAGCTTTTCTGTCCCGTGACTATTACTGACTGCAGCGTAACCCCAAATCTTTCACCAGATGTTGTCTCACCATCTTAAGGACAGAAGAAAGTTCTAATGGATGTTTTGAATGTGCTCGACTTTTATTTTGTTCAGACCCAAACTGAATGAGGCAGAGGTTAAAATCTTTTCTTGTTCCATCTGAGTAAGCACGAAAACCTATGATCCTTAATCTGTCAGAAGAAAAATAACCCTTCTCTGTTAGTGGGATTTCTGATTCATTTCTTCTGCCCTGCTCCCCTGCTCTGCATTTTTTTAGTCAAATACTGTCTGGACTTTTGTGAGCCAATAACCTCCCTCCTCACCTCATTCCTCTCTCTTCCCCTCCCCTGTGATCACACAAAGAGCAGAGAGCCCTCAAAAGCCTGGGTTTCTGGGTTTTGTATTTTAAAGAGAGGATGAAATACTTGCTGTACTTCAAAACAGCTACCGATCTGTTTTAACAGCTACCGATCTGTTAAAACTTTCCCAAAAGAAATCGGTTGGCATCAGCATAGGGGGAGTAAGAAAAGTAAAAGAAACTGAGATATTAAGAAAAAAAAAATGGAGGAGAATATAACGTTGGCTTTTGTAATTCATACCAAACTGACTTTCCTTCATTGCAAACTAGTAGGTGTGGCAACAATGTCAAACCTCCCAAGTCAGGGAGTCCTGAAAGCTTTCTACTTAATGGTGTCTCTGAGTAATAACCAGGGCCCATACATGGTGCTGGGATTTGATAGCCGAGGCCGTTAGTTCTGACCATTTGGCCCTGTAACTTGGATCAGGACCATTTATTTATCTATGGCCACACCCATAGACAGATATTCTGAAGCAGGGGCCATGAATCAAATCCCATATGTCACCTATTTTTGTATAGCCCTCTACCTAAGGATGGGTTTTCCAGATGAATGATTCCATGATAGGGAACATTACCTTCGAACCCCAGTTGAGCAAAATGCTGTTCCCCGCAAAAGATGTCCATTCTTCTCACAAGTAGAACATA